>NC_091978.1:226496532-226838571 GCF_044704955.1 Pristiophorus japonicus
ATTGGTCAGTAACTTTTAACATTGTTATTAACAGTTTAAGTGTATCTAAGGGTTAAGACATGGCAGGAGAGCTCGGTCGGGTGTTGTGCTCCTCCTGTACCATGTGGGAACTCAGGGACGCTTCCGGTGTCCCTGACGACTATGTGTGCGGGAAGTGTATCCACCTCCAGCTCCTGACGGTCCGCGTTGCGGAATTGGAGCTGAGGGTGGATTTACTCTGGAGCATCCACGATGCTGAGAATGACGTGAGTAGCACGTGTAGTGAGTTGGTCTTACCGCAGGGAAAGGGTCCACAGCCAGATAGGGAATGGAAGACCAGCAGGAAGAGTAGAGCAAGGAAGGTAGTGCAGGGGTCCCCTGCGGTCATCCCCCTGCAAAACAGATACACCGCTTTGGGTACTGTTGAGGGGAATGACTCATCAGGGGAGGGCAGCAGCAGCCAAGTTCATGGCACCGTGGCTGGCTCTGCTGCACAGGAGGGCAAGAAAAAGAGTGGGAGAGCGATAGTGATAGGGGATTCAATTGTGAGGGGAATAGATAGGCGTTTCTGCGGCCGCAACCGAGACTCCAGGATGGTATGTTGCCTCCCTGGTGCAAGGGTCAAGGATGTCTCGGAGCGGGTGCAGGACATTCTGAAATGGGAGGGAGAACAGCCAGTTGTCGTGGTGCACATTGGTACCAACGACATAGGCAAAAAAAGGGATGAGGTCCTACGAAACGAATTTAAGGAGCTAGGAGCTAAATTAAAAAGTAGGACCTCAAAAGTAGTAATCTCGGGATTGCTACCAGTGCCACGTGATAGTCAGAGTAGGAATCGCAGGATAGCGCAGATGAATACGTGGCTTGAGCAGTGGTGCAGCAGGGAGGGATTCAAATTCCTGGGGCATTGGGACCGGTTCTGGGGGAGGTGGGACCAGTACAAACCGGACGGTCTGCACCTGGGCAGGACTGGAACCAATGTCCTAGGGGGAGTGTTTGCTAGTGCTGTTGGGGAGGATTTAAACTAATATGGCAGGGGGATGGGAACCAATGCAGGGAGACAGAGGGAAACAAAAAGGAGCCAAAAGCAAAAGACAGAAAGGAGATGAGGAAAAGTGTAGGGCAGAGAAACCCAAGGCAAAGAACAAAAAGGGCCACTGTACAGCAAAATTCTAAAAGGACAAAGGGTGTTAATAAAACAAGCCTGAAGGCTTTGTGTCTTAATGCAAGGAGTATCCGCAATAAGGTGGATGAATTAATTGTGCAAATAGATGTTAACAAATATGATGTGATTGGGATTACGGAGACGTGGCTCCAGGATGATCAGGGCTGGGAACTCAACATTCAGGGGTATTCAACATTCAGGAAGGATAGAATAAAAGGAAAAGGAGGTGGGGTAGCATTGCTGGTTAAAGAGGAGATTAATGCAATAGTTAGGAAAGACATTAGCTTGGATGATGTGGAATCTATATGGGTAGAGCTGCAGAACACCAAAGGGCAAAAAACGTTAGTAGGAGTTGTGTACAGACCTCCAAACAGTAATAGGGATGTTGGGGAGGGCATCAAACAGGAAATTAGGGGTGCATGCAATAAAGGTGTAGCAGTTATAATGGGTGACTTTAATATGCACATAGATTGGGCTAGCCAAACTGGAAGCAATACGGTGGAGGAGGATTTCCTGGAGTGCATAAGGGATGGTTTTCTAGACCAATATGTTGAGGAACCAACTAGGGGGGAGGCCATCTTAGACTGGGTGTTGTGTAATGAGAGAGGATTAATTAGCAATCTCATTGTGCGAGGCCCCTTGGGGAAGAGTGACCATAATATGGTGGAATTCTGCATTAGGATGGAGAATGAAACAGTAATTTCAGAGACCATGGTCCAGAACTTAAAGAAGGGTAACTTTGAAGGTATGAGGCGTGAATTGGCTAGGATAGATTGGCGAATGATACTTAGGGGGTTGACTGTGGATGGGCAATGGCAGACATTTAGAGACCGCATGGATGAAGTACAACAATTGTACATTCCTGTCTGGCGTAAAAATAAAAAGGGGAAGGTGGCTCAACCGTGGCTATCTAGGGAAATCAGGGATAGTATTAAAGCCAAGGAAGTGGCATACAAATTGGCCAGAAATAGCAGCGAACCTGGGGACTGGGAGAAATTTAGAACTCAGCAGAGGAGGACAAAGGGTTTGATTAGGACAGGGAAAATGGAGTATGAGAAGAAGCTTGCAGGGAACATTAAGGCGGATTGCAAAAGTTTCTATAGGTATGTAAAGAGAAAAAGGTTGGTGAAGACAAACGTAGGTCCCCTGCAGTCAGAATCAGGGGAAGTCATAACGGGGAGCAAAGAAATGGCGGATCAATTGAACAAGTACTTTGGTTCGGTATTCACTAAGGAGGATGCAAACAACCTTCCGGATATAAAAGGGGTCAGAGGGTCTAGTAAGGAAGAGGAACTGAGGGAAATCTTTATTAGTCGGGAAATTGTGTTGGGGAAATTGATGGGATTGAAGGCAGATAAATCCCCAGGGCCTGATGGCCTGCATCCTAGAGTACTTAAGGAGGTGGCCTTGGAAATAGCGGATGCATTGACAGTCATTTTCCAACATTCCATTGACTCTGGATCAGTTCCTATGGAGTGGAGGGTAGCCAATGTAACCCCACTTTTTAAAAAAGGAGGGAGAGAGAAAACAGGGAATTATAGACCGGTCAGCCTGACCTCAGTAGTGGGTAAAATGATGGAATCAATTATTAAGGATGTCATAGCAGTGCATCTGGAAAATGGTGACATGATAGGTCCAAGTCAGCATGGATTTGTGAAAGGGAAATCATGCTTGACAAATCTTCTGGAATTTTTTGAGGATGTTTCCAGTAAAGTGGACAAAGGAGAACCAGTTGATGTGGTATATTTGGACTTTCAGAAGGCTTTCGACAAGGTCCCACACAAGAGATTAATGTGCAAAGTTAAAGCACATGGGATTGGGGGTAGTGTGCTGACGTGGATTGAGAACTGGTTGTCAGACAGGAAGCAAAGAGTAGGAGTAAACGGGTACTTTTCAGAATGGCAGGCAGTGACTAGTGGAGTGCCGCAAGGTTCTGTGCTGGGGCCCCAGCTGTTTACATTGTACATTAATGATTTAGACGAGGGGATTAAATGCAGTATCTCCAAATTTGCGGATGATACTAAGTTGGGTGGCAGTGTGAGCTGCGAGGAGGATGCTATTAGGCTGCAGAGTGACTTGGATAGGTTAGGTGAGTGGGCAAATGCATGGCAGATGAAGTATAATGTGGATAAATGTGAGGTTATCCACTTTGGTGGTAAAAACAGAGAGACAGACTATTATCTGAATGGTGACAGATTAGGAAAAGGGAAGGTGCAACGAGACCTGGGTGTCATGGTACATCAGTCATTGAAGGTTGGCATGCAGGTACAGCAGGCGGTTAAGAAAGCAAATGGCATGTTGGCCTTCATAGCGAGGGGATTTGAATACAGGGGCAGGGAGGTGTTGCTACAGTTGTACAGGGCCTTGGTGAGGCCACACCTGGAGTATTGTGTACAGTTTTGGTCTCCTAACTTGAGGAAGGACATTCTTGCTATTGAGGGAGTGCAGCGAAGGTTCACCAGACTGATTCCCGGGATGGCGGGACTGACCTATCAAGAAAGATTGGATCAATTGGGCTTGTATTCACTGGAGTTCAGAAGAATGAGAGGGGACCTCATAGAAACGTTTAAAATTCTGACGGGTTTAGACAGGTTAGATGCAGAAAGAATGTTCCCAATGTTGGGGAAGTCCATAACCAGGGGTCACAGTCTGAGGATAAGGGGTAAGCCATTTAGGACCGAGATGAGGAGAAACTTCTTCACCCAGAGAGTGGTGAACCTGTGGAATTCTCTACCACAGAAAGTAGTTGAGGCCAATTCACTAAATATATTCAAAAGGGAGTTAGATGAAGTCCTTACTACTCGGGGGATCAAGGGTTATGGCGAGAAAGCAGGAAGGGGGTACTGAAGTTTCATGTTCAGCCATGAACTCATTGAATGGCGGTGCAGGCTAGAAGGGCTGAATGGCCTGCTCCTGCACCTATTTTCTATGTTTCTATGTTTCTATGTCTGATAAAGAATCTACTCATGCCCAGTGATCCAACAGAGAAAAATATGAGGAGTTTTGTACATTGGTACGGGAGCACCTCAAGCCAGACGACGGCATCATCATCTCGAGATACAGGTTTTATACACACGTTCGATTGGAGGGCCAGAGTGCGGCGGAATTCGTTGCCGACCTGAGACGTCTAGCGGGACCGTGCAAGTTCGGGTCGGTGTTGGCAGACATGCTGCGGGACTTTTTTGTTATCGGTATCAACCACGAGGTGATCCTTTGCAAACTTCTGGTAGTGGAGGAGTTGCATTTAAAAAGGGCCATCTAGATCGCTCAATCATGTATGACGACGGACAGGAGTTTAAAGCAAATATCGGTGAAGAACCGAACCTCGGCAAGTACGGTAAATGCGATTGATTCGGCGTTCGGCTACGCGGCACATGGCAGGGCCTATCCGGCTGCGTTCGCGAATGATTCGGTGTTCGGCAGAACGGCACATGGCAGGGCCTATCCGGCTGCGTTCGCAAAACCTGTGGCTGCCCAAAATCCGCCAGCGAGAATGTATCCGACTTCTCCGTGTTGGCGTTGTGGGGGAGATCATCGGCACCAACAGTGCCGATTTAAGCAATATAGTTGCAAAGACTGTCTGAGAGCGGGGCATCTCCAGCGCAAGTGTCCGCAGATGAGCAAGCGAGTTGCGGCACACCACGTGGAGGATGAGAGTCAGACTAGCGCGGATCCATACACTTCCTCCTCTGGCAATCCGAGATACCAGAGGAGGAAGCGTATGGACTGTACTCTTTCTTAACCAAGAGTAAACCCATTTTGATTAACGTGAAGTTTAACGGGATACCAGTATCGATGGAACTGGACACTGGGGCGAGTCAATCGATCATGAACGAGAGGGCATTTAATAAGCTGTGGGATACTAAGACTGTGAGGCCCAGGCTGAGCCCTGTTAATGCCAAGCTGCGCACATACACCAAAGAACTGATAAAGGAGATTGGCAGTGCACAAATTAAAATGTCGTATAATGGTGCAGTTTGTGAGTTACCACTGTGGATTGTTCCAGGCAATGGCCCAACGCTGCTCGGCAGGAGCTGGTTGGAGAAAATTAGATGCGTCTGGAATGACATAAAGGCGTTGTCATCGGAGAAAGATACATGTACCCAAGTAATGAGCACATTCCCCCCACTGTTTGAACCGGGTATCGGCAACTTCATGGGAGCCAAGGTGCAGATCCACGTGGACTCAGATGCAAGACCTGTTATGTATATAACCCCTTGTAACCTGTATGATACCTGCCCACCTGTTGGAGTCCCAAGAGATCCCAGCGTCCCTTGGGAGCACGGTATATAAGCAGGTCTCCCACGAGATACCTGCACTCTGGAGTCTTATTAAAGGAGCTAAGGTCACACTTGCTCATTGTATACAGTACTCAGTTTCATCCTTTATTATGAGTGTACCAATTGGCAACGAGGTAATGAACAACCATGCGAAAATGCAAAGAACAGTTGGTATCCTGGAGAAACTCTCAGAGGGTGACGATTGGGAGGCCTTCGTGGAGAGACTCGACCAATACTTCATGGCCAATGAGCTGGAAGGGGACGAGAACGCAACCAAACGAAGGGCGATCCTCCTAACTGTCTGTGGGGCAACAACCTATGGCCTCATGAAGAATTTCCTGGCTCCGCCAAAACCAACAGAGAAATCCCATGAAGAATTGTGTACGCGAGTCCGGGAGCACCTAAATCCTAAGGAAAGCGTTTTGATGGCGAGATATCGGTTCTACACATGTCAACGATCAGAGGGCCAGGAAGTGGGGAGCTATGTTGCCGAACTAAGGCGCCTTGCAGGACATTGTGAGTTTGAGGGATTCCTAGAACAAATGCTCAAAGACTTTTTTATACTGGGCATTGGACATGAAACAATCCTTCGCAAACTGTTGACTGTAGAAACTCCGAATCTAAGTAAAGCCATAATGATAGCCCAGGCATTTATATCCACCAGCGACAACACCAAACAGATTTTGCAGAGTAAAGAAATTTCGGCCAGTACTGTGCATAAAGTAACGTCGGTTTCGAGCAGAAAAGTACTTGGCAGAACGTACACGCCGGCTGCTGCTGCCCGACCTCATTTGACCCAAAGTCCGCCATCAATCGCTAATGCGAGGCAGTTAACACCTTGTTGGCGTTGTGGAGGTGATCATTGGCCTCATCAATTCCGCTTAAAGCACTATGCGTGCAACGGTTGCAGAACAATGGGACACCTCTAGCGAATGTGCAGGCGAGCTGCAAACCCTGCAAACCACCACGTTGCAGAGGAAGATCGATCCACTGTGGATCAGGCTTAATTGGAGACTCGTACCGAGGAGGCAGAAGTGTACTACGAAATGTCCACCAATAATGTTGAAAGTGGAACTGAACGGTATTCCAGTATCTATGGAACTGGACACTGGTGCAATTCAGTCCATTTTATTCCCGGTACACGACACATCCACCACAAGGCACAGGCGGTATCGTGAATGATGCGTGAGAAAGTGAAAATTGAACTGGACAGGCTGCAGCGAGAAGGCATCATCGCGCCGGTGGAATTCAACGAGTGGGCTAGTCCGATTGTCCTGGTACTTAAAGAGGATGGCACGGTTAGAATTTGTGGGGACTATAAAGTATGATTAACCTGCAGGACCAGTACCCGCTACCCAAGGCAGACGACCTATTTGCGACCCTGGCTGGAGGGAAGACGTTCACCAAGCTGGACCTGACCTCGGCCTACATGATGCAGGAGCTGGACGAGTCTTTGAAAGGCCTCACCTGCATCAACACGCACAAAGGTCTGTTCATCTATAACCGTGCCCATTCGGGATTTGATCAGCCGCGGCTATCTTCCAGCGGAACATGGAGAGTCTGCTAAAGTCGGTTCCTTGCACCGTGGTTTTCCATGACGACATACTGGTTACAGGTCGGGACACAATTGAGCACTTGAAGAATCTGGAAGAGGTACTTAGTCGGTTTGATCAGGTTGAAACGCTCGAAGTGTGTTTTCCTGGCGCAGGACGTCGAGTTCTTGGGAAGACGGCATCAGACCCATCGACGCCAAGACGGAGGCCATCAAGAACGCGCCGAGACCACAGAACGTGACGGAGCTGCGGTCGTTCCTGGGACTCCTTAACTATTTTGGTAATTTCCTACCTGGGTTAAGCACCCTGCTAGAACCCCTACATGCGCTACTGCGTGAGGGAGACGACTGGGTATGGCAGAATTCACAAGAGGCTGTCTTTAAGAAAGCCAGAAATCTGTTGTGTTCAAACAAACTGCTTGTCCTGTATAACCCTTGTAAAAGGGTAGTGCTAGCTTGTGATGGGTCATCATACGGGGTTGGGTGTGTGTTACAACAGGCTAATGAATCAGGGATTTTGCAACCCATTGCTTATGCATCCAGGAGTTTGTCCAAGGTCGAAAGGGCCTACAGCATGATTGAAAAAGAGGCTCTGGCGTACATTTACGGGTTGAAAAAAATGCACCAGTACTTATTTGGCCTCAAGTTTGAGTTTGAAACTGACCACAAGCCGCTCATATCGCTGTTCTCTGAGAGCAAAGGGATTAATACCAATGCCTCTGCCCACATCCAAAGATGGGCGCTCATGCAGTCAGCATACAACTCTGTAATCCGCCACAGACCGGCCACAGAGAACTGCGCAGATGCTCTCAGTCAGCTGCCATTGCCCACCACCGGGGTGGAAATGGCACAGCCAGTGGACTTGCTCAAGGTCATGGAGGCATTCGAGAACGAGAAGTGCCCCGTTACGGCCCGCCAGATCAGGACCTGGACCAGTCAGGTTCCTTTACTGACCTTGGTAAAAAAAACTGTGTCCTCTGTGGGAGCTAGTCTGGTTTCCCAGCAGAGATGCAGGAGGCGATTAAGCCATTCCACAGACGCAAAGACGAATTGTCCCTCAGGCGGAATGTCTATTGTGAGGCAATTGCGTGGTCTTGCCCAAGAAAGGCAGAGATACGTTCATATGTGAACTGCACAGCACCCACGCAGGCATTGTAATGATGAAAGCCATAGCCAGATCCTATGTGTGCTGGCCTGGCAGCAACTCAGATTTAGAGTCATGCATGCGCCAGTGCAACACTTGCTCTCAGCTGAGCAATGCACCCAGAGAGGCACCGCTAAGTTTGTGGTCATGGCCTTCCAAACCGATGTGGGCCCATTTCTAGGCAAAATGTTTTTGGTTGCCGTGGACGCTTACTCAAAATGGATTGAATGTGCGATAATATCTGTAAGCACGTTCGCAGCCACTGCAAGCCATGTTTGCCACGCACGGCTTGCCTGATATCCTAGTCAGCGACAATGGGCCGTGCTTCACCAGTGCTGAATTCAAGGAACTCATGACCCTCAACGGAATCAGGCACGTCACATCTGCCCCGTTCAAGCCCACATCCAACGGCCAGGCAGAACGGGCAGTTCAGACCATCAAGCAAAGCTTGAAACATGTGTCTGCAGACCTGGTTGTCCCAAGTACTGCTCAGCTACCTCACCCGACCCTACTCACTCACCGGGGTTCCCCCAGCCGAGCTGCTCATGAAAAGGGTGCTAAAAACAAGGCTCTCTCTTGTCCACCCTGATCTCCATGATCATGTGGAGAGCAAGCGGCATCGACAAAGTGTGTACCATGACAGGAAAAATAAACGATCTCCTAGTAAAAGATCCTCTCGGAATGAGTGATCACAGTATGGTTGAATTTGTAATACAGATTGAGGGTGAGGAAGTTGTGTCAGAAACGAGCGTACTATGCTTAAACAAAGGGGACTACAGTGGGATGAGGGCAGAGTTGGCTAAAGTAGACTGGAAACACAGACTAAATGGTGGCACAATTGGCTCTTTCATAGTGCGCAACAAAAATATATTCCAGTGAAAAAGAAGGGCGGTAAGAGAAGGGATAACCAGCCGTGGATAACCAAGGAAATAAAGGAGAGTATCAAATTAAAAACCAATGCGTATAAGGTGGCCAAGGTTAGTGGGAAACTAGAAGATTGGAAAAATTTTAAACATCAGTAAAGAATGACTAAAAAAGCAATAAAGAAAGGAAAGATAGATTACGAAGGTAAACTTGCGCAAAACATAAAAACAGATAGTAAAAGCTTTTACAGATATATAAAACAGAAAAGAGTGACTAAAGTAAATGTTGTTCCTGTAGAAGATGAGAAGGGGGATTTAATAATGGGAAATGTGGAAATGGCTGAGACCTTAAACAATTATTTTGCTTCGGTCTTCACAGTGGAAGACACAAAAACCATGCCAAAAATTGCTGGTCACAGGAATGTGGGAAGGGAGGACCTTGAGTCAATCACCATCATTAGGGGGGTAGTGTTGGACAGGCTAATGGGACTCAAGGTAGACAAGTCCCCTGGTCCTGCTGAAATGCATCCCAGGGTATTAAAAGAGATGGCGGAAGTTATAGCAGATGCATTCGTTATAATCTACCAAAATTCTCTGGACTCTGGGGAGGTACCAGCGGATTGGAAAGCAGCTAATGTAACGCCTCTGTTTAAAAAAGGGGGCAGACAAAAGGCAGGTAACTATAGGCCGGTTAGTTTAACATCTGTAGTGGGGAAAATGCTTGAAACTATCATTAAGGAAGAAATAGCGGGACATCTAGATAGGAATAGTGCAATCAAGCAGACGCAGCATGGATTCATGAAGGGGAAATCATGTTTAACTAATTTACTGGAATTCTTTAAGGATATAACGAGCATGGTGGATAGAGGTGTACCGATGGATGTGGTGTATTTAGATTTCCAAAAGGCATTCGATAAGGTGCCACACAAAAGGTTACTGCAGAAGATAAAGGTACGCGGAGTCAGAGGAAATGTATTAGCATGGATAGAGAATTGGCTGGCTAACAGAAAGCAGAGAGTCGGGATAAATGGGTCCTTTTCGAGTTGGAAATCGGTGGTGAGTGGTGTGCCACAGGGATCGGTGCTGGGACCATAACTGTTTACAATATACATAGATGACATGGAAGACGGGACAGAATGTAGTGTAACAAAGTTTGCAGATGACACAAAAATTAGTGGGAAAGCGGGTTGTGTAGAGGACACAGAGAGGCTGCAAAGAGATTTGGATAGGTTAAGCGAATGGGCTAAGGTTTGGCAGATGGAATACAATGTCGGAAAGTGTGAGGTCATCCACCTTGGGAAAAGAAACAGTAAAAGGGAATATTATTTGAATGGGGAGAAATTACAACATGCTGCGGTGCAGAGGGGCCTGGGGGTCCTTGTGCATGAATCCCAAAAAATTAGTTTGCAGGTGCAGCAGGTAATCAGGAAGGCGAATGGAATGTTGGCCTTCATTGCGAGAGGGATGGAGTACAAAAGCAGGGAGGTCCTGCTGCAACTGTATAGGGTATTGGTGAGGCCACACCTGGAGTACTGCGTGCAGTTTTGGTCACCTTACTTAAGGAAGGATATACTGGCTTTGGAGGGGGTACATAGACGATTCACTAGGCTGATTCCGGAGATGAGAGGGTTACCTTATGATGATAGATTGAGTAGACTGGGTCTTTACTCGTTGGAGTTCAGAAGGATGAGGGGTGATCTTATAGAAACATTTAAAATAATGAAAGGGATAGACAAGATAGAGGCAGAGAGGTTGTTTCCACTGGTCGGGGAGACTAGAAATAGGGGGCACAGCCTCAAAATACGGGTGAGCCAATTTAAAACAGAGTTGAGAAGGAATTTCTTCTCCCAGAGTGTTGTGAATCTGTGGAATTCTCTGCCCAAGGAAGCAGTTGAGGCTAGCTCATTGAATGTATTCAAGTCACAGATAGATAGATTTTTAACCAATAAGGAAATTAAGGGTTACGGGGAGCGGGTGGGTAAGTGGAGCTGAGTCCACGGCCAGATCAGCCATGATCTTATTGAATGGCGGAGCAGGCTCGAGGGGTTAGATGGCCTACTCCTGTTCCTAATTCTTATATTCTTATGTTCTTATGACCGCGCAAATTTGTCACGTGATATTGAGATCAATGATCCTGTGTTTGTGCTCAATTATGAACATGGTCCCAAATGGCTCGCTGGCACAGTCACAGCCAAAGAGGGGAGTAGGGTGTTTCAGGTCAAATTGGCCAATGGACAAAGGTACAGAAAACATTTGGACCAAATTAAATTGCGGTTCACCAACAGCTACGAACAACCCGCAGAAGACACCAACAACTTTGACCCTCCAACACATACACAAGTGGCAACTGACATCACGGTTGACCACGAAGCCGAACTCATCATTCCCTGCAGCCTGGCAAGGCCGGCTGCCCAACAGCTCAGTGAAGAACTAATCAACTCACCCACACCCGCATTTGTACCGAGTCGATCGACAAGGGAACGAAAAGCCCCAGATCGTCTCACCTTGTAAATAAGTGTACTGTTGACTTCACGGAGAAGTGATGTTATGTATTTAACCCCTTGTAACCTATATGACACCTGACCACCAGAGGACCCACCTGTTGGAGTCCCAAGGGATCCCAGCAGACCACCCACAAGGTACCTGCACTCTGGAGTCTTATTAAAGTAGCTAAGGTCACACTTGCTCATTGTACATAGTACTCGGTTTCATCCTTTATTATGAGTGTACCAAGACCAGTCCATGATAAAGCTCGGGCAGTGCCATATATGATGAAGGAGAAGGTCGAAATTGAACTGGACAGATTCCAGCACGAAGGTTCCATATCACCGGTCGAATTTATTGAATGGGCCAGCCCCATTGTTCATGTGCTGAAAAGTGATGGCACAGTCAGAATCTGTGAAGACTACAGGGCTACGATCAACAGGGTTTTGAAACAAGATCAGTACCCGTTACCGAAGGCTGATGACTTGTTTGCGACGCTAGCCGGAGGGAAGTCGTTCACCAAACTGGATGACGTCAGCCTACATGACACAGGAGTTAGTCAAGATGTCGAAGAGAATTACATGCATTAACACACACAAATGACTGTTTATTTACCACAGGTGTCCGTTTGGAATTCGCTTGGCTGCAGCAATATTCCAGAGGAATATGGAAAGTCTACTGAAATACATTCCCAGAACCGTCGTGTTCCAAGATGACATCCTGATCACCGGTCGTGACTCCAAGGAACATCTGAACAACCTGGAAGAGGTTCTACTGCGTTTGGACAGAGTGGGACTCAGACTTAAACGCTCGAAGTGTATCTTCATGGTACCGGAGGTCGAATACCTTGGGAGGAAAATCGCTGCTGATGGCATCAGATCTACTGACGTGAAAACCAAAGCCATCAAGAATACACCCAAGCCACAGAATGTGACGGATCTACGTTCGTTCCTGGGTCTACTCAACTACTTTGGTAACTTCGTACCTAAATTGAGCACCTTAGTTGAACCACTGCACATGCTATTGAGAAAAGGCAACAACTGAGTGTGGGGCGCATTGCAAGACAGGGCTTTCGAGAAAGCCACCAATCTGCTTTGCTCGAACAAGCTGCTGGTACATTATGACTCATGTAAACATTTAGTTTTGGCCTGTGACGCATCGTCATTTTGAATTGGTTGCGTGTTACAACAAGTCAATGAATCGGGGAAACTTCAACATGTCACTTATGCATCCAAAAGTTTTTCTAAAGCAGAAAGAGCATACAGTATGGTAGAAAAAGAAGCTTTAGCATGTGTGTATGGTGTTAAAAAGATGCATCAATACCTGTTCAGTCTGAGGTTTGAATTAGAGACCGATCACAAGCCGTTCATTTTGTTGTTTTCCGAGAGCAAAGGTGGGCGCTGACATTATCTGCTTATGATTATGTCATTCGCTACAGACCTGGCACAAAGAATTGTGCCAATGCTTTGAGCCGGTTGCCGTTTCCCACACCGGAGGTGGAAACGTCACAACCGGCAGATTTAATGTTAATCATGGATGCTTTTGAGAGTGAAGGTAACCCTGTCACGGCTCAACAAGTTAAGACCTGGGCCAGCCAGGATTTGGTAAAGGGTTGCATCCCCAAAGGGGATTGGTCTGCCATATCTAAGCAAATGAACGAGGGAGCCAAACCGTACATTCGTCGCAAGGACAAACTGTCTATTCGAGCAGATTGCATATTGTGGGGCAATCGTGTTGTAATGCCTAAGAAAGGGAGAGAGAAGTTTGTGCATGAGTTACACAGCACACATCCTGGTATAGTGATGATGGAGGCCATCGCCAGGTCCCACGTATGGTGGCCAGGAATTGATTCTGAGCTGGAAGCATGCGTGCATCAGTGCAGCACCTGCATGCAGCTCAGTAAAGCACCAGCGGAATTGCCGCTGAGTCTGTGGTCATGGCCATCCAACCTTGGTCCAGGATCCATGTAGATTTTGCAGGTCCCTTCCTGGGGAAGATGTTTTTAGTGGTGGTGGATGCTTATTCGAATTGGATAGAATGCTTAATCATTTCATCCAGTACGTCCATGGCAACCATAGAGAATCTCAATGTCATGTTCGCGACACATGGTCTGCCTGACATAGTGGTGAGTGACAATGGATCGTGCTTCACCAGTAAGGAGTTTAAAAACTTAACGGCATAAACCATGTAAGGTCAGCACAGTTCAAGCTTGTGTCCAATGGGCAAGCAGAATGTGCAGTACAAATTATCAAGCAAAGCATGAGGAGAGTAACCCAAGGGTCACTGCAGACCCACTTGTCTTGCATACTGCTGAGTTACAGGACAAGACCCCACACACTCACAGGGGTCTCGTCTGCTGAACTCATGATGAAACGAGGTCTTAAGACCAAGTTATCTCTTGTACACCCGGATTTAAGTAATCATGTTGACAAGGGTACCACGATCGCGCAACTGTGTCATGCGAGATTTCTGTTAATGATCCTGTAAATGTATTGAATTATGATGCGGGCCGATGCATTCGTATTTATCCCCTTACTTTCAGAAGAGAGGGATATCAGTGGCTTATGGTCGGTTTCCAATTCAAATTTGAGCCCAAACAGATATTGATGCATTTTGTTTACCCCATAAGCATACGCAAACACTTCTTTTTCAATCATGCTGCAGGCCCTCTCAGCCTTAGACAGATTTCTGGATACATAAGCAACCAGTTGCAATTTCCCAAATTCTTTTGCTTGTTGCAATACACACCCGACACCGTATGACGACACATCGCATGCTCATACCAAATGCTTACATGGATCATATAACACAAGCAATTTGTTTGAGCATAACAGTTTTCTAGCTTTTACAAAGGCATTTTCTTGGCTTTTACCCCATACCGATTCGTCTCCTTTACGCAGTAAAGCATGCAGTGGTTCTAATAGTGTGCTGAGGCTCGGTAAGAAGTTGCCAAAGTAGTTCAAGTGTCCTAGAAACGACCGCAGCTCCGTCACGTTCTGTGGTCTCGGTGCGTTTTCGATTGCCTCCATCTTCAAATCGGTGGGCCTCATGCCGTCCGCCGCAATTCTTCTCCCCAGGAACTCCACTTCAGGTGCTAGGAAAATGCACTTTGAGCGTTTTAACCTGAGCCCCATGCGATTGAGCCGACTAAGAACCTCCTCCAGGTTCTGTAGGTGCTCAACAATGTAACCAAGATGTCGTCCTGGAAGAACACGGTGCGCGGGACCAACTTCAGTAAGCTTTCCATGTTTCTCTGGAATATCGCCGCGGCTGATCGAATCCCAAACGGGCATCTGTTGTAAATGAAGAGACCTTTTTGCATGCTGATGCAGGTGAGGCCCTTCGATGATTCTTCCAGCTCCTGCGTCATGTAGGCTGAGGTCAAGTCCAGCTTCATGTGTCGTAAATAGGTTGTCTGCCTTAGGTAGTGGGTATTGATCCTGCAGGGAGAAACGATTGATAGTTACTTTGTAATCACCACAGATTCTGACGGTGCCGTCTCCCTTGAGGACTGGAACAATCAGACTGGCCCACTCGTTGAATTCGATCGGTGAAATGATGCCCTCTCGTTGCAGCCGGTCCAGCTCGATCTCCACCCTCTCTCTCATCATGTATGGTATTGCGCTCGCCTTGTGATGGATGGACCCCGGAATTAGGTGGATCTGCACTTTTACTCCTTGGAACTTCCCGATGCCTGTTTCAAATAGCGAGGGGAACTTGTTTAGGACCTGGGCACACGAAGTGTCGTCGACGGGCGAGAGTGCTCAGACATCGTCCCAGTTCCAGCGTATTTTCCCCAGCCAGCTCCTGCCAAGCAGCGTGGGACCATCGCCCGGTACCACCCAGAGTGGTAACTTGTGCATCGCTCCATCGTAGGAGACCTTTACGGGGATCAGTTCCTTTGTATAAGTTCTCAGTTTGGTGCGAATGGGAGTCAGGACTGGCCTTGAGGCATTGCTGCACCATAATTTATCGAAAGTCTTTTTGCTCATAATGGACTGGCTCGAGCTCATGTCCAGCTCCATTGACATCGGGATTCCATTTTGATATATCCTTACTATATAGTATAAATGCACACGAGGACCATACTTGAGAGAAGGTCACTCTGTGACCAGTCACCTTTATTGCCAAGACCTCAAGAGACTGAAGCTGGGTGGAGCTTCCCCTTTTATACCGCAAGGTCCAGGTTAGGAGTGTCTCCCACAAGTTCGCCCCCTGTGGTCAATGTTCTCAAGGTGTACAACTTAGGTCAGCTTATACATGGGTTACAATGATAGTTGAATACATGACATCACCAAACCCCAAAGTCTTATTGGGATCACAGGTTATGTCTCTCTGGTGGTTTACGCTCCCTTGTAGAGCGCCTGAGGCCTGAGTTGGGGCTCCGGTTGTTGGGCGCTGGCCTGAGTGTCTGCTGTTTGCGGTGCTTCAGGCCTGTCCGGAGTGCCCACAGTGATTGGGCTCTCCTCCACTTGGTTCCGGTGTTCAGTCCCTGTGGCGGAGTAAAATCTACGCCGTGTTCTTCCTCTGCTTCTTCTATGGGGTTGCTGAACCTCCTTTTAGTTTGATCCACGTGTTTGCGGCAGATTTGTCCATTGGTAAGTTTAACTACCAGAACCCTATTCCCCTCTTTGGCAATCACAGTGCCTGCGAGCCATTTGGGCCCTGCAGCATAATTAAGGACAAAAACAGTGTCATTGACATCAATACATCCCACCCTCGCATTCCTGTCATGGTAGTCACATTGTGACTGACGCTTGCTCTCAACAATTTCTTTCATAGTAGGGTGTATAAGGGATAACCTGGTTTTGAGTGTCCTTTTCATTCGCAGCTCTGCGGGTGGGACCCCTGTGAGCGAGTGTGGTCGGGATCTATTGGCCAACAGGAGGCGTGATAAGCGGCTTTGTAGGGAACCTCCTTGGATTCTGAGCATCCCCTGTTTGATTATCTGCACTGCTCGTTCCGCCTGGCCGTTTGAGGCCGGCTTGAACGGTGCCGTTCTGACATGGTTGATTCCATTGCCTGCCATGAAGTCCTGGAATTCAGTGCTTGTGAAGCATGGGCCATTGTCGCTGACCAAGCCGTCCGGTAGACCACGGGCGGTGAACATTGCCCGTAGACTTTCTATTGTGGCAGAGGATGTGCTTGAATTTAAAATGGCACACTCAATCCATTTGGAGTAGGCATCTACTACAACCAAAAACATTTTTCCCATGAAAGGACCTGCATAGTCTACATGGATGCGTGACCATGGCTTGGCGGGCGAGGACCAGGGACTAAGGGGGGCTTCCCTGGGTGCGTTGCCCAGCTGAGCACACATGTTGCACCTGTGAACACAAAGTTCCAGGTCTGCATCTATCCCTGGCCACCAAACATGTAACCTGGCAATTGCCTTCATCATGACAATGCCCGGGTGCTCATTGTGAAGTTCTCTGATAAACACCTCTCTGCTCTTCTGGGGCATGACTACTCGGTTTCCCCACAGTAGGCAATCGGCCTGAATCAAGAGTTCATCCTTGCGCCTGTGAAATGGTTTAAATTCCTCAGAGCATGCCCCGTACGTGGCTGCCCAGTCCCCATTCAGGACACATTTCTTAACTAAAGACAGTAGCGGGTCTTTATTTGTCCAGATTTTAATCTGGCAGGCTGTCACAGGTGAGCCTTCGCTTTCGAAAGCTGCAACAGCCATGACCATCTCAGCATCATGCTCAGTTGCCCCCTCAGTGGTGGCTAGTGGGAGCCTGCTGAGTGCATCGGCGCAGTTTTCAGTGCCCGGTCTGTGCCGAATTGTATAGTCATAGGCGGTTAACGTAAGTGCCCACCTCTGTATGCGGGCCGATGCATTCGCATTTATGACCTTGTTGTCGGCCAAAAGGGGCGTTAGGGGTTTGTGATCTGTCTCCAGCTCAAATTTCCTGCCAAACAGATACTGGTGCATTTTTTTTACTGCATTTACACATGCTAGCGCTTCCTTTTCTACCATCCCGTAGCCTCTTTCTGCCTGGGACAGACTTCTGGAGGCATAAGTTGCCGGTTGTAACTGACCATTGGCATTCACATGCTGCAACACATACCCGACCCCATAGGACGACGCATCGCACGTTAAAACTAGTTTCTTATACGGGTCATATAAAGTTAACAGTTTGTTGGAGCATAACAAATTGTGTGCTCTATCAAAAGTCCTTTCCTGGCTGTCCCCCCAGACCCAATTGCGACTTTTGCGTAGGAGCACGTGCAGCGGCTCTAACAGCGTACTGAATTTGGGAAGAAAGTTGGCAAAATAGTTCAGGAGCCCCAGGAATGAACGCAGCTGGAGTGACACCCGATTGATGGTGGCCTTGTAATCACCACATATCCTGACCGACCCATCCGCCTTGAGCACCGGCACGATCGGGCTCACCCAGTCACTGAATTGGACTGGCGAGATGATGCCTTCCCTCAGCTGGCGGTCCACTTCGCATTCTATCTTTTCCCGCATCACGTACGGCACCGCTCTGGCCTTGTGGTGTACTGGCCTGGTGTCCGGATTTATGTGAATCACTACCTTTGTCCCCATGAAAGTGCCGATGCCGGGTTGAAATAATGAGTCAAATTTGTCCAGGACCTGTGAGCATGATACTCGCTCCACAGAAGAAATTGCATTGACATCGCCCCATTTCCAGTTCATGACAGCAAGCCAACTCCTCCCCAGTAGTGCGTGACCGTCCCCCGGGACAATCCAGAGTGGCAGCCTGTTCTCCAAATCTTTGTGGGTCACGACTACAGTGGCGCTGCCTAGCACCGGAATGATCTCCCTTGTATATGTCCGTAGCAGTGCGTCAATCGACAATCATTTTGGCCTCCTGGCCTTGGACACCCACAACCTTTTGAACTGTTTGGTACTCATTAGGGACTGGCTCCCGCCCCCCCCCCGGGATGCCATTGAGGAGCACTTTCATCATTACCGGTGGCGTCCTGGTGTATGAACTGTATATGTGCTCCACATGAACTCGCTGAACTTCAGCTTCCAGCGATTTCCCCCTGTATTCATTTGGCCTCGTAGGGCTTAAATCGGGCCCGTCCTCCTCGTACATCAACCTGGCTGCAGGCTTCCTGCACATACGCGCAAGTGACCGCTGACTTTGCAGTTTCTGCAGGTATATTGCTGATATCTGCAAGCTCTGGCTGGGTGTTTGCCTCCACACCTCCAGCATGAGCTGGAGGCCCCGTTGTTGGAAACAAAAAGGTCCGTTACCAGTCGATCGTCTCTGACTGTCTCTGTAACTGTCCTTAAGCGCACCATTAACAGGTGTTGATGGCCCCATTACTGGCCGCATTGTCCATTGCGATGGCATGAACCGCCGTTCAGCTAGCCATTGTCTCTGTTGAATTCCCCCTTTGGGTTCGACTGCATGCTGGGGCATGTCCGATCGCCCTTGTCTGTCAAGATAACAGTGTGCCGCGTTAACAATGTTGACTCCCTGGTCGTTTGCCGCATTTGAGCCATAAATCATTCTGGTCTCTTCCTCCCCTGAGATAATTGTCTGAGCTATCAGAGCCACCGCTTCCAAGGTCAAGTCTTTGGTCTCAATAAGTTTCCTGAAAACCCCAGCGTGCCCGATGCCCTCAAAAAAAAAGACTCACAGCATCTCTGCTCTGCATGCATCTGTGAACTTACATAGGCTCGCCAGTCGCTGGAGATCTGCCATGAAGTCTGGAATGCTTTGCCCTTCTCGCCGCCGGAGCGTGTAAAACTGGTGTCTTGCCATGTGCATGCTGCTCGCCGGTTTAAGGTGTTCCCTGATCAACTTACTGAGCTCTTCGAATGTCTTGTCCGCCGGCTTCTCTGGCGCTAGAAGGTCCTTCATCAGGGAGTACGTTCTGGATCCACAAACCGTCAGCAGATGAGCCCTACGTTTGTCGGCTGAATCCTGTCCCAACCATTCCTTAGTGACAAAACCTTGCTGTAGTCTCTCAATAAAGTCGTCTCAATCATCACCTACACAGTACCTCTCGTCTGTGCTGCTAGTGGCCATGCTCACGTGGTTTAAATCCCAGTTTCTCGTCGTCTGTGATATGTCCTTACGATGTGGTATAAATGCACATGAAGCCCATACTTGAGAGAACGTCACTTTGTGACCAGTCACCTTTACTGCCAAGACCTCGAGAGACTGAAGGTGGGTGGAGCTTCCCCTTTTATATCTGAAAGACCAGGTTAGGAGTGTCTCCCACAAGTTCGCCCCCTGTGGTCAATGTTCTCAAGGTGTACAACTTAGGTCAGCTTATACATGGGTTACAATGATAGTTGAATACATGACACATTTAATTCAACCTTCAGCATTATCGGGGGACACTTTGTGGTAAATGTGTGCACCCCATATACCTCTGCCTCCTCAGTCTGAGGCTCTGGTTCGTCGTGATCTGCCGTGGATCTGTCCTCCTCTGCAACATGGTGGTTTGCAGGATTAGCAGGGTTTGTAGCTCGCCTGCACATACGTTGGAGGTATCCCATTGTTCCACAGCCCTTGCAAACGTATCCTTTGAAGCGGCATGAATGGAAACGATGATCAGCTCCGCAGCGGCAACAAGGTGTTAATGGCCTTGCATTCATCACCCTTGATGGTGGACTCTGAGAAATCTGCGGACATGCAGCTGCAGGCATGTGAGGCCTGCCCTGTACGTTACAATTCGAAAACAACATTACTTTGTTCACAGTACTTGTAGCAGCACTTGTGTGCTGAGTGATTTGCTTTGTATTGTCACTGGTGGCGATGAACGCCTGGGCTTTCGCTATGGTTTTATTCAAGGTTGAGGTCTCTACAGTCAAAAGTTTGCGAAGCATTACTTCATGGCCAATGCCAAGTAGAAAGACGTCCCTGAGCATGTGCTCCAAATGTCCTTCAAATTCGCAATGTCCTGCAAGGCGTCTAAGCTCGGCGACATAGCTCACCACTTTCTGGCTTTCAGACTTCTTGCACGTGTAGGATCGATACCTCGCCATCAGAATGCTTTCCTTAGGGTTAAGATGCTCCTGGACCAATGTGCACAAATCATCATATGATTTCTTTGTGGGTTTCGCTGGAGCAAGCAGATTTTTCATGAGGCCATACATTGGTGCCCCGCAAACGGTGAGGAGAATCGCCCTTTGTTTGGCAGCATTCGCTTCTCCTTCCAGCTCGTTGGCCACGAAGTATTGGTCGAGTCGCTCCACGATGGTTTCCCAATCATCTCCCTCCGAAAATTTCTCCAGGATGCCCACTGCTCTCTGCATCATTGCGGTAGGGTTCGATATCTGTATATCGTCAGCAGTTGTAGTGTATGAATAAAGAGTTTGACCAGATGCAGCCTGACCAGCCTGTGAGGCTACTTAAAGTACAGGTGCTCCCAAGGGATTGTGGGATCCCTTGGGACTCTAGGGGATGAGCCTTCTGGTGGTTAAACAAGGTATTTACAGGTTTACATAAATAACAAGCATCACATTAACTCGTTTCCAATTGACTCGTACCTCCTTGATTCAGTGTCTCGCAAATCTACTGCCTACTCTCAGTACTCTAGGATAAATACCGTCAATCCTTGGGGATTTATTTGTTTTGAGCCCACTGTAGAACTGCTGTAGAACTTCCATCTTGTGAAGTCCTTGATTTTACTTGGGATATCTTTGGAAAGGGCATGTTGCTGATGCCTTCCCATGTCACCTTTCAGAATATTTACCATTCTATGCTCATCCTCGGTTACAAGCCCATTTGCACCTTTTATGGTTTTTATCTCTTTAACTGTCCTTTTACTATTTTGGCGCTGAAAGCATTCTTTACTTTTCTGCTTAGCCTCAGCTGCTGTGCTTTTTCCAAGGTCTCTCTCTGCTCCACTGTTCACACATTTAACTTGTTGCTGTATTTTCTTATTCATTCCAGTGAACACCTTCCTCCTCTCCCTGCAGGATTTGTGCATTCTATTTTTCCTCTTTATCTCTGCTCAAATTTGTTTGTTAATCCATTTAAGTCCCATTTGCTTAGTTGGAACTTGTTGGCTTTGGGAATGTATTTAACTGTGGTACTTGGCAATAACATTCCACTAACAAGGAGGATCCTAGAGAAAGCACTAAATATTTTAATGGTATAAAACATGTAAAAATTTAATTCTCTCATTCTGTTTATTTCATTGGAATTGCTGTTTGGGGTTTTTCCGAAGATGCATTTAAATCCTCACCAATTTTACTGCTATTATATTTTGAAAAAAATTAATCAGTATTTTTCCTGCATCCAGAGAGCAGGCAAGGAACCAGAGCACAATGTACTCACGGCAGCTTACAGACCTAGAGTCCACAGTCTGCCATCTACGAATTGAATTGCGGGAAGCAAAGAGGATATACGAGGACAAGGTCTGTTGTAAATCTGTTTAAACAATAATTCCTTTTAATTACTTTGGGCTAAACAAAATACATATCCCGATGCACAAAAAAATGAGGAGACTTTTGTTTGATGTTAGCAATGCTTCCTTTCCCTGCCATTTTATTAAAAATATGAGAGACACACCTAGCAAAAGAGAAATGTAAGTGGGTTTAACAATCCATGTAATTTTTTTCTTGCAACAGGATCTCAAAAAGCCACTTCCCTCCCAACCAAATAAACATAGGAAAGATTAGTGTAGCTGCCAGGTAATCCACAAGTCCCTGTAACAATTTTCAGGGTTTATCACGTAATGCATATAAACAATGTACTGTATACACATTATACAGTGTATCATAACACCAACTGTTCAACAGTTGCAAATGAAATAAATTAAAATAACTACTTTAGTTGTGGCACAGCAACATTAAATTTTATTGACTGTACACAATAGGGAGATCAGAGTACATATTAAACAATGGACCATTGCTGTATTTTCAGACGTTTTGTTTAAACGTATGCATTGTTTCATTGCACTTTTGTGCTGTTTCATCAGATAGAGAACTTGGAAAACCAATTAGAACAATCTCGTTCTGAGATTTGTAATACCAAGCAAGAAAAAGATGAATTCAGGCAAGAGTTAGAAACCATGAACGATCGAATCCAACGGTTAATGGTAAGTCTAGCAGCTGTTTAATTTTCAAACTGAAATTGTTTACATTAACTACATTAGGAGGAAAGATATTTTTTGTATTTAATTAAAGTTGTTAGATGCTTTTAACTGGCTTAAAAAAAACTTGCATTTACACACTTCTTCCTCATTTGCTCAACTTCTAAATTAAAATAAGAGTTGCTGTCATCCCACAGAGAAAAATGACCCAGGGACACTGCCTATAAGAAGTTCACATCATGCAAGAGTCAGATGACTTGACTGTCACTTTGTTATAATGCCTTGTTTGGGCCATGCCCTTGGTTTTTGTTTCTCTTCATTAGCAGCACATGTCTGTTCTATCTCAGACCCGAAAAATTATTTTTGCATATTATTTTTAATTCTATTTTAGATCCAATTTTAACAATGGTTGATTTTATTTCTGTAATGAAGATTTTCTAGTTAAATTGCTTTTGGAAAATATAATGATATTATAAGGCAGAGTACAAATGCCACCTTGGGTGGTATTGAAAAGTAACGCTTGTCTTGGTTGAATAGGCTTGGTACCAATAATTCTGATCTCAGACTCGGTTGGTGTCAGCTCTTGCTTTTATAATCTTTGTCAAAAATCATGGATCCTTTCCAGTGATAAACTTGTGCAATACTTGTCTTTGCTGTCAAGTGTGAAGTCTGGCTGAAACTTGCTGTCATTGAATGAACTCGCCTAAAGCTTGCTTGCTAACAAATACAAGGTGTGAATTGCATCTCAGCTTCATTACCCAAGTGCTGTCTGTAGTTGTAGCCCTTTTCGAAACAGCAACGGATAAATCTGTAGCCATGTGTCATGTATGTACTTTTGGGATCACTAACCACTGGATGGCGTCACTGTTGGAGGCCATTGGCCTGCATGCATGTGTGTGCAGCCCAAGTATAAAAGGCCAGCCATTTTGTATATGAGTCACTTTGGGCCTTAATAAAGCAGAGCCAAGGTCATACCTCTTGGAGTTAAACAGTACTCAGTCTAACAGTTATTGCATACACAACATTTGGCGACGAGGCAACAAGAACCTTTGCATGCAAAAATGAGCACAATTGGATTTTTGGAGCGATTTGTGGAAGGAGAAGATTGGACAGACTTTGTGAGCTGTTTGAGCCAGTTCTTCGTGGCCAACAAAATGGAGGAGGTCAGCGAGGCAGATCGGCGCCGGGCGGTGTTCCTCACGGTTTGCGGTCCAAATATTTATGGTCTGATAAAGAATCTACTCCTGCCTGTGAGTCCAACAGAGAAGACATACGAAGAATTGTTTACACTGGTACAGGACCACCTTAAGCCAGACAAAGGCATCATCATCTCGAGATACAGATTTTACACGCACATTCGCTCAGAGGGGCAGAATGCGGCGGAATTCGTTGCCGACTTGAGACGTCTAAGCAGGACCGTGTAAGTTCGGGGCTGTGTTGGCAGACATACTGCGGGGCTTCTTTGTAATCAGCATCAACCACAAGGTGATCCTGCGTAAACTACTGGCGGTGGAGATGTTGGACTTGAACAGGGCCATCACGATTGCTCAGTCATGCATGACGGCAGATAGAAGTCTAAAACAGATATCAGTGAAAAATCAAAATTCGGTAAGTACTATAAATATGATTGATTCAGCGTTCGGCAGAGCGGCACATGGCAGCGCCTACCCGACTGCATACGTGAAACCTGTGGTTGCCCAAAGCCCGCAAGTGGGAATGCATCCGATTTCTCCGTGTTGGCGTTGTGGGGGAAAT
Organism: Pristiophorus japonicus; assembly: GCF_044704955.1. Classification (NCBI taxonomy): domain Eukaryota; kingdom Metazoa; phylum Chordata; class Chondrichthyes; family Pristiophoridae; genus Pristiophorus; species Pristiophorus japonicus. Next base: position 226,520,789 of record NC_091978.1, read on the forward strand.
CACCGGCACCAGCAATGTCGATTTAAGCAATATAGTTGCAAAGGCTGACTGAGAATGGGGCATCTCCAGTGCAAGTGTCTGCAGATGAGCAAGCGTGCTGCGACATACCACGTGGAGGATGATGGTCAGACTAGCGCGGATCCAGATACGCAATCCGAGATACCAGAGGAGGAAGTGTATGGACTGTACTCGTTCCTAACTAAGAACAAACCGATAATGATCGACGTGAAATTTAATGGGGTGCCGGTATCGATGGAACTGGACACGTGGGCGAGTCAATCGATAATGAGCCAGAGGGCACTCGACAAGCTGTGGGATACTAAGGCTGTGAGGCCCAGGCTGAGTCCAGTCAATGCCAAGTTGCACACGTACACGAAAGAACTCATAACGGTGATTGACAGTGCCACAATTAACGTGTCGTATGATGGTGCGGTTCACGAGTTATCGCTATGGATTGTCCCAGGCAATGACCCAATGCTGTTTGGCAGGAACTAGCTTGAAAAAACCAGATGCGATTAGAACAACATCATGGCGTTGTCATTGGAGAAAGATACATGTGCCCAAGTACTGAGCAAGTTCCAGATCCACGTGGACTCAGATGCAAGACCTGTACATCATAAAGTTCGGGCAGTTCCGTATATGATGAGGGAGAAAGTCGAAATCGAACTGAGCAGACTCCAGCGTGAAGGGATCACCAGTTGAATTTAATGAATGGGCCAGCCCCATTGTTCCTGTGCTGAAAAGTGATGGCAGTCAGAATCTGTGGAGACTACAAGGCTACGATCAACAAGGTTTTGAAACAGGATCAGTACCCGTTACCGAAGGCTGATGACTTGTTTGCAGTGCTAGCCGAGGGGAAGTTGTTCACCAAACTGGACTTGATGTCGGCCTACATGACACAGGAGCTGGTCGAGACATCGAAGAGACTTATGTGCAGTAACACACATAAAGGACTGTTTATTTATCACAGGTGCCCTTTTAGAATTTGCTCGGCTGCAGCAATATTTCAGAGGAAGATGGAGAGTCTACTGAAGCCCATTCCCAGAACCGTCGTGTTCCAAGATGACATCGCGATCACAGGTTGTGACTCCAAGGAACATCGGAACAACCTGGAAGAGGTTCTACATCGCCTGGACAAAGTGGGACTTAAACGCTCAAAGTGCATCTTCATAGCACCAGAGGTCGAATTCCTGGGGAGGAAAATTGCTGCTGACGGCATCAGGCCCACAGACGCAAAAACCAAGGCCATCAAGAATGCAGAATGTGACGGAGCTGAATTCGTTCCTGGGTCTACTCAACTACTTCGGTAACTTCCTACCTAAATTGAGCACCTTATTAGAACCACTGCACATGCTGCTAAGAAAAGGCGACAACTGGGTATGGGATGCGTCTCAAGACAGAGTTTTTGAGAAAGCCACTAATCTGCTTTGATCTAACAAGCTGCTGGTACATTATGACGCATGTAAACATTGCGTATTGGCCTGTGATGCTTCATCATATGGAATTGGTTGCGTAGTCCAACAAGCTAATGAGTCGGGTAAACTTCAACCAGTCGCGTATGTTTCAAAAAGTTTGTCTAAAGCGGAAAGAGCCGACAGCATGAAAGAAGCACTCGCCTGTGTGTATGGGATTAAAAAGATGCATCAGTACCTGTTTGGTCTTCAGTTTGAACTGGAGACAGATCACAAGCCGATCATTTCACTGTTCTCTGAAAACAAAGGTATCAATATCAATGCTTCAACCCGCATCCAGAGGTGGGCACTGACAATATCCGCTTATGATTATATCATTTGCCATAGACCTGGCACCGAGAATTGTGCCGATGCTTTGAGCCGTCTGCCATTGCCCACACCGGAGGTGGAAACGTCCACAACCGGTGGACCTATTGTTAGTTATGAATACTTTTGAAGTAAAGGAACCCCTGTCACGACTCAACAAGTTAAGACCTGGACCAGCCAGGACCCAATTTTATCGGTGGTGAAGAGTTGCATCCTCAAAGGTGATTGGTCTGCCATACCCAAGCAAATGTGCGACGAGACCAAACCTTACATTCGTCGCAAAGACGAATTGTCTATTCAGTCGGACTGTATACTGTGGGGCAATCGTGTTGTTATGCCCAAGAAAGGGAGAGAAAAATTTGTACGTGAGCTACATAGCACACATCCCGGCATTGTAATAATGAAAGCCATCGCCAGGTCTCATGTATGGTGGCCGGGAATTGACTCTGAGCTGGAACCATGTGTGCATCAGTGCAACACTTGCATGCAGCTCAGCAAAGCACCAGCGGAATCGCCGCTGAGTCTGTGATCGTGGCTGTCCAAGCCATGGTCCAGGATCCACATCAACTTCCTGGGGAAGATGTTTTTAGTTGTGGTGGATGCATATCTGAAGTGGATAGAGTGTATAATCATGTCATCCAGCACATCCACAGCTACCATTGAGAATCTTAGTGTCATGTTCTGTTGTGTTCCTAACACAGATGAGACTGCACACAGGGAGGTTAAAGTAACAGTGACCTCAGTCTTTATCCAGACACTCCAGAGTGAGTAACAGGCCTTAGGGTCCGGCTTATGTACAGTGCTCCCAAGGGATGCTGGGATCCCTTGGGACTTCAGGGGATGCGCTCCCTGGTGGCGGAACATGCTTTACAAATACACAACATCACTCCCCCCCTGCCAAAGTCAAAGTGAAAACTATTTACAAGGTGAGGCAGTCGGGAGCCTTTCTTTCCCTGGGGTGGACCACCTCGGTACAAATATCTGTTCTGGTGTGTTGGCTGTGCCCTCGTTGGGCTGGCGTGTTGTTGGCCCTGCAGTGCTGTTGGGTGAGCCTGGCCTTGCTGGGCTGTTGGGCGTGATGGGTTTGATTTGCTGGTTCAGCGTGGTGTCGTTGATCCTTTGGGTGTGTGCTGTGGGCTCGAAAAAGGTGGTGTCTGCTGTGGGTTGTTCAGGGCAGTCTGTGAACCGCAGCCTCATTTGGTCCAGGTGCTTTCTGCAAATTTGTCCATTGTCTAGTTTGACTACAAACACCCTACTCCCTTCTTTAGCTATCACCGTGCCCACGATCCACTTGGGACCATGTCCATAGTTTAGCACATACACATTCAGATCAATTTCCCGTGACACAGTGGCGCGACCATCGTTTACATTTTGTTGCTGCCCCCTGCTCTCTACCTGATCATGCAGCTTGGGGTGAACCAGCGAGAGTCTGGTTTTAAGTGTCCTTTTCATGAGTAGCTCAGCCGGGAGTAAGTGGGGTCTTGTGCGGTAGCTGAGCAGTACTCGGACAGGCGGGTGTGGAGTGAGCCTTCTGTGATTTGTTTAAGGCTCTGTTTGAGGGTTTGTACTGCCCACTCTGCCTGCCCATTGGAGGCTGGTTTAAACAGGGCCGAGGTAACATGTTTGATCCCATTGCGGGTCATGAATTCTTTAAATTCGGCACTGGTGAAACATGGCCCGTTGTCACTGACCAGTATGTCAGGCAGGCCGTGGGTGGCAAACATGGCCCTCAGGCTTTCAATGGTGGCGGTGGCGATGCTTCCCGACATTATTTCACACTCAATCCATTTTGAAAAAGCATCCACCACCACCAGGAACATTTTACCGAGAAACGGGCCTACATAGTCGACATGGATCCTCGACCATGGTCAGGAGGGCCAGGACCACAAACTTAGTGGTGCCTCTCTGGGCGCGTTGCTCAACTGAGCACACACGCTGCATTGCCGTACACAGGACTCTAAGTCAGAGTCGATACCGGGCCACCACACGTGGGATCTGGCTATTGCTTTCATCATTACTATACCCGGGTATGTGCTGTGGAGATCCGACATGAACGTCTCCCTGCCCTTTTTGGGTAGCACTACACGGTTACCCCACAATCGGCAGTCTGCCTGAATGGACAGCTCGTCCTTTTGCTGCTGGAACGGCTTGATTAGCTCTTGCATTTCAACGGGGATGCTGGCCCAGCTCCCATGCAGTACACAGTTTTTTACCAGCTTGTTGTAATACACACCCGACTCCGTACGACGACACATCACATGGTAGCACAAGTCTTTTACACGGGTTATACAATACAAGCAGCTTGTAGGAGCATAAAATGTTTCTGGCTTTCTCAAAAGCAATTACTTGTTTTTTTCCCCATACCCAGTTCTCACCTTTACGCAATAACACATGTAGGGGCTCTAAGAGGGTGCTTAACCTCGGGAGGAAGTTACCAAAATAGTTGAGTCCCAGGAACGACCGCAGCTCTGTGACGTTCTGTGGCCTGGGCGTGTTCCTGATAGCCTCTGTCTTGACGTCTGTGGGCCGAATGGCGTCCGCCGCGATCTTTCTCCCCAAAAACTCCACTTCTGTTGCCATGAAGACGCATTTCGACCTCTTCAGCCGCAGCCCTACGCGATCCAGTGGCTGGAGGACCTCCTCCAGGTTTTGTAGGTGCTTGACGGTGTCTCGACAAGTGACCAATACGTCGTCCTGAAAAACCACCGTGCGTGGTACCGACTTGAGTAGGCTCTCCATGTTTCTCTGGAAGATCGCTGCAGCCGACCGATTTCCAAACGGGCATCTTTTGTAGATGAACAGTCCCTTGTGCGTGTTGATGCAGGTGAGGTCCTTCGAAGACTCTTCCAGCTCCTGCGTCATGTAGGCCGAAGTCAGGTCGAGCTTGGTGAACGTCTTGCCTCCTGCCAGCGTCGCAAATAGGTTGTCTGCCTTAGGTAGCGGGTATTGGTCCTGTAGGAAGAAACGATTAATATTTACTTGATAATCGCCGCAAATCCTGACCGTGCCATCACTTTTGAGTACTGGAACAATTAGGCTGGCCCACTCGCTGAAATCCACTGGGGAAGATGATGCCCTCGCATTGCAGCCTGTCCAGCTCGATTTCCACTCTCTCCCTCATCATGTGAGGTACCACTCGTGCCTTGTGGTGAATGGGTCGTGCCTCTGGGACCAAGTGGATCCACACCTTCGCCCCAGAAAAGTTTCCAATGCCTGGCTCAAAAAGGGAAGGAAATTTGTTAAGAACCAGGGTACATGAGGCCTCATCAACATGTGATAGCGCTCGGATGTCATCCCAGTTTCAGCGGATTTTGCGCAGCCAGCTCCTTCCAAGCAGTATGGGGCCATCGCCCGGGACAATCCAGAGTGGCAGTTCGTTCACCGTGCCCTCATAGGTGACCTTGATCATGGCGCTGCCCAGGACAGTGATAAGCTCTTTGGTGTACGCTCTCAGTTTCGTGTCATGGGGCTCGGGGCTGGTCTGAGTGCCTTGTTGATCCATAGTCTCTCAAACATCTTTTTACTCATGGTGGATTGGCTAGCGCCAGTGTCCAGTTCCATGGCTACGGGTAAGCCATTCAATTTTATGTTTACCATTATAAGTGGACATTTTGTCGAAAATATGTGCACCCCGTGTACTTCAGCATCTGCCTCCTCTCTCTGAGGCTCGAAATTGCTTTGATCCATCATGGATCGATCTTCCTCTGCCACGTGGTGGTTAGCAGGTTTTGCAGAGCTTGCAGCTCGTCTGCAAGCTCATTGGAGGTGCCCCATTGTTCCACAGCTCTTGCAAACATACCCTTTGAAGCGGCATGAATGGACTGAATGGAAGCCTCCACAACGCCAACAAGGTGTGAATTGCCTTGCATTCATCTTTTGTTGCGGACTCTGAGTCATCTGGGTCACCTGTGGCCTGCTGGCAGTTGCAGACTCATGGTTTCTGCCCTGTACATTTCTGTTCACAAACATAGTTCCAGTTAATTTATGAACATTGCTAGCACTTGTGTGCTGAGAGATTTGTTTGGTGTTATCACTGGTGGACATAAACGCCTGTGCAATGGCCTTACTGAGGGTCGGTGTCTCTACAGTCAAACGTTTTCGTAGGATGGTCTCGTGGCCCATGCCCAGTACAAAAAAGTCTCTGAGCATTTGCTCCAGGTCGCCATCAAACTCACATTGTCCTGCAAGTCGCCTTAGCTTGGCGACGCAGCTCGCCACTTCTTAACCTTCAGATCGCTGGTACATATAGAACCGATACCTCGCCATCAGCACACTTTCCCTCGGGTTAAGATGCTCCCGAACCAGTGTACACAGCTCCTCATATGACTTATCTGTGGGTTTCACCGGAACCAGAAGATTCTTCATGAGGCTGTAGGTCGGTGCCCTGCGACTGTGAGGAGGCCCGCTCTCCTTTTTGGAGCGCTTCCTTCTCTGTCCAGCTCGTTGGCTACAAAGTACTGGTCTAGCCGTTCGACATAGGCTTCCCAGTCCTCACCCTCCGAGAAGTTCTCCAGGATTCTCATAATTTGCTGCATCTTTGTGTTGGATTCGTGTTCTCGTCGCCAGTTGTTGTGTTCCTAACACAGATGAGACTGCACACAGGGAGGTTAAAGTAACAGTGACCTCAGTCTTTATCAAGACACTCCAGAGTGAGTAACAGGCCTTCGGGGCCGGCTTATGTACAGTGTTCCCAAGGGATGCTGGGATCCCGTCGGACTTCAGGGGATGCGCTCCCTGGTGCTTTATAGATACACAACATGTTTGTGACACATGGTCTGCCTGACATCGTTGTTAGCAACAACGGATCGTGCTTCACCAGTCAGGAGTTTCAAGAGTTCATGAAATTCAATGGTATCAAACATGTAAGGTCAGCACCATTCAAACCTGCGTCCAATGAGCAAGCAGAACGTACTGTCCAAATCATAAAGCAGAGCATGAAGTGAGTAACCCAAGAGTCACTGCAGACCCGCCTGTCATGCATACTGCTTAGTTACAGCACAAGACCACACACGCTTATCGGGGTCTCGCCTGCTGAACTAATGATGAAGAAAGGTCTTAAGACCAAGCTATCTCTTGTACACCCTGACTTGAATAATCATGTTTAATATAGAAGACAAAGTCAGCAAGGGTATCACGATCGCACAGCTGTGTCACGCGATATTTCTGTAAATGATCCTGTATATGTTCTGAATTATGGTCAGGGTCCCAAGTGGATTGCTGGTACTGACATGGCCAAGGAGGGCAAGAGAGTATTTATTGTCAAGCTCAAAAATGGGCAAACATGCAGGAAACATATGGATCAGACAAAGCTGTGGCACACAGAGGACCCGGAACAGTCGGAGGAAGAGACAATCAACGACCAACCAACCTACCCCCAGTCATCAGAGGACTCAGTGGTCATCAGTGAATCGGGACTTTCAATCACTAACATGTTCAATGAAAATGGACTTTCAATCCCTGCCACTCCCACCAGGTCAGCCATCCAGCCACCAGTCACAACAGACTCTGAACACTCACCGAAGGCTGGAGTTGAACTGAGATGGTCAACTTGGGAGAGTAAAACACCGGACCGTCTCAATTTGTAAAAGATTGTGTTAATACCTCAGAGGGCGGTATTGTCATGTATGTACTTTTGGGATCACTAGCCACTAGATGGTGGCGCATGCGTGCAGCCCAAGTATAAAAGGCCAGCCATTTTGTATATGAGTCACTTTGGGCCTTAATAAAGCAGAGCCAAGGTCATATCTCTTGGAGTTAAACAGTACTCAGTCTGTCATTGCATACACATCAACATGTTTGCATAATGATTGATATGTCTACCAAGCTGTTTCACAGGAGTGTTATCAAACAAAATTTGACACCAAGCCACATAAAAAGATATTAGGACAACTGATGAAAAGCTTGGTCAGAAGTTTTAGGAAGCGTCTTAAAGGAGAGAGGTGGAGAGGTTTAGGGAAGGAATTCCAGAGTGTAGGCCCTAGGTAGCTGAAGGCACGGCTGCCAATGGTGATATGATAGAATTTGGAGATGTGCAAGAGGCCAAAATTGGAGGAACACAGAAATCTCAGCGGGTTGTAGTGCTGGATGGGGTTTCAGAGATAGGGAGGCATAAGCCTGTGGAGGGATTAGAAGACAAGGCTGAGAATTTTAAATTCCAGGCGTTGTCTGACCGGGAACCAATCTAGGTGGTGAATGGGACTTGGTGTAAGTTAGGATACGGGCAGCAGAGTTTTGGATAAGCTGAAGTTTATGGAAAATGGGAGGCCTAGCAAGCGAGCATTGGAATAGTCGAATCTGGAGGTAACAAAGGCATGGATGAAGGATTCAACAACCAATGGGCTGAGGCAGAGAGAAATTCATTGCAAACACCCAACATGGATTTCCGAAAGGAAGATTGTACTTGACAAACTTCTTTTGAGGTAACAGATATGAGGGAAATGCAGTGAATGTAGTGCTCATGGACTATCAGCAGGCTTATAACAAGGTACCACACAGCAGACTATTGGGGAAGATTAAGAGGTATGGAATTAAATGATTTAAAAACTGGTTAGGTTGGCGGGGGGAAACAGAGAGTAGGAAGTTGAGCGGAGTTTCTCAGAGTTGTTGGAAATACATAGCGTTGTCTCACCGGGTTCTGTTTTCGAACTGCTTCGGTTCACTGTGTACAATGATGATGTGGGTGTCCAAATTTGCAGATGATACTAAAATAGGAGGCATAGAAAATAATTCTGAGGACCAAGGAAAGCTGCAAAGGATTGCTGATAAGTTGGTGCAATGGGCAAAAGAAAGTGTCAGTTGGAATGCAATGTCAGTAAATTGTATGCTGTTACATTTCAGTTAAAAAACATAAAATTAATAATTGTACTTTTGGGGGAAAGCTGGAAGATGTGGAAGAGCAACAAGATTGAAGTGTTTAGCTACAGGAAGGCAATAGAGAAGGTACAGCATAGATTCTCTAAGCTGCTGCCTAGAATATAAATAGGGAGAAAGACTTGGAAAAAATAGGGCAATTTTCATTAAAATGGAGATTAATGGGTGATTTGATAGAAGTGTTTAAAATTATGAAGGAATGGGACAGAGTGGATAGAAGCAGACTATTCCCAGTGACTGAGAGATCTAGAACAAAAGCAATTGATAAAGGGGGACAAGTGTTACCCAGGCCTCCCTAGAGATCCCATGCATTGTTGTTCCACAAAATAAAAAAAACTCATGCTGTTTTCCTGGGCCGGACCCCTCCTCCACCACCGCCCCCCCCCCCCACCCACCCGCTCAGTACAGTGGGGCCTACTTGCCCCGTTCTTGCGGCCAATGCATCCTATCTCAATGGACATACCAGCCTCCAGAGAGCATTCTGACTTTTGCCTCCTAGACGGTCTGCTCCTTTTTCTGTTTGGTGGCTTTCTGGTTCTGCAAAGCTCACCCCAGGGCTCCAGTTAGCTTTTATTGGAGAAGGAGGAGGGAGACTGGCAGACAAAGTGTGACCTCTTAGTCATAGGGGGGTGGAGGGGGTGATGGGGAGGGGAGAAAGAAAGGTATTGCATGTTCATGAGGCCCTGCTAACTCGATTTTCTTGCATATTGAGCCTAGCATGCCCTTACCTCCTCCCTTTCCCGAACTCCAAACACTATCCTAATCAATTCTTTGGGGTAAGCTTTTCAAATTCTAATTCGTTTTATATGTTTGACTTTCAGGCTGACTATTGTAAAGTTGAAGAGGACCTCGAAGTGGCAAAAGAACAAAACCAAAAGCTGTGGGCTCGTGGCACAAGTAATAGTATCTCTGTTGAAAGCTTGGAGCACGAATTGGATTGCAAAAACCAGGAAATTCAGCGGCTGGATAGTGTGATAAACGCTCTGAAGGAACAGTACCAGCATCAGTTGAAATGTCAGGTTCGTTAGTTAGTGCTAAACAAATAGTGATGCTTTATACCACAGTTATACCATGGTTTGGATTAGTTCGAATTTTCTAATTTGGGAAAGTAAAAAAGTTGTTCTGTTTCTGAAGAGAAAAGAACAGTCGGCTGGTCTGTGAATGGAGATGTCGTACACTGCAGGAATGGAAGCAGTTAACAGAATGGAAGTAGTTAAAATTAACCCAGTAAATCACAACTTAAGCTTATGTCATGTATTTTTGGTAGAATTTCACATAACAATACCAAATTGTCTCTTACATCTTTACCAAATCTTCTCTCGATTTCACCACCTCTCTTTGGCAGAGGGCCAAGTCAAGAAGTCTTTATGTGCTAAGGAAGAAGATTATACATTTATTCTCAATGTCTTAGCATCTGATGCAATCACTGGACAGGTGGCTTCAGTCTTGGAAATTAGGTACCAGCTGCATATGCAGGACATAGAGACTGACTGATGTTCTTAAAGAAGATCTTCAGCAACACCTCCCAAACCCACTTTGAAGGACAAGGGCGGCAGATATATGGGAGCATCATCACCTGCAACTTCCCGTCCAAGTTACACACCATCCTGACTTAGAAATATATCGCTGTTTTCATCGTTGCTGGATCAAAATCCTGGCACTCCCTCCCTAACAGCACTAGGAGTACCTTCACCACACGGACTGCAGCAGTTCAAGAAGGTGGCTCACCACTACCTTCTCAAGGGCAATTAGGGATGGGCAATAAATGCTGGCCTTGCCAGCGACGTCCACATCCTGGAACGAATTTTTTAAAAAGTTCTTACCAAGATAAGGTTTTGTGGGAGTGTTACTTCCTACACTTTTCTTGATGAGACCTTCAGCAAGTGGTTTGATGCTTATGGTCAGGAGCTGCTGTCATTGTTGAGAGTTGATGAGTCATATAGGATCCTGGGAAACAACCTAAGTGACTCTTTTTAAACCCTTTGTGGCTAAATCCATCACTCGTTTGTTATGTAATGAATTAGATTTCAAATCATTTAACAGTTTAGTTTTGTCATTTGCTACATTTTACCACCCCCCCCAAAAAAAAAATACAGATTAAATTTGTGATTTATCAACATGTGAACTAGTTCCACTCTCCTGCTTCTTAGAGATTAGTCTTTTGTTCCTTTTCTCCTTTCATCAGAGCCAGTTATTTTTTGTTGCTCTCCCAGTAGGACAATGAACATTTCTGCCTCTGAACTGTCCAGTTCCAGGTCATGAAACTATAACACCTTCAGTCTTGCATATTGGACCCAGCAAGATCTTTATTCTTTTGAAGTTAATGTAGCTAATTATTTTATCTATTATAGTTACTTTCCGTTACTTACCCCGCCCTCAACACACTTGGTGTTTTGGACTGTTTTCTATCTTAAAGATACTTTATAAATGTAAGTTGTTTTAACCCTGGTTGAATTTGCAGCAGTCACTCAGAAAATCTCTTGCCTGAAAGTGTTTTATTAGGCCAGAATTTCTGGTCGGAGGTGCACCTCCGGAGTACGCCTCTGACCCGGAAAAAAAATCCTAACCTACCTGCTGACTCCCGGGCATCGGAGACTTTGGGTCCTGGATCTGGAGATGTACGCCTGCATAAAGACCCACAGATCCCAGGGGCGCAGGCGGTTCGGAAGCATCCCTGGGATCAGGTGGGCCAGGTCCTCCAATCAGAAATGAGGATTCCTCATATGCTTATGGGGATTCCATTTATGAACGGAATTCCCATAAGCATAAACCCAATCCCCAAATAATTAAATAATTTGCACAACTGGAGTAAAAATAAATGTTCCCATTTTCAAATGTAATTAAAATTTCCTTTAATGAAGCATTTACAATTTTTTAAGAAATGTTTCACAATAATGTTAAACATTTGAATCTGGGCCAAAATTCACATAAACAAATTTTAAATGTTTGCGGATGTTTTTCTATTTTTTTATTTTTAATTTATCATTTATATTAACCCTCACATTTGCTTTTACCAGGTGTAAGGGTTTTTGCTGGGCAGTAGTTGGACAAATAGCCCAACTCCGTGCCAGCAAAAGTGCTTTTTGGATCGGTTCGTATGATCTGTCGGATGGGCCGGAGAGGAATTCTCCCAGATTTTTTTCTCCCTAAATTGGCCTGGGTTTTTATCTGGTTTTTGCCTCTCCCAGGAGATCACATGGCTCCAGTTGGGGTGGAGTGTAGAATGTTTCAGTGTAAGGGGTGTAGCAGTTGTGGTGAGGCGGATTGGTTGGGCTGGGTGCTCTTTGCTTTTCCATCATTATTCATAGGTTTATATGTAACCCTTAGGGCTGCTGACCAAGGGCCGTGTGGCTCCTTGTCGGCCGGCGCGGACACGATGGGCCGGAATGGCCTCCTTCTGCGCTGTAAATTTCTGTGTTTCTATGTTTCTGTCAAGGCGAACCTTGACAGATCGCAAGTTCTGCATTTACGTGCATGCACAGCACATGCGGAAACCCAGAACTTGCGGGGCCTTTTACAAGGCTTACGATGGTGTATACATACACTGTCATCGGCCCCGTTAAATCCGGCCATTGTTTTTGCTTTAAGTAAAAAGTCCTCTATCGCACATGCACATGGTTCAAATTCTGCACATTCTGTTATGGAAATTTTCAGTGCATCGTTGTTCCTTCCAAATATGGAAGATTACCAAGTTTTTCTCTCATTCCCAAGTGGTTTTGGTGAAAGACTAAAACTCTGGAAAATGATCCTCGAATACAGGATGGCTCTACTCATTATATTTCCTTTAACCACAAGATATTCTTCAAATGTAGGGTTAGCAGTTCAAATCTGAAAGCAGAAACGCCACAGGGAGTAGAACATGCAACGGACCAATTTTGTGAATGCAGGTTAGGACAAGTTTTTGAACATCATCCCCAGTGGTTTGAAATAAAACACCCGCTTCCACACCCAGACAGTTTTTCTCTAGCTTGTATGTTGGCAAATGCTGAGAATGCTTTGATAATGAATGGTGTCGGAGCATTTGCTTCAACATTTTCGAGAGCTTTTTTGATGAATTGAGAAATTGGGTAAAAGACCATGATCCATACTATAAGGTTGAAATCAATGGGATTATTTTAGAATAAAAATTATTTTAAATAGTCTTAACATGTTTTTTTCTATGTTCTACTGTAGGCATCTGCAGACGGGCAAAGGAATGAAGACCAAGAAAAAATCATGACCTTAGTCAACCAGTATGAGAACTGTAGAGAGCAGCTTTGTAAAACTGGAGAGGAGCTTAATAAGATGAAACAACAACTTGAGAAAACTGAAGCAAGCATCTGTCAGTTGAGAGAATTAATAAAAGAAAAGGAAATAAGTTTGGAAAATGAAGCAATAGAAAAAAGTAAATTGCAACTTGAAATTGAAGACAAGTCCCAAAAAATCCATAGGATGAAAATAGCAGAAGAGAGCATCTGTGATCAGTTTGAAGAAGCTGTTGCACACTTAAAGAAAATGCAGAGTGAGAATGATTCACTGAAAATGGAACTTAGTGAAAAAGGCAAGATGCTTACCATTCTACGACAAGAAATGGAAAACATTGCTGATATGACATCGCAACAGAGTTGTGCATCTGAGGCACTGCAGCTTGAAAGAAAACAACTTCAGAAAGAAGTGGACTGTCAAAAGCAGAAGATTCAAGAGTTAAAGGTCAGATTACATAGAATGTACAGCCAGAAACAGGCCATTTGGCCCTACTTGTTTATGCTCCATATGAGCTTCCTCCTGTGGTGTCCCTGCACCTTACTACAAATTCACACGAGTCATGTATTGCAGACACAGTCACTCTGTGACCTTAACCTTTATTCCCAGGACCAAGAAGTGCTGACCCTGGGTGGGACCTCCCCTTTTATACCTGGAAACCCAGGTGAGGAGTGTCTCCCACAAGTTCACTCCCTGTGGTCAGGGTGTGCATTTCTAGGGTATAAGTACAGTATACAGGAGTTGCATGAAGGTTACAGTTACATGAAGATTACCGTTGCATGATGGTTACATACATGGCACCTCCCATCCCTCTTAATCTAACCCTATAAGCATAACCTTCTATTCCTTTCTTCCTCATGTGTTTATCTAGCTTTCACTTAGATACATCTATGCTATTCGCCTCAACTATTCCATGTGAAGGTGAGTTCCACGTTCTAACCATTCGCTAGGTATAGAAGTTCCTCCTGAATTTCCTATTGGATTTATTGGATTATATTTATGGCCCCTAGTTTTAGACTCTCCCACAAGTGGAAATGTTTTCTCTACATCTACCCTATTGAACCCTTCCATAATCTTAAAGACAACAACTACAACTTGTATTTATATAGCGCTTTTAATGTAACTTCCCAAGGCGCTTCACAGGAGTATTATGAGATAAAAAATTTGACACTGAGCCGCATAAGTAGTAATTAGCGCAGGTGACCAAAAGCTTGGTCAAAGAGCTATGTTTTAAGGAGCACCTTAAAGAAGGAAAGAGAGGCGGAGAGGTTTAGGCAGGGCGTTCCAGAGTTCAGGGCCTAGGCAACAGAAGGCACGGCCACCAATGGATGAATGATTATAATCAGGGATGCTCCAGAAGGCAGAATTAGAGGAGTGCAGACATCTTAGGGGTGGGGTGGGGGTGGGGGGGAGCGCGGTTGTGGGGCTGGAGGAGATTACAGAGATAGAGAAGGGCGAAGCCATGGAGGGATTTGAAAATAAGGATGAGAATTTTGAAATCGAGGCGTTGCTGAACCAGAAGTAGATCAACGAGCACAAGGACTTGGTGTGAGTTAGGACATGGGCAGCCGAGTTTTGGATCACCTGTAGTTTACCTAAGGTAGAATGTGGGAGGCCAACCAGGAGTGGGTTGGAATTGTCCAGTCTAGAGGTAACAAAGGCATGGATGAGGGTTTCAGCAGCAGATGAGCTGAGGCAAAGGCGGAGATGGGTGATGTTTCGGCAGTGGAAACGGGCAGTCTTAGTTATGCTGCAGATATGTGGTCGAAAGCTCATTTTGGTCAAATATGACACCAAGCTTGTGAACAGTCTGGTTCAGCCTCAGACAAGTTGTGGAGAGGGATGGAGTCAGTGGCTAGGGAATGTAGTTTGTGGCGGGGATCGAAAACAATGGCTTTGGTCTTCCCAATATTCAACTGGAGAAAATTTCTGCTCATCCAGAACTGGATGTTGGACAAGCACTCTGACAATTTAGGGACCGTGGAAGGGTTGAAAGAAGTGGTAATGAGGTATAGCTGGGTGTCATCAGTGTACAAGTGGAAACTGATGCTGTGTTTTCGGATTATGTCGCCAAGGGGCAACATGTAGATGAGAAATAGGAAGGAGCCAAGGATAGATCTTTGGAGGACACCAGAGCTAACGGTGCGAGGCGGGAAGAGAAGCCATTGTAGGTGATTCTCTGGCTATGATTAGATAGATAAGAATGGAACCAGGTAAGTGCAGTCCCACTCAGCTGGATGATGGCAGAGAGGCGTTGGAGAAGGATAGAAGAATACCTGTAACAGGTCATCCCCTCAGTCTTCTCTTTTCGAGAGAAAAGAGCCTCAGCCTGTTGAATTTCCTGATGGGAATAACCTTTTAGTTCTTGAAAATCCTTTGTGCAGCTTCTCCAGTGCCACTATATTCTTTCTTATAATATGGAGACCAAAACTGTGCACAGTACTCCAAGTGTGATCTAACCAAGATTCTATACAAGTTTAACATAACTTCTCTGCTTTTCAATTCTATCCCTCTAGAAACGAACCCCAATGCTTTGTTTGCTTTATTTAATGGCCTTATTCATCAGTGTCAATACTTTTAGTGATTTGTGTATCTGTAACCCCCACCCCCCAGATACCCCATTTAGACTCTTGAAGTAAATGAGAAGTAAAACATAAATCCTTCTGTTGCTTTTTACCTAGTCCAGGATCAGATTTATCTCTGTGAAATTGTTAGTGTGTCGACAGAAACAGTACCATAAATTTGTGTATCCAAGAATACAACAATGTTTCATTTAATGCATTCAGTCTTGTTTAACGATCCTGTGATGGCATAAAATTGCTGCTGCATAAAGTAATTTATGATACAATTACAAGTAGAGGAGGTTGGGGAGGATATATCAAATAATTTCACTGGTTTCATAAAATGGGGAAGGTGGCTCAACCGTGGTTAACAAGGGAAATTAAGGATAGTGTTAAATCCAAGGAAGAGGCATATAAATTGGCCAGAAAAAGCAGCAAACCTGAGGACAGGGAGAAATTTAGAATTCAGCAGAGGAGGACAAAGGGTTTAATTAGGAGGGGGGAAATAGAGTATGAGAGGAAGCTTGCTGGGAACATAAAAACTGACTGCAATAGCTTCTATAGATATGTGAAGAGAAAAAGATTTGTGAAGACAAACGTAGGTCCCTTGCAGTCAGAATCAGGCGAATTTATAATGGGGAACAAAGAAATGGCAGACCAATTGAACAAACACTTTGGTTCTGTCTTCATTAAGGAAGACACAAATAACCTTCCGAAAATACTAGGGGACAGAGGGTCTCGTGAGAAGGAGGAATTGAAGGAAATCCTTATTAGTCAGGAAATTGTGTTAGGGAAATTGATGGGATTGAAGGCCGATAAATCCCCAGGGCCTGATAGTCTGCATCCCAGAGTACTTAAGGAAGTGGCCCTAGAAATAGTGGCTGCATTGGTGATCATTTTCCAACAGTCTATCGACTCTGGATCAGTTGCTATGGACGGGAGGGTAGCTAATGTAACAGCACTTTTTAAGAAAGGAGGGAGAGAGAAAACGGGGAATTGTAGACCGGTTTGCCTGACATCAGTGGTGGCGAAAATGTTGGAATCAGTTATTAAAGATGAAATAGCAGCGCATTTGGAAAGTAGTGACAGGATCGGTCCAAGTCAGCATGGATTTATGAAAGGGAAATCATGCTTGACAAATCTTCTATAATTTTTTGAGGATGTAACTGGTAGAGTGGACAGGGGAGATCCAGTGGATGTGGTGTATTTGGACTTTCAAAAAGTTTTTGACAAGGTCCCACACAAGAGATTGGTGTGCAAAATTAAAGCACATGGTATTGGGGGTAATGTACTGATGTGGATAGAGAACTGGTTGGCAGACAGGAAGCAGACAATCGGGATAAACGGGTCCTTTTCAGAATGGCAGGCAGTGACTAGTGGGGCGCCGCAGGGCTCAGTGCTGGGACCCGAGCTCTTTACAATATACATTAATGATTTAGATGAAGGAATTGAGTGTAATACCTCCAAGTTTGCAGATGACACTAAGCTGGGTGGCGGTGTGAGCTGTGAGGAGGATGCTAAGAGGCTACAGGGTGACTTGGACAGGTTAGGTGAGTGGGCAAATGCATGGCAGATGCAGTATAATGTGGATAGATGTGAGACTATCCACTTTGGTGGCAAGAATATTATCTGAATGGCGGCAGATTAGGAAAAGGGGAGGTGCAACTAGACCTGGATGTCATAGTACATCAGTCATTGAAAGTTGGCATGCAGGTACAGCAGGCGGTGAAGAAAACAAATGGTATGTTGGCCTTCACAGCTAGGGGATTTGAGTATAGGAGCAGGGAGGGCTTACTACAGTTGTACAGGGCCTTGGTGAGGCCTCACCTAGAATATTGTGTTCAGTTTTGGTCTCCTAATCTGAGGAAGGACGTTCTTGCTATTGAGGGAGTGCAGCGAAGGTTCACCAGGCTAATTCCTGGGATGACAGGACTGACATATGAGGAGAGACTGGATCGACTGGGTCTGTATTCACTGGAGTTTAGAAGAATGAGAGGGTATCTCATAGAAACTTTTAAAATACTGACGGGACTGGACAGGTTAAATGCAGGAAAAATGTTCCCGATGTTGGGGAAGTCCAGAACCAGGGGACACAGTCTAAGGGTAAGGGGTAAGCCATTTTGGACCGAGATGAGGAGAAACTTCTTCACTCAGAGAATTGTTAACCTGTGGAATTCTCTACCGCAGAGAGTTGTTGATGCCAGTTCGTTGGATATATTCAAGAGGGAGTTAGATATGGCCCTTACGGCTAAAGGGATCAAGGGGTATGGAGAGAAAGCAGGAAAGGGGTACTGAGATGCTGATCAGCCATGATCTTATTGAATGGTGGTGCAGGCTCGAAGGGCTGAATGGCCTACTCCTGCACCTATTTTCTATGTTTCTAAGTGAGTTCTTTAGTGGCTGAACAGTCCAATACGAGAGCCAATATTCTGTCGCAGGTGGGACAGATAGCCGTTGAGGAAAGGGGTAGGTGGGACTGGTTTGCTGCACGCTCTTTCCGCTGCCTGCGCTTGATTTCTACATGCTCTTGGCTTTGAGTCTCGAGGTGCTCAGCACCCTCCTGGATGCACTTCCTCCACTTAGGGCGGTCTTGGGCCAGGGACTCCCAGATGTCAGTGGGGATGTCACACTTTATCAGGGAGGCTTTGAGGGTGTCCTTGTAGCGTTTCCGCTGCCCACCTTTGGCTTGTTTGCCGTGAAGGAGCTCCGAGTAGAGCACTTGCTTTGGGAGTCTCATGTCTGGCATGTGAACTGTGTGGCCTGCCCAGCGGAGCTGATCGAGTGTGGTCAGTGCTTCAATGCTGGTGATGTTAGCCTGGATGAGGATGCAGATGTTGGTGCACCTGTCCTCCCAGGGGATTTGTAGGATCTTAAAGAGACACCGTTGGTGATATTTCTCCAGCAACTTGAGGTGTCTGCTGTACACGATCCACGTCTCTGAGCCATACAGGAGGGCAGGTATTACTACAGCCCTGTAGACCATGAGCTTGATGGCAGTTTTGAGGGCCTGCTCTTCAAACACTCTTTTCCTCAGGCGGCCGAAGGCTGCACTGGCGCACTGGTGGCGGTGTTGGATCTCGTCCTCGATGCCTGCTTTTGTTGATAGGAGGCTCCCGAGATATGGGAAGTAGTCCACGGTGTCCAGGGCAGCGCCGTGGATCTTGCTGACTGGGGGGGCAGTGCTATGCGATGAGGACAGGCTGGTGGAGGACCTTTGTCTTACGAATATTTAGCGTAAGGCCCGTGCTTTCGTTCGCCTCAGTAAATACATCGGTTATGTCCTGGAGTTCAGTCTCTATGTGTGCAGACGCAGGCGTTGTCCGTGTACTGTAGTTCGACGACAGAGGTTGGGGTGGTCTTGGACCTGGCCTGGAGATGGCCAGGTTAAACAGGTTTCCACTGGTTCTGTAGTTTAGTTCCACTCCAACAGGGAGCTTATTGACTGTGAGGTGGAGCATGGCAGCAAGGAAGATTGAGAAGAGAGTTGGAGCGATGACGCAGCCCTGTTTGACCCCGGTCCGGATGTGGATTGGGTCTGTGATGGATCCGTTGGTAAGGATTATGGCCTGCATGTCGTCGTGGAGCAGGCGGAGGATGGTGACGAACTTTTAGGGGCATCCGAAACGGAGGAGGACGCTCCAAAGACCCTCGCGGTTGAAAGTGTCAAAGGCCTTTGTAAGGTCGAAGAAGGCCATGTATAAGGGCTGGCGCTGTTGCCTGCATTTTTCCTGTAGCTGTCGCGCTGCAAAAATCATGTCCGTTGTGCCCCGTAGGGGACGAAATCCGCACTGTGACTCCGGGAGGAGCACCTCGGCCATGGGGAGAAGACGATTGAGGAGGACTCTAGCAACGAATTCCCAGTGGCTGATAGCAGGGAGATTCCTCTATAGTTGCTGCAGTCGGACTTGTCCCCTTTTTTAAAGATGGTCATGATTACTGCATCTCTGAGATCCCCCGGCATGCTCTCCTCCCTCCAGATGAGAGAGTTGAGGTTGTGTATTCACGCCAGCAGTGCCTCTCCGCCATACTTCAATGCCTCAGCAGGGATTCCGTCCGCACACGTAGCCTTGTTGTTTTTAAGCTGTCTTATGGCTTTTTCTACCTCATGCAGTGTTGGGGTCTTACTGAGGTGGTGGCGGGTAGCATGCTGCACGATGGAGTCGAGAACACTCGAGTCAAAGACAGAGTCTCGATTGAGGAGATCTTCGAAGTGCTCCTTCTAGCAGGTCCTAATTGCCTCGGTGACCTTGATGAGTGTTTCCCCATTCTTGGCCAGCAGTGGGGTGGGGCCTTGGGTGTTCGGTCCGTAGGTGGTCTTGACTGCGATGAAGAATCCTCGCACATCATGGATGTTGGCCAGCTGCTGTATCTCCTGTGCTTTCTCCATCCACCACCTGTTCTTTAGGTCCCGGGTTTTTTGTTGGACCTCAGCCTTGAGCCGCCTGTAATGCTGCTTTCCTGCTCCCGCATTGGATTGTTGTTTAAGGCTCAGAAATGCCCTGCGCTTGCGATCTGTTAGCTCTTTGGATCTCCTGATCATTCTCATCAAACCAGTCCTGGTGTTTCCTGGTTGAGTAACCGAGCGTCTCTTTGCAGGCACTGGTTATGGAGGCCTGGAGGGCAGACCAAACGTTGTGGGCATTCTGTGTCTCAGGATCATCAAGGCACTCCAGATTGGCTATGAGGTGCTGGCTGTATAGGGTTCTCTTAGCTGGGTCCTTAAGTGCACCGGCATTGACTTTTTTGCGGCACTGCTTCTGCTGCCCCCTCCGCCTTGGGGCTACGTTGATGTCGATGATGGATCGGATTAGGTGGTGGTCCGTCCAGCAGTCATCAGCTCCTGTCATGGCGCGGGTGATGCACACATCCTTGCGATCCCTGGCTCGGACGATGACACAGTCGAGCAGGTGCCAGTGTTTGGAGCGATGGTGTTGCCACGATGCCTTGTATTTGTCCCTCTGGCGGAACAAGGTGTTGGAGATGACAAGTTCATGCTCTCGACATTTTGTCAGGAGTAGGGTACCGCTGGAGTCGGCTTTCCCTACCCTCTCTCTGTCAATCATGCCTCCCCCCCAGAGGTCTGTGTCCTTGCCAACCCTGGCGTTGAAGTCACCGAGGAGGATCAGTTTGTCACCCGCGGGTTCGCAGGACAGGGATTTTTCAAGGTTGGTGTAAAGACCTTCTTTGGCCTCATCAGTTGCATCGAGTATTGGGGCGCACGCACTGATGACTGTGGTGCACTGGTTTCGGGATAGGGTGAGTCGAAGAGTCATGAGGCGTTCATTAGCCCCGCAGGGAGAGTCTTTGAGGCGGTCAACCAACTCATTTTTGATGACGAAGCCGATTCCGTGGAAATGGCGTTCTTCCTCTGGTTTCCCTTTCCAAAAGAAGGTGTAACCTCCACCTTGTTCCTTGAGCTGTCCTTCCCCTGCCTGCCGGGTCTTGCTTAGGGCAGCGATGTCGATATCAAAGCGTCTAAGTTCCCGGGCAACTATGGCGATGCGGCGTTCCGGCCTGTCGTTGCTGGGGTTGTCCATGAGGATCCTGACGTTCCAGGTCCCAAACTTCATGTTAACGGAGTGGAAGATACCTGTGAGTGAGTTCTTTTAACGTGGGGTGGCCGTTGCACACCGGTTACCACACGGGCTTAGCTGAGCAAGGTCTTGATCCAGTGGAAAGGGGGTCCAAGATGACTTGAGAGCAGGCACTGCTATATGGGCCTAGTTGCCTACGGCGAGATGTTGGCTGCAGGCTCGGCACTGGGTAGCGCCCTTGGTGGTAGGTGGTCCGAGGCCTAGTTGGGGGCAGGTATTGGGGGAGATCAGTGGCCCACCGGGGTTCAGGGTGGGAGGGCAGGGGGGGTCACAGCCATGGTACTCACCATGTGTTGGAGGAGGAGAAGAGGCCAGGTCGCCAGTGGGGAAGGAGAGCTCCAGTCGTCGCTGAAGGAGGAGGGGAGGCCAGTCGCCGATGTGGGAAAGGGGGACCCGATCGTCATTGAGGAGGAGGTCGTCTGTCACCATGGGAGATCCAACTGTTGTCGTGGAGGCCCAGACTCTGTCGTGGAGGAGAGGCCCAACTGCCGCCGCTGGAGGTGTTCCGATCGCCGCTGGAGTGGGGGTGGAGGCCCGATAGCCAGGTCCAGGTCAAGACGCACCCATAAACATATAAATAGTAAAAGGGTAGTCAAAGGAAGGGTGGGGCCGATTAGGGACCAAAAAGGAAATCTTCTGGTGGGGACAGGAGAACTGAATGAGTATTGAATCTGCCTTCACTGAAGAAGAGAATGCTGCCAATGTAACAGTAAAGGAAGAGGTAGTAAAGAAATTGGATAAGTTAAAATAAAGAGGTACTTAAAAGGTTGGCAGTCTTCAAAGTAGAGTTACCCGGTCTCGCAAGGATACATCCTAGGTATAAAAGTCAGATTGCCAGGTAGTGAAGAATAGAATACTAGTCTAGTCTTCATTGCTTACAAACTTTTATTTTCAGAGACATACTGTGCATCCCCAAGATAAGCTTTTCCATTTCCTGAGACTGCTCCCCTATATATGAACACAAGGGAGCCCCAATTTCTACCCACCACTTGAATACAATTAAAACCCAATTGATATACAACACTTGAATACAGTTAACACTAGGTTGCTGAGGGAATTAAGGGTTGAATTGCAGAGGCTCTGGCCGCAATCTTCAAATCCTCCTTAGATATGGGTGTGGAGCCACAGTACTGGAACATTGTAAATTTTACACCCCTGCTCAGAAAAGGGAGGGGATCAACCCAGCAACGACAGGCCAGCCAGCCTTACGTTGGTGGTGGGAAAACTTTTAGGTACAATAACATGAGACAAAATGAATTGGCACTTGTAAAAATATGGATTAATAAATGAAAGTCGGCACGGATTTGTTAAAGGCAAATCATGTTTGACTATATAAACAGAAAGAGCTGGAAATACTCAGCAGGTCAGGCAGCATCTTTGGAGAGAGGAACATTTCAGGTCGATAACATTTTGTCAGAACTGGAAAGAGCTGTAACAGGTTTTAAGCAAGTGCAGAGGCAGGGAAAGGGGGGAGGGAAGGTCTGTGATAGGGTGGAAGGCAGGAGTGATTTAAATGACAAAAGCGTGATGGGACAAGGCAAAAGGAGATGGTAATGGGACAAGTGAAGAAACAAGAGATGGGCCTAGAAGAGCTGTAGATGGCAACAGTAGAATCATTACAAGCACCCGCAAATATGGGAACAGTGGTTATGATCTGAAATTGTTGAACTTGATGTTGAGTCTGGAAGGCTGTAAAGTATCTAATCGGAAGATGAGCTGCTATTCCTCGAGTGTATTTGACTAACTTTAATTAAGTTCTTTGATAAGTTACAGAGAGAGTTGATGAGGGTGGTGCAGTTGATGATATGTGTATGGAATTTCAAAAGGCATTTGATAAAGTACCACATAGTAGGCTTCTTGGCAAAATTGAAGCACATGAGATTAAAGGGGCAGTAGCAGCATGGATACAAAATTGAGTAATGGATAGAAAGCAGAGAGTTGTGGTGAATGGCTGTTTTTCAGACTGGAGAGATGTCAAGGCCTTGGAGATAGTGCACAGGAGGTTTACTAGAATAGTACCAGGGATGAAAGACTTCAGTTATGTGGAGAGACTAATGAAACTGTTTTTTTCCCTTAGAGTAGAGATGGTTAAAGGGGAGTGATAGAAGTGTTCAAAATCATGAAAGGTTTTGATAGAGTAAATAAGGAGAAATTGTTTCCAGTGGCAATAAGCAGAGGACACAGATTTAAAGTAACTGGCAAAAGAAACAGAGGCAACATGAGGAAAAAAAATTATGCAGCGAGATATGATCTAGAATGCACTAACTGAAATTATGGTGGAAGCAGATTCAGTAATAACTTTCAAAAAGGAATTGGATAAATACTTGAAGGGGAAAATTGACAGGGCTATGGGGAAAGAGCGGGGGTTTGGGACTAATTTGATAGTGTTATACTCATAATAAATGGTCAGACCGAATACTATGTGTAATGAGCAAGAGTGACCTTAGCTCCTTTATTGTAGTTCCAGAGTGCAGGAGTGGCCTGCTGAAATACCGTACTCCCAAGGGATGCTGGAATCCCTTTGGACTGCACAGATAGGTGTGATGCAGATTGCAAGGTCATACCATCACTCCCCCGTGAAGTCAACAATACACTTATTTACAAAGTGAGACGATCTGGGGCTTTTCGCTCCCTTATCGATTGTCTCGGTACAAATGTTGGTGTGGTTGGGTTGGTCATCTCTTCATTGGGCTGTTGGGCAGCTGGCCTTGCCGGGCTGCTGGGGATGATGAGTTCGGTTTCGTGGTCAACTGTGATGTCAGTTGCCACTTGTGTGTGTGTTGGAAGGTCAAAGTTGGTGGTGTCCTCTTCAGGTTGTACATAGCTGTTGGTGAACCGCTAATTTGGTCCAAGTGTATTCTGTGCGTTTGTCCATTGGTCAGTTTGACGTGAAACACCCTACTCCCTCTTTGGCTGTGACCGTGCTAGCGAGCCATTTGGGACCATATCCATAATAGAGCACAAACACAGGATCATTGATCTCAATATCGCGTGACAAGTTTGCGCAGTCATGGTACACGCTCTGTTGATGTCGCTTGTAGATCAGGGTGGACCAGAGAGGGTCTTGTTTTAAGCTCCCTTTTCATGAGCAGTTCGGCTGGGGGAACCCCGGTGAGTGAGTGGGGTCTGGTGCGGTAGCTGAGCAGCACTCGGGACAACCGGGTCTGCAGGGAGCCTTCCGACATGCATTTCAAGCTTTGCTTGATGGTCTGAACTGCCCGTTCTGCCTGGTCGTTGGATGCGGGCTTCAACGGCGCAGATGTGACATGTTTGATCCCGTTGCGGGTCATGAACTCTTTGAATTCGGCACTTGTGAAGCACGGCCCATTGTTGCTGACTAGGACGTTAGGCAGGCCGTGCGTGGCAAACATAGCTCTTAGACTTTCAATGGTGGCCGTGGACTTGCTTCCAGAGATTATTGCACATTCAATCCACTTTGAGTAAGCATCCACGACAACCTAAAACATTTTGCCTAGGAATGGGCCTGTATAGTCTCCATGGATCCTCGACCACGGTTTGGGTGGCCAGTACCATAAACTTAGCAGTGCCTCTCTGGGTGCATTGCTCAACTAAGAGCAAGCGTTGCACTGGCGTACACATGACTCTAAATTTGAGTCGATGCCTGGCCACCACACGTGGGATCTGGCTATGGCTTTCATCATCACGATGCCTGGGTGGATGCTGTGCAATTCCCCAATAAATGTGTCTCTGCCTTTCTTGGGCAAGACAACACGATTGCCCCACAAGAGACAATTCGCCTGCAGGGACAGATCATCTTTGTGTCTGTGGAACGGCTTAATCGCTTCCTGCATCTCCACTGGGACACATGGACCAGCTCCCATGGAGGACACAGTTTTTTTCCAGGGACAGTAAAGGATCCTGGCTGGTTCAGGTCCTGATCTGGTGGGACGTAACGGGGGATTTCTCGTTCTCAAATGCCTCCATGATCAAAAGCAAGTCCGCTGGCTGTGCCATTTCCACCCCGGTGGTGGGCAATGGTAGCCGACTGAGAGCATCTGCGCAGTTCTCTGTGCCCGGTCTGTGGCAAATTATATAGTTGTATGCCGACAGCGTGAGTGCCCAACTTTGGATGTGGGCAGAGGCATTGGTATTGATCCATTTGCTCTCCGAGAATAGCGATATGAGCAGCTTGTGGTCAGTTTCAAGCTCGAACTTGAGGCCAAACAAGTACTGGTGCATTTTTTTTACCCCGTAAACGCACGCCAGAGCCTCTTTTTCAACCATGCTGTCGGCCCTTTCGGCCTTGGACAAACTCCTGGATGCATGCGCAACTGGTTGCAAAATTCCCGATTCATTAGCCTGTTGTAACACACACCCGACCCTGTATGACGACGCATCGCAAGCTAACACTAGTCGTTTACATGGGTTATACAGGACAAGCAGTTTGTTAGAACACAGTAAATTTCTGGCTTTCTTAAAGGCAGCCTCTTGTGAATTCCCCCATAACCAGTCGTCTCCCTTGCGCAGTAGCACATGTAGGGTTCTAGCAGGGTGCTTAACCCAGGTAAGAAATTACCAAAGTAGTTAAGGAGTACCAGAAACGACCGCAGCTCCGTCACGTTCCGTGGTCGCGGCACGTTCTTGATGGCCTCCGTCTTGGCGTCAGTGGGTCTGATGCCTGGTGCTGCGATTCTTCTCCCTAAGACTGGCCCAGTCGTTGAACTCCACCGGCGCGATGATGCCATCACGTTGCAGCCTGTCCAGCTCGATTTCCACTTTTTCACGCATCATG
The DNA here is from genome assembly GCF_044704955.1 of Pristiophorus japonicus. NCBI lineage: Eukaryota > Metazoa > Chordata > Chondrichthyes > Pristiophoridae > Pristiophorus > Pristiophorus japonicus. The sequence continues at coordinate 226,546,587 of NC_091978.1, forward strand.
TACGGTATCACCCGAGCCTTGTGGTGGATGGGTCGCATACTGGGAATCAAACGGATCTGCACTTTCGCCCCCGAGAAACTTCCAGTGCCTGGCTCAAATAACGAAGGGAGTTTGTTTAGAACCTGGGTGCATGCGGTGTCGTCAACTGACGAGAACGCTTGGATGTCGTCCCAGTTCCAGCGGATTTTCCCCAGCCAGCTTCTGCCAAAACAACGTGGGGGCCATCCCCTGGCACAATCCACAGCGGGAGTTCATGTACAGCTCCATCATAGGAAACTTTGACTTCAGCACTTCCAATTAAAGGGATTAGTTCCTTTGTATAAGTCCTTAGTTTGATGTGAATGGGGCTGAGCTTGGGCCTGTGTGCCTTCTTCCCCCACAGCCTGTCGAAGGCCATTTTACTCATTATGGAGTGGCTCCTCTGCCTCCTCAGTACGAGTTTCCAATTCCGTCTGATCCACTGTGGACCGATCTTCCTCTGGTTTGCAGGATTTGCAGGGTTTGCAGCTTGCCTGCACATTCGTTGGAGGTGTTTCATTGTTTTGCAGCCATTGCACGCATAGTGCTTAAAACGACATTGATAGGGCCGATGATCACCCCCGCAGCGCCAACAGGGTGTTAACTGCCTCGCATTAACAGATGATGGTGGACTCTGGGTCAATTGAGGTCGGGCCACAGCAGCCGGCGTGTACATTCTGCCCTGTACGTTTCTGCTCAAAACCGACATTACTTTATGCACAGTACTGGCCGAAACTTCTTTGTTCTTCGAAATCTGCTTGGTGTTGTCACTGGTGGATATAAATGCCTGGGCTATTGTTATGGCTTTACTCAGATTTGGAGTTTCTACAGTCAACAGTTTGCGAAGGATTGTCTCATGTCCGATGCCCAGTACAAAAATGTCTCTGAGTATTTGTTCTAGGAATCCCTCAAACTCACAATGTCCTGCAAGGCGCCTTAGTTCGTAGCTCACCACTTCCTGACCCTCTGATCGTTGACACGTGTAGAACCAATACCTCGCCATCAAAACATTTTCCTTAGGATTTAGGTGCTCCCGGACCAGTGTACACAATTCTTCATAGGATTTCTCTTTTGGTTTTGCCGGGGCCAGGAGATTCTTCATGAGGCCATAGGTTGTGGCGCCACAGAAAGTGAGGAGGATCACCCTTCGTTTGGTCGCATTCTCGTCCCCTTCCAGCTCATTGGCTACGAAGTATTGGTCAAGTCTCTCCACGAAGGCCTCCCAATCATCCCCCTCTGAGAACGTCTCCAGGATGCCGACTGTTCTTTGCATTTTCGCGCGTTCATTACCTCATCACCAATTGTTATACTCATAATAAATGGTCAGACCAAGTACTGTGTGTAATGAGCAAGTGTGACCTTAGCTCCTTTATTGTAGTCCCAGAGTGCCGGTACCTCATGAGTGGCCTGCTTATATACTGTACTCCCAAGGGATGCTGGGATCCTTTAGGACTCCAACAGGTAGGCCCTCTGGTGGATAGGTATGATGCAGGTTACAAGGGATTAAATACATAACAGATAGCTCTTTCAAAGAGCCAGCACAGGCGTGATTGTTTGAATGGCCACCTCGTGTTCTGTATGATCTCATGATTCTAAGGACACCAATTAAAATGAACAGTGAAAGGTAGCGAATGGAAAAGTGTTATTTTATAATAATACAGGTATGAGTAATAATTGTAAAATATCAGTGAAACATACCTATGATTGTTGCTATTGTGATAGATTGCATCTGAGCAACTGGGTGGAAGAAATCTGCATTTGAGTCGGCTGCAGGAAATTTGTTTTGTTTTGCATAAATTTGCTCGTAAACAAGGGTGACAAAAGTAGTGAGTTACTGGAAGTATGACAAATATATGCTGATGTAACGTTTTTATAATAGATTGTAGGTGGAGGTGTGTTCATACGTGTATTGGTTTGGTGATGGTTGTCATCTTGCATTAATCCAATTTGTGTTAACTATCTTTTCTATTAGACTGAATTGGCACACAAAGATGCACAAATGCAAGAGCTACAGGCACACCTCAGTGAGCTGGAAAGAGAGAAAATTAAGCTGGTAAATTCTGCAACTGAACAAATGTCTGAATTGAGAGACTTGCTACAGGAAAAGGAAATGATTGCAAATGAACTAAATCTCATCCAGAATCAAATGGGTGATCTGAAAGGTATGAGGACAATCTGTCAACAAGGCAAATTCAAGTCTTCTGAATTTTGATTAGGCTTCTCATGTCTTCTTGTTAATGTCATAAATTAAACTCTTTCTTCCCCCCCTTTATAGTGAACGTACACTGTGTGCATATAAATATGAGTTTAATATCTGTGACTGCAAGGCACTTGTTGATGACTGAAGTCCCATCAATATCTCATTGAAAGATAGTTCTGCTAGAGACTGATTTGAAAATGTTAACCAATGCTATAAATGGAACATAAATTGCTTAATTGCATGATACGTTAACTGTTGTGTATTTGTTAAAGTAAGGAATTCTGAAGAATTGATGGACTGGGTTTGAATCATATTACTTAAAGTGATAGGACCACCTCCTTAAATATCTTCACATTGTCTAGCATAAGTAAAATACAAATTTTAAAAGGTTCGAGAGGAAGCTGTGGCCTGTGTCCTGCAAATTTTGCTGGATATGAGAGTTGATTTGAGCATCCAGGGCAAACATATTTGCAGGAAATGTGTCCTGCTATATCACTCAAGTTTAAAGTTACTGAGCCTGAGGAACAGTAGGAGTTACCCTGCTCTAGACGGGAGGAGAGAAGTTTCTGGAACACATGTTTCAAGAAATAGTCAACCAACAGGCAGACAGATACAGGATAAGGATTGGAGGTGGGTGACTATGCAATAAGGTGGAAAGAGAAGAAAGGTACAAATGCTCCCTGAGAGCCCTGTCTTGGCAAGTAAGTTTTCAATAATGAACACTTGTTCCAAGAATTATGACTCGGGGAAGGGCAGCTGTGAGCTGCGTAGAATCAGTGGTTGCCCAAGGAGGGAGAGTTGAATGCAGGAATGCATCTGAATGGGAGATTCAGTAGTGAGCACAGTAGACAATCACTTCTGTAATTGTGAGTCCTGAATTCTGTGCTGTCTCCGAGATGCCAGGGTAAAGCAGGTGCAGAAGGTGGTGTATCATCTGGAAACTATTGTTCAGATCAATGCAAAAAACATAGGCAACAATAGGATTCAGGATTGGCAAAAAAATGTTCCAGGAGTTGGAAAATAGACTAAGAAGTAGAATGCCATAGGTAATCTCAAGATTACTACCAGTGCTACATGCTAGCCAGGTTAGAGAGGTAAATGCATGGCTACAGACATGGCATGCAAGGTAAAAGTTCACAATCCTGGGGTATTAAGACCACTTTTACATCAGAAGTGAGATGGGTCGACAGGACAGTCTATACTTGAACAGCGCTGAGACTAGTATTCTTGCAAGGAGGTTAACTGGAGCTGTGGGTGAGAGTTAAAACTAATATAACGGGAGGAGGGGGCGTAAGAGGGAAAAAGTGAGAGCAGAGAGTCAGCATCTTGGAAAGGAAAGTGAGATTTAGGTGTCTAGGTAATGAGGTAAAAAAATTGAAAGAGTTTTTATTCATTCATGGGTTGTGGGCGTCACTGGCAAGGTCAGCATTTATGGCCCATCACTAATTGCCCTAGAGAAGGTGCTGGTGAGCCGCCTCCTTGAACCGTTGTAGTCTGTGGTGAAGGTACTCCCACAGTGCTGCTAGGTAGGGACTTCCAGGATTTTGATCCAGCGACGACGAAAGAATGGTAATATATTTCCAAGTCAGGATGGTGTGTGACTTGGAGGTGATGGCGTTCCTATGCGCTTGCTACCCATGTCCTTCTCGGGGGTAGAGGTTGCGGGTTTGTGAGGTGTTGTCGGAGAAGCCTTGGCGAGTTGCGCTAATGCATCTTGTCGATGGTACACACTGCAGCCACGGTGCGCCAGTGGTGGAGGGAGTGAATGTTTAAGGTGGCGGATGGGGTGCCAATCAAGCAGGCTGCTTTGTTCTGGATGGTGTCGAGCTTCTTGAGTGTTGTTAGAATTGCACTCATCCAGGCAAGTGGAGAGTATTCCATCACACTCCTGACTTGTGCCTTTCTAGATGGTGGAAAGGGTTTGGGGAGTCAAGAGGTGAGTCACTCACTGCAGACTACCCAGCCTCTGACCCGCTCTTGTAGCCACAATGTTTATGTAGTTGGTCCAGTTAAGTCTCTGGTCAATCGTGAGCCCCAGGATGTTGATAGTGGGGAATTCGGCGATGGTAATGTCATTGAATGTCAAGTGGTTTGACTCTCTCTTGTTGGAGATGGTCATTGCCTGGCACTTGTGTGGCATGAAAATTACTTACCACTTACCAGTCCAAGCCTGAATGTTGTCCAGGTCTTACTGCATGCGGGCACAGGCTGCTTCATTATCTGAGGAGTTGCGAATAGAACTGAGCACTGTGCAGTCATCAATGAACATCCCCACTTCTGACCTTTAAGTTGGAGTGAAGTAATTGCTGAAGATGGTTGGTCCTAGGACACTGCCCTGGGGAACTCCTGCAGCAATGTCCTGGGGCTGAGATGATTGACTTCCAACAACCACAGCAATTTTCCTAGGTATGACTACAGCCAGTGGAGAGTTTTACCCCTGATTTCCATTGAGTTCACTTTTACTGTGCTCCTTGATAATGATAACTTTAATGTAGTAAAATGTCCCAAGGCGCTTTATAACAATTTTATAACCTGTTAGATATTGACCATTGAGGGAAAGAGAGAAAAAGTGGGAGAAGGAAGTGTAAAAAGAGGTTAAAGTCTCAGGTCCAAAGCGGCAGCCAAAATGCGCACACAGAAAAAAACTAAAAAAAAATAAATTAAAATTACATTGTAAATAATACAATAAGGAGTATACAATAGTAAAATCAGTATAATAAAGATTAATTATAATTAAATGATGCCATACTCTGTCAAATGCTGCCTTGATGTCAGGGGCAGTCACTCTCACCTCACCTCTGTAATTCAGCTCTTTTGTCAATGTGTGGACCGAGGCTGTAATGAGGTCTGGAGCTGACTGGTCCTGGCGGAACCCAAACTGAGCATTGGTGAGCTGGTTGTTGATGAGAACATAAGAATTAACAACAAGTGTAGGTCATACAGCTCCTGCTCTGCCATTCAATAAGATCATGGCTGATCTTCAACTTCAACTCCACTTTCCCACCTGATCCCCATATCCCTTGATTCCCCTAGAGTCCAAAAATCTATCTATCTCAGCCTTGAATATACTCAACGATTTAGCATCCACAGCCTTTTGGGGTAGAGAATTCCAAAGATTCACAACCCTCAGTGAAGAAATTCCTCCACATTTCAGTCTTAAATGGCCGACCTCTTATCCTGAGACTATGACCCCCTAGTTGTAGACATTCCAGCCAGGGGAAACAACCTCTCAGCATCTACCCTGTCAATCCCCCTCAGAATCTTATTGTTTATTGGTAAGTAAGTGCCGTTTGATAGCACTGTCGATGATACTTTCCATCATTTTGCTGATGATTAAGAGTAGACTGATGGGGCGATAATTGGCTGGATTGGATTTGTCCTGCTATTTATGGACAGGACATACCTGGGCAATTTTCCACTTTGTTTGGTAGATGCCAATGATGCAACTTTATTGGAACAGCTTGTCTAGAGGCGCGGCTAGTTCTAGACTTCAGCACGACAACCAGGATGTTGTCGGGGCCCATAGCCTTTGCGTTATCCAGTGCATTTAGCCATTTCTTGATATCAAATTGGCTGAAGACTAGCTTCTGTGGTGGTGGGGACCCCAGGAGGAGACCGAGATGGATGATGGCCCACACTTCATGGATGCTAGATCTTTTCTGAATCTATCCTGTTTAGCACGGTGGTAGTGCCACACACATGATGAAGGGTGCCCTCAGTGTGAAAATGGGACTTCGTCTCCACACAGACTGTGCGGTGGTCACTGCAACCAATACTGTCATGGACAGATACATCTGGGACAGACAGATTGGTGAGGACAAGGTCAAGTAGGTTTTTCCCTCGTGTTAGTTCTCTCACCAGCTGCTGTAGGCTTAGTCTGGTAGCTATGTCCTGCAGGACTTTGCCAACTCGGTCAGTAGTGGTGCTACCGAGCCAATGTTGGGTGATGGATATTGAAGCCCCCGCCCAGATTACGTTCTGTGCCCTTGCTACCCTCAGTGCTTTTTCCAAGTGGTGTTCAACATGGAGGAGTACTGCTTCATCAGATGAGGGAGGGCGGTAGGTGATGATCAGCGGGAGGTTTGCTTGTCCATACTTGACCTGAAGCTATGAGACTTCATGGGGTCCGAAGTCAATGTTGAGTACTCTCAGGGTCACTCCCTCCCGACTGTATACCACTGGATTACTAGTCCAGTAACATAACCACTGTGTTACCGTATCCGTAAGCAGGTCAAAATACTAAGAAAATAAATCAAGACGGCGATAAAAAGAAAAATGTCAAATCCAAAGGAATTCAAACTAAAATTTATGGACATCCATAAACAGAGTATAAGAAACAAAATTAAGGAGCAAGAGTTATGGCTTAAAATGTAAAATCATGACCTGTTACATCTGAATTTTCCAATTTATTTATCATTATGACTACAGCTCAGTCAGGGTCGTTAATTAAATATTCCTGGCTATAAAGCTTTCAAGATCTAGAGGGAAAGAAGTAAGGCAGGAGGGGTAGCTCTATTAATTACATCCAGTATCAGTGCACTAGAGCATAAAGATTTAAATAGATTTGTAGCCCAAACAGAATCCTTTTAGATTGAGTTGAGGAATAACAAGGCATCGGTCACATTACTTGGAAGTATATTAAAGCCCAAAAATGGTAAGCAAATTAAGGATGAAGTTCTTGGATGAATTAGAGAAACATTTATTCACAATGGACTAATAAGTGTAAGAGCTTTTTATTATCTCAAAAAAAGCTGGAATCGCAAAAATATTTGTGTTCAGAAATGAGAACTTTTTTGCAGTGTGTGCAGGACTGTTTTCTCAGCCAATATGTTTGCTGCATCGTTCCAGCAAAGAAGTTGGCCTTACTTGACTTGGACTTGGTTCTGGGGAATGAGCAGAACAAGTAGGCAACCTAAAAGTGGGGGAACATTTGCGAAACAATGACCACAATTTAGTTAGGGTCAATATAAGAACAGAAAAGGACTGGAAAAAAAATATATAGTGAGATAATAAGGGACCTTTTACAGCATAGATGGAAGGGAAAATTTGTAAGTAGACCAATGATCAGGATTGGGAAACATTTAAACAGGAGTTGGAAAAGGTACAAATTAATTATATTCCAGTAAAGGAAATGGATCGAAATGTGGCTTCCATGGATTAGAGCAAATTTTAAACTAAAAATAAGCATTTGCAGCTCACTGGGCAAGTAATAAAAAATAAGGCCAGGGCAATAAAAACGTAGGAAAACTATAAAATGGAGATTAAAAAGGCTGAGGGGAGGGGGTGGGCGGAGGGAGAGAATATGTGAAAGAATTACAAAACAAACCATATGGAATAATAAAAGAGCTTTCTATTGGCATATTCATAATAATAGGATAGTCCAGGTAGGGTTAGGGCCAATAAGAGATGAAGAAGGCAAACTTGTTCTGGAGAATGAGGGGATGGCAGAGATTAGTGAATAACGACCCAGAATTCATGGTCAGTATGATAGCAATCTCTAGTATGCCGTCATACCGCCTTTGAAATTGACCGCACGGGGCTTGTGCATGTGCTAAATCCCGAACTTGTGATCTGTGAAGTTCCGACTGCGCATCTGCTTTGCTGCATGTTTCACCCATTCAAATCAACGTGTAGGAGAAAAGTTGGGATAATTGTCCACCTACTGCACATTAATTACCCAAATGTTTACTTCTGGTTGCTGGCTTACATCCAAGGATCCTGGGGGTGGGGGGGCGGGACGGTGGGGGGGGGGGGGGGGGGGGGAGGTGGGGCGGTGTAAACTAAGGAAGAAATAGCAAAGGCTCCTAAAACTTTCCATAATTCTGTGGAAAAGAAAATTGTGTTGGAAGGCTCGAGGGATGTAAATGTGACAATCCTCTTCAAACATGCTAGGAAGTTATAGGCCTGTTAGTTTTGCTTCAGTTGGTTGGTAAACTACTGGAGCCTGGAATACTGAATGAAATGATGAAGCACTTGAAAAAACAGGGAAAAGAAATACATCTTGAAGGCACAGAGGGATCTTGATGAGCAGATAAACAGATCATTGAAGATGGCAGTGCAAGGAAATGAGGCTATAAAAAGGGCAAATAGACTACAAAAGTAAGGAGGTGTTGTTGAACTTGTACAATACCTTAGTTAGGTGACAGTAGAGTTACATGTTGGAGTATTTTATGCAGTTCTGGGCACCCCATTAAACAAATGATATAAAAACAACACGAATGGTACAGCATAGATGAGATATTTGAAAAGTTGGCGTTTTGTCACTACAGTTGTGATTAAGTCATGACCCGATACAAGTGTTTAAGAATAGGAAGGATTATGATGGGGTAAATAGTGATTACTTGCTTCCACTGGTTGGCGAGATGATTATGAAGGCCTAAATTAAGCAATATATTTTTAAATGCAGAATACTTAGAATGTGGAATTCTCTCCCACAAACCATTGATAATACAGAATCCATAGATTGCTTTAATAGAGAATCAGATAGCTTATGTAAGAGAAATATTAAAACATGTGTGGAGCAGCTGACATTAGATGCTTCTGTGGAGAAAAATATGGCATTGACTTGATGGGCTGCTTGGCCTATTACTGTGTTGAGATGCTTTGATTCTGTGCTTTGTTGTATAAATGTGAAATACATCAAATAAGGACTGTTGCATACTTCAAGTTCAAATGTTATTTATTTGTATGTGTTTATGATTTAATTATTTTTTTGTTTGGTTGTAGAGGAGTATAATAGTTTGCAGAGGAGCTTCGCTTGTAAAACTGAAGAATATGAATGGGCTACAAACAAACTTAAAGCTCAGCTGAAATCAACCCAAAATGAGCTTGAACAAACCAAAGAGGCGATGAAAGTCCTCGAAGGAGCCGATACCCATGGTACCAATTTTGGGTCCATATTTACTAGACTATTGTATATACAAGCTACTTCATTCTAGGGTTTTTCCTGAAAATTATATTTATTTGTATAGTGGATAAACTGCAGTGATTTTTAAAAATATATATCTGAATATAATATTTGGGCCTTTGATAAATGTTGAACAATATGTATATTCAAATAATTTTCCTCCAGACATGTATACTTAACCAAAAATCTTAGTTGGGGGGGGGTTGCTGGGGTGAGTGATCAGCCATGATCTTGTTGAATGGCGGTGCAGGCTCGAAGGGCCAAATGGCCTACTTCTGCACCTATTTTCTATGTTTCTATGAAATATCTTGAAAATACTGAACCTTTTAATTGTTTTGTCATCCAATGAAACCGATAAAAGTTGTAGTAACTGGAAGAGACCTATTGATCCTCTTACCACACTCCAGCAGGGTTTCCACATCTCTTTGTGCCTCTACAGGTTAAACTTCACTTATCCAAAACCACCCCTTGTTCGGAACCAGGTGACGCATGCGCAGAATGCGGCCGATAGAAAATATCAATGAAAATAATGAAAAATTCAATTTACCCAACTTCGGAGCCGACACCTTAGGGACCCGTTGGGCCCGTTCGGCCTGCCGACCTCCTCCCTTCCCCCGCCCGACTGCTTCAGCGTCGAATCAGTACTGGCTTCCCTGCCTCACCCACACCCACAGGCCCTGTGACCTCCCCTTATCCGAAACCCTCGGGACTTGGCCTGTTCCAAATGAGGTTTATTTCCGGATAAGGGAAGATTACACGTGACCTCCCCTTATCCGGAAATATCCCTCATTCGGAACAGGCCAGGTCCTGAGGGTTCCAGATAAGGGAGGTTCAACCTGTAGTACCCTTGGAACATCCTACAATGCAGGGATGTAATAACAATTCTTTTGTGTCTTGCTGAGAAGGGAAAGCTCAGTGGGAACTGTAATGAATTACAGGAAATGCTAGCATTCAGATAGGTTAGTTTGTATCTGGCATATTTCAAATGAGGGTCACTATCCTATTTTTCCCTTTCAGACGTTGACTGACGTGCTCTGCATTTCTGGTATTTTCTGGTTTTATTTCAAATTTCTAAACTTGCATTTTTTTTAAACTTTTGATCCTACCATAATTTATGGCCCTGAATTTATATGGAGAGGACAAGGTGGATTTTCCCGATCTCCTGCCATAACTTTGGTGGGAGGTTGCTGGCACCCTCTGAGAAAGCTGAAAATGACCATTTACACCATTTTAAAAGTTCCAACAATCTTCCACTGAAGTTATGGCGGTAAATCAGGATAACCCCTGTAAAAATTCAGGGCTTTATGTCTTTAGAAAGAGTTGAACTCGCATATGCTTTGAAGAATTTGAAAAAAAAATCTACTGAACAGCAATGAAAATGTATTGGTACTCTTCTAGTTCTCAGTCATATGGGCTGGATTTTTGGTTTTTTGCATTTTCACCCGTTTCCGGGCACAATTCGCGGCGCATTCAAAACTTTAGCGCCGGGTTAACGCTAGCGCCAGAGCGTGCAACTTTCGCCAAATGAAAGTTCACGAGCGTTCGCACTAACTCCGGCGTTGCACTACACAATTTGTGCTAATAAAATCAGCCGTTCTGCGCATGCGCAAATTTTCTTTTCTTCCCGCGATTCTGTGACCACCTTTTTTTCGGAAGCGCAGCCTTCTAATGCACTGTGCCTCAGAGAGCTGCAGGTATGAGCCATGTTCCCTGTAAACTCGTGGCGGGTAAAGCCTCCTCCCCCTACGTCTTCGACCTCTTCGATTACATTGCAAATAATCATCAATAAGCCTTATTTCCACTCGAAGCTGTGTGAATATAGTAGCCAGGATTACTGGCTCCCGACATAACATGGCCCCCATATTTTAAAATGTCCTTTAAAACAAACTAGAAACTCACAAACTTCACAATGAAAAGTATACAGTAACGCAGTGTTCTTCTCCCAATCCTTTTAATCACTCACAGCTGCCACTTTCTCCTCCATTTTCAAGATGGCGCCGTTAGCGCTTGTTGTGCCCTGGGTCTGACTGGTTTTTCTTGGCGAGTTCTCGGGCGGACGCTAAATTGGGCGAAATGCTCGAAAGTTCCACTCGGGGTGCTAGCGCAGCGATGCACGACGATTTACGTCATCCAAACAGTCAAAACAGCGGCGGGGAGCTAAGTTTTAGCGCTACTGCAAAATCATAGATGAAAATCCCGCCCGGGCGCAAAATCTTGAGCGCCTTCACGCCCCACCCGCCAAGGCTCTAAAATGAGCCAAAAATCCAGCCCCTTTAAAGAATGGCCCAATTTTTGTCTGTTTGGAATAAGGATTTGTCACTGCATAGTTATACCTTTTTTGTCTTGCTATCAATGTAATACCTTAATTTAATTTGCAAAGTTAAATTGTGTGCCCTACAGCAATGAAAGTTGCCGTGGGAATGCAAAAGCAGATTACAGCCAAGCGGGGACAGATAGATGCACTACAGAGCAAGATCCAGTTCCTGGAAGAAACTTTAGACAACTCTGAGAGGGTACGCAGTAATTAATTAATCTTAAAATCTTGATTAAAAAACATGTTGTTCTTCACTTGATCTCCCTCTACTTCATATTGATATCTCATCATCTAATGGGTGGTTGGGGCGGGGGGACATCCCAAGATACATGTTTCCTTTAAGACTTTTGCATCATGTGAAGCCATCCTAATCAGATGCTGTTCCAAAACTTCTCTGTGCTTAAGACCTTGTTCTAAGCTACACTTTAGTTCTTCTATTAGTGGTGTTATTTCGTGATAGTTTTTCCCATGCAAACAGAAGAAAAATCCTCTGTCCCTTCAAGTAAGTAGTGTAGGTATTATAGATGGGGCCAATTTTCCACATTGCCGATTTTTGGCGCAGTTGTAGAGGTAGGTCTGATTTTTTTAATGGCCGACTGAGTCAAAAAAACGTTGCAAGTTTCATCAAAATAAATTTTGAATTTGGCACGGTGCAGATTGTCAAAAAACTGAGGTTGCCAAGGTAACGAGGGACACACTGAAGGGCTGAGGCTGGAAAGTGAAACATACACAAGACAGAAGCAATTGTAGAGCACCGGTGCCACTCCTATCCCGGGCCAAATGCCCCCCGTCCCTGGTGCAGGTTCCGCTCCTATCCCGGGCCGAAAGGCCTCCCGTCCCCGGTGTCAGTGCCGTTCCTATCCCGGGCTTCTTTTGAAGCTGAGCGCCAAGCTCCTGTGTCCGGCTGAGGGAGCGATCCTGCCGGCCGGCGCTCCGACCCTGTGTGCCTCAAGCCCGGTGAGCAGAGGTTCGGTGGTAAGGTGGAACTTCAAGTCACAATTTCCATTTACAACTTGAATAAATTTAGTTTCTCTTTTCCCCTCTACAAAAAGAAACATATACCATGCAGTTGTGTTTGAAATTAATGTCATCTTCCCTCCTCCAAAACCTAACTTAGCTCCGCTAAAACAATGGCGTTTTCTCTGCAGCGATTTTCTTAAGTTCCCGTAAGGTTTTTCAGAACGGGGCACTGCGCCATTTAAAAAAAAAATCGTAGTTGGTGAAACTCACTTAAATGGCCAAAAATGGCGCAGCCAGCAGGTTCTGCCCCGAGTGACGTCAAAAGATCAGAAGTTAAAAAAAATCGTCCGTAAGTAGTTTACAATGGCACAGAAACTTTGGTAAAACTTGCAGATTTTAGTTTGCTCCAAAAACAGCAGCGGTCGGCAAAAAGACGGCACAGAATGGTGGCGAAAATTGAGCCCATAATTTTCTGTATTAGTTTAGTAAAAGTTTTTCCAAATTTTACTTGTCTGAAGCAAAGATTGATTGTTTGTAGTCACCAATGCTTCCACTCCTGGCTTGTTTTTTTTATTATTGTTTTGATGAGCCCCAGCTTCAAGCAGGTGATCTCTGGTAGAATCATTTTCAGCTCCAGTTGATGCCAAATTCTGAATTTCAGACTCGCATTGAAAGTCGTCCATCCTTTGTGATGGCTGACACCCAGGTTTCTCTGCTGACGTCTCCGATTCCCAAAAGTACTAAGTCTGCTCCAAGCTTCAGCCTATACCTCCACAATGATCATCTCAACACCCCCACCACTGCTGCCTCATTGAATGGCTGAGGCTGGTCAAGAAATATGATACCTCATCATCTAATGAGGTGGAGAAACACTCCCATCATTCAGAGAAGTTACTTTCAGATGGGGGTGGGGTGGGTGGAAGGGAGAGGAGACACAAATCTGCCTATGAATATTGCATTTTGGGAAAAAGCCCAGGCTTGAGCTTGTGGGCTTGCCGGAGCTGACATTGACAGCTGAAGGAACTCAATAAGCTAGCAAACAAGAAATCCCAATTTGCATTCAGACCTACAGCTCTGAGAATTTTTTTTATGATTGACATGCTTTGCTATTGTAAGCTCCATCCTGTCCTTCATTCCAATGTATGTTTGAAAAATTACTGAGGAGGAAGGCCCCAGGGATACCATTATCATGAGCTTTGAAAGTGACCACAATTTGATTTTGTACAAAACATCAGAACAAAATAAACCACAAGCAACATTTTATTTTACTTGTCCACCCCACCATCTGACTCCCCCTCTCTCCCCTTCATTCTTTCTCTGTTCCCTTTTGTTATGTATTTATGCTTGGGGTCACCAAACACCAGGGGTGCCGCTTTGGTGCGTGACCATCATAAGCCAAAAGAGGGGATCATCATCTCACGCTATCGCTTCTACACGCATGTTCGTGCTGAGGGCCATGATGTCTCGCCGTCCTGCGACGTCTTGCTGAGCCGTGTATGTTCGGGAACGTGTTGGAAGACATGCTGCGAGATTTCTTCATGATAGGCATCAACCATGATGTGATTCTCCAGAAGTTATTGGCCGAAGAGAAGCTGGATTTGAGAAAGGCTATCGCGACTGCCCAGGTATGCATGACGACTGTTGGTAATTTGAGGCAGATATCATCAAAGAATCGGAGCTCCACGGCAAGTACTGTAAACAAGATTGTGTCGTCATTTGGCAGAGCTGCTTATGGCAGGGCCTACTCGACTGCTTATGTGAAACCTGTAGCTGCTCAAAGTCTGCCAACTGGTACGAATCCGATTTCACACTGTTGGCGTTGTGGGGGCAATCATCGGCCTCATCAGTGTCAGTTTAAACAGTACTCCTGTAATGGCTGTTCGAAAGTGGGGCACCCACAACTGAGCAAGCGTGCTGCCTCTCATCACATTGCTGATGATGACCAGTCCAGTGCTGGCCCAGATACACAACCCGAGGAAGAAGTGTATGGTCTGTATTTGTTCTTGGGAAGGAGCCAGCCGATAATTGTTAATGTGAAGCTGAATGGCGTGCCTGTATCAATGGATCTGGACACGAGTGCGAGTCAGTCGATAATGAGCCAAAGGACATTCGACAAGCTGTGAGACACTGAGGCTGTGAAGCCTAAGCTGAGTCCAGTCAATGCCAAGTTGCGTACTTACACTAAGGAACTCATACGCAGTGTCAGTGTAGTAGTCAAGGTGTCATATGATGGTGTGATTCATGATCTACCGTTGTGGATTGTCCCAGGTAATGGTCCAATGCTGTTCGGCAGAAATTGGCTCGAGAAAATCAAGTGGAATTGGAATGATATCAAAGTGTTGTCGTCGGTGGATGATAGTTCGTGTGCTCAAGTGTTGAAAAAGTTTCCTTCATTGTTTGAACCGGGCATTGGTAATTTTACGGAGCCAAAGTGCAGATTCACCTGGATTCTGATGCAAGGCCTGTCTATCATAAAGCTCGGTCTATTCCCGACATGATGAGGGAGAAGGTTGAAATTGAGCTTGACAGACTCCAACGTGAAGGGGTCATATCACTGGTCGAGTTTAACGAGTGGGCCAGTCCTATTGTTCCTGTGTTGAAGACTGATGGCACTGTCAGGATTTGTGGAGATTACAAGGTTACGATTAACCGATTTTCGAAACAGGATCAGTACCCGTTACCGAAGGCTGATGACCTGTTCACCATGCTAGCTGGTGGAAAGTCATTCACTAAACTGGATCTGACGTCGGCCAATGTGACACAGGACTTGTCGATACTTCGAAGGAACTCACCTGCATCAGCACCCATAAAGGACTGTTTGTCTACAACAGGTGTCCGTTTGGAATTCGTTCAGCTGCAGCCATATTTCAGAGGAATATGGAGAGTCTACTGAAGTCCATTCCTAGAACTTTCATGTTTCAATATGACATTCTGGTCACAGCTCACAACACTACTGAACATCTGAACAATCTTGAAGAAGTCCTACATCGTCTGGACAAAGTGGGACTCAGGCTGAAATGTTCGAAGTATGTCTCATGGCACTTGAAGTTGAATTCCTGGGGAGGAAGCTTGCTGCTGATGGCATCAGGCCTACTGATTAGAAAACCAAGGCAATCAAAAATGCACCCAGGCCTCAGAATGTGACAGAGCTGCGTTCATTCCTTGGGCTACTCAACTACTATGCTAATTTCTTACCCAGATTGAGCACTTTGTTAGAGCCACTGCACGTGCTACTCAGAAAAGACAACAACTGGGTCTGGGGCATATCTCAAGATAGAGCCTTTGAGAAAGCTAAGAATCTTCTCTGTTCAAACAAGTTGCTTGTTCATTATGATCCGTGTAAGCGTCTTGTATTGGCCTGTGATGCTTCATCATATGGGGTTGGCTGTGTACTCCAATAAGCAAATGAGTCGGATAAACTACAACCTGTTGCATATGCTTCGAGAAGTTTGTCAAAGGCGGTAAGAGTTTACAGCATGGTAGAAAAAGAAGCTTTGGCCTGTGTGTATGGGGTCAGAAAGATGCATCGGTACCTGTTTGGTCTTTGTTTTGAACTCGAAACGGATCACAAGCCATCATTACATTGTTTTTGGAAAACAAAGGTATTAATACCAGTGTATCCTCCCATATCCAGAGGTGGCTGTTGACATTGTCTGCCTGTGATTATGTTATTCATCATAGACCTGGTACTGAGAATTGTGCCGATGCACTGAGCCGTCTGCTGTTGCCCACACCTGAGGTGGAGACACCTCAACCTGCAGGTCTACTGTTAGTAATGATGCTTTTGAGAGTGAAGGAACTCCTGTCACTGCTCAACAAGTTAGGATCTGGACCGGCCATGACCCTATTTTATCAGATGTGAAACATTGTGTCCTCAGTGGTGATTGGTCTGCAATATCTATGGAAATGTGTGATGAGACTAAACCTTACAACCGTCGCAAAGATGAACATTGTTTACTGTGGGGTAATCGTGTTGTTATGCCTAAGAAAGGTAGAGAGAAATTTGTACGTGAACTGCACAGCTCTCATCCTGGTATTGTCATGATGAAAGCCATTGCTAGGGCTCATGTATGGTAGCCTGGAATTGACTCTGATCTGGAATCATGTGTGCATCAGTGCAATACTTGCAT
Organism: Pristiophorus japonicus; assembly: GCF_044704955.1. Taxonomy (NCBI): domain Eukaryota; kingdom Metazoa; phylum Chordata; class Chondrichthyes; family Pristiophoridae; genus Pristiophorus; species Pristiophorus japonicus. Next base: position 226,563,116 of record NC_091978.1, read on the forward strand.
GCAGCTAAGTAAAGTACCAGTGGAATCTCCACTGAGTCTTTGGTCATGGCCATCTAAACCATGGTCGAGGATCCAAATTGATTTTGTGGGCCCTTTCCTGGGAAAGATGTTTTTTGTTGTGGTGGATGCATATTCAAAGTGGATAGAGTGTTTTATTATGTCATCCAGTACGTCTACCATTGAGAGCCTTCGTGTCATGTTTGCTACCCATGGTTTGCCTGGCATTGTTGTGAGTGACAACGGATCATGCATCACAAGTCTGGAGTTTCAAGAGTTCATGAAACTCAATGGTATTAAACACGTGAGGTCAGCCTGCTTCTAATGTTCAAGCAGAGCGTGCTGTTCAAACGATCAAGCAGAGTATGAAACGTGTAACTCTGGGTTCACTGCAGACTCGCTTGTCCTGTATACTGCTCAGTTACAGGACCACACCTCAGGGTTACAGGGGTCTCCCCTGCTGAACTACTGATGAAGAGAAATCTCAAGACCAAGCTCTGTCTTGTTCATCCCGATTTGAATGATCGTGTTGAAAACAGACGTCATAGTCAGCAAGGGTATCATGATCGTGCTGCTGTGTCACGTGACATCTCTGTCAAAGATCCAGTTTATGTACTGAACTATGGTCAAGATGCAAAGTGGATCGCCAGTACTTTTACGGCCAAGGAGGGTAACAGAGTGTTTATTGTCGTGCTCAAGAATGGGCAAACATGCAGGAAACAGGTTGATCAGATAAAACTGCGGCACACGGATGAACTGGAACCACTTGAGGAAGATGCAGTCAGTGACCAACCAACTAATGTTCATTCATCAGAGGACTTTGCTGTCATTATTGAAACTGGACCTCCAGTCTCTGATGTGGTCATTACCACTCCCATCAGATCGGTTACTCAGCCTTCAGTCACAACTGACTCAGAACGCTCGCCCAGAACTGAAGTTGAACTGAGACAATCAACTCGGGAACGGAAAGTCCCAGACCGTCTTAATTTGTAAAAAGACTGATATTAAGATTTTGAAAGGGGATATTGTTATGTATTTATGATTGAGGTCACCACACACCGGGGGGCGCCACTGTTGGAGGTCATCGGGCTGGACGCGCGTGTGCGCGGTCACTGGTATATAAGCACAGGTACCATGTCACGCGGGTTACATTGGGCGTGAATAAAGTTGGATCAGGTTTACACCTGAGGCAGTTTACAGTAACAAGTCTTTTGAGTCATTACATTCATTACACCTTTCTCCTCTCTGCCCACCCTCTCTCTGTTCCCTCACACCTTTCTGCTACCACAACCCACCCACCTTGCTCGTGGACAACTCATTTTTCCTACTTTGCACTTTTGTACGAAGTAGCAATTGTGTTTTTCTTTACATTTCCCACACAATTCATGTCATGATAAGCATTTGGAAATTGTACACTGTCAGCTTCCCAGAGCTGATGTCCCTGACTTTTTATATATTTTTGAGCTGTGCAACAATGCTTGCAGTGGGCTAGAAAAAGTGACTGTATAATGTAGACTCACAGCATTCTTTAATTGTTTTCTGATTGAGATTAATGGAGAAATGCTTTGCTCCTCCCCCACAGATTTTATAACTGCTTACTATATCAAGAGTTTTACATTTTCCAGCCAGCTGTTTTTGGCATAAGGTCAAACTTGGTTAAATTTAGCTGACTTCCATAGCTGTTTTAAAAGGAGTGGTTCTGATTCAACCATCATCATCATACGCAGTCCCTTGGAATCAAGGAAGACTTGCTTCCATTTCTATCATGAGTTCTTTGGTGGCTGAACAGTCCAATGCGAGAGCCACAGACCCTATCACAGGTTGGACAGACATTCATCGGGGGAAGGGGGTGGGGTGGGACTGATTTGCTGCAAGCTCCTTCTGCTGCCTGCACCTGACCTCTTCACGCTCGCGGCATTGAGATTCGAAGAGCTCGACGCCCTCCTGGATGCACTTTCTCCACCTAGGGCGGTCTTCGGCCAGGGACTCCCAGGTGTCAGTGGTGATGTTGCACTTTACCAGGGAGGCTTTGAGGGTGTCCTTGTCTCGTTTTCTTTGCCCACATTTGGCATTTTGCCGTGAAGGAGTTCCGCATAGAGCAATTGCTTAGGGAGCCTCGTGTCTGACATGCGAACTATAAGTACTAAATTGAAGATAACCTTTCTATTTTTAATTGCACTTCAATGGTTTACTGTTCTATAATACAAGTTCACAATTACATTCTATAATTAAAATGTTCAGCATTTCTGGATGGCCTAATGTTAGACTGACTATCTTAAGAGAACTCAACAGTAACTACAATGATTATACAGTACACAACTATAAACATGACAAGCCATTAACATTTTACGTACTGAAAGAACATCTCGGCTCTTGCATTGTGAAACATTTATTATCATTTGTAGAAATATCAACAAAACACATTCATTGTTGCATTCATATCATGTTATATATGTGGACTTGTATTTACTCTGTACAGCCACCAGAGGGCTCATCCTCTGGAGTCCCAAGGGATCCCACAATCCCTTGGAAGCACAGGTATTTAAGGAGGCTTCACACGTTGGAGAGGAACTCTGGAGACCTGCACTAAAAGACTACGGTTACACTTTACTTTGAGCTCACAGTGTTCAGTCTGACTCATTCTCCAAACACAACAACTGGCGATGAGATACAGATAGCGAACCAAAAGATGCAGAGAACAGTGGGCATCCTGGAGAAATTTTCGGAGGGAGATGATTGGGAAACTTTTGTGGAGCGACTCAACCAATACTTCGTGGCCAACGAGCTAGATGGGGAAGAGAGCGCTGCCAAACGAAGGGCGATCCTCCTCACAGTCTATGGGGCACCAATGTATGGCCTCATGAAGAATCTGCTCACTCCAGCGAAACCCACGGAGAAATCGTACGACGATTTGTGCACAGTGGTCCGAGAGCATTTGAACCCAAAGGAAAGCGTTCTGATGGCGAGGTATCGGTTCTACACCTACAAAAGGTCTGAAGGAGGAAGTGGTGAGTTATGTCGCCAAGCTTACAGGACATTGCGAATTTGAAGGACATTTGGAGCACATGCTCAGAGACTTTTTCATACTTGGCATTGGCCACGAAATCATACTTCGCAAACTTTTGACTGTAGAGACCCCAACCTTGAGTAAGGCCATAGCGATAGCCCAGGTGTTCATTGCCACCAGTGACAATACGAAGCAAATCTCTCAGCACACAAGTGCTGCTACAAGTACTGTGAACAAGTAATGTTGTTTTCGAATCGTAACGTACAGGGCAGGTCACATATAACTGCAGCTGCACGTCCACAGATGACTCAGAGTCCACCATCAAGGGTGATGAATGCAAGGCCATTAACACCGTGTTGACGCTGTGGGGGTGATCATCGTTTCCATTCATGCCGATTCAAAGAGTACGTTTGCAAGGGTTGTGGAACAATAGGACACCTCCAACGAGTGTGCAGACGAGCTGCAAAGTTTGTTAAACCTGCAAACCACCATGCTGCAGAGGAGGACAGATCCACGGAGGATCACAGCGAATTAGAGCCTCGGATTAAGGAGGCAGAGGTACATGGGGTGCACACATTCACCACGAATTGTCCCCCGATAATGCTGAATGTTGAACTAAGTGGACTCCCAGTGTCAATGGAGCTGGACACGGGCGCGAGCCAGTCCATCATGGGCAAAAAGACTTTCGAAAGGTTGTGGTGCAACAAGGCCTCAAGGCCAGTCTTAACTCCAGTTCGCATGAAACTGAGAACTTACGCAAAAGAACTGATTCCCGTAATCGGCAGTGCTACCGTAAAGGTCTCCTACGATGGAGCGGTGCACAAGCTACCACTCTGGGTGATACCGGGCGATGGTCCCACGCTGCTCAGCAGGAGCTGGCTGGGAAAGATACATTGGAACTGGGACGACATCCAAGCGCTATCGCCCGCTGACGACACTTCATGTGCCCAGGTCTTAAATAAATTTCCTTCGCTATTCGAATCAGGCATCGGGAAATTCCAAGGAGCAAAAGTGCAGATCCGCCTAATTCCGAGGGTGCAACCCATCCATCACAAGGCGAGAGCAGTACCGTATATGATGAGAGAAAGGGTAGAGATCGAGCTAGACCGGCTGCAAAGAGAGAGCATCATTTCACCGATCAAATTCAACGAGTGGCCAGTCCTATTGTTCCAGCCCTTAAGGGAGACGGCACCGTCAGAATCTGTGGCGATTACAAAGTAACTATCAATCGTTTCTCCCTGCAGGACCAATACCCACTACCAAAGGCCGACGACCTCTTTGCAACGCTGGTGGGGGGAAAAGACGTTCACGAAGCTGGATCTGACTTCAGCCTACATGATGCAGGAACTGGAGGAACCATTGAAGGCCCTCACCTGCATCAACATGCACAAAGGTCTTTTTGTTTATAACAGATGCCCGTTTGAAATCCGATCAGCGGCGGCGATATTCCAGAGAAACATGGAAAGTTCACTGAAGTCGGTCCCGCACACCGTGCTCTTCCAGGACGACATCTTGGTCACAGGCCGGAACACAGTCGAGCACCTGCAGAACCTGGAGGAGGTTCTTAGTCGACTCAACCGCGTGGGGCTCAGGTTAAAACGCCCGAAGTGCGTTTTCCTGGCGCCTGAAGTGGAGTTTTTGGGAAGGAGGATTGCGGTGGATGGCATCAGGCCCACCAACACGAAGACGGAGGCAATCGAGAACGCACCGAGGCCACAGAACGTGACGGAGCTGCGGTCGTTTCTGGGACTCTTGAACTACTTTGGTAACTTCTTACTGGGTCTCAGCACACTGCTAGAACCACTACATGTCGTACTACGAAAAGGGGGCGAATGGGTTTGGGGCAAAAGCCAAGAAAATGCCTTTGTAAAAGCAAGAAAATTGTTATGCTCAAACAAATTGCTTGTGTTGTATAATCCATGTAAGTGTTTGGTACTAGCATGTGATGCGTCGTCATATGGCATCGGTTGTGTATTGCAACAAGCTAATGATTTTGGGAAACTGCAACCGGTTGCTTGTGTATCCAAGAGTCTGTCTAAGGCCGAGAGAGCCTACAGCATGATTGAAAAAGAAGCGTCAGCGTGTGTCTATGGGGTAATGAAAATGCATCAATATCTGTTTGGGCTAAAATTCGAATTGGAAACTGACCATAAGCCACTTATAACCCTGTTTTCCGAGAGTAAAGGGATAAATACCAACGCATTGGCCCGCATCCAGAGATGGGTGCTCACGTTGTCCACATACAACTACACCATCCGCCACAGGCCAGGCACAGAAAACTGTGCCGATGCTCTCAGTAGGCTGCTATTGCCCACCACGGGGGTGGAAATGGCGCAGCCTGCAGATCTAGCCATGGTTATGGAAGCATTTGAGAGTGAGCAATCATCCGTCACTGCCCGGCAGATAAAAACCTGGACAAGCCAGGACCCCTTATTATCTCTAGTCGAAAGCTGTGTGCTTCATGGGAGCTGGTCCAGTGTCCCAGTGGAAATGCAGGAAGAGATGAAGCCGTTCTAGCGGGGCAAAGATGAAATGTGTATACAGGCAGACTACCTTCTGTGGGGCAATCGAGTAGTGGTCCCCAAGAAGGGCAGAGACACCTTCATCAATGACCTCCACAGTACCCACCCAGGCATCGTGATGATGAAAGCGATAGCCAGATCCCACGTGTGGTGGCCCGGTATCGATGCGGACTTAGAGTCCTGCGTTCACAGATGTAATACATGCTCGCAGTTAAGCAATATACCCAGGGAGACGCCGCTAAGTTTATGGTCTTGGCCCTCCAAACCGTGGTCTAGGGTACACATCGACTATGCAGGCCCGCTCTTGGGCAAAATGTTCCTTGTGGTTGTAGACACGTACTCCAAGTGGATTGAATGTGAGATAATGTCGGCTAGCACGTCCGCTGCCACTACTGAAAGCCCGTGGGCCGTGTTTGCCACTCACGGCTTACCCGATGTCCTGGTGAGCGACAACGGGCCATGTTTCACCAGTGCTGAGTTCAAAGAATTCATGATCCGTAACGGGATCAAACATGTCACATCTGCCCCGTTTAAACCAGCGTCCAATGGTCAGGCAGAGAGAGTAGTGCAAACCATCAAGCAAGGTTTGAAGAGGGTAACTGAAGGCTCACTGCAGACTCGCCTATCCCGAGTCCTGCTTAGCTACCGCATGAGACCCCACTCACTCACTGGGATCCCACCTGCTGAACTGCTCATGAAAAGAGCACTTAAGACAAGGCTCTCGTTAGTTCACCCTGATCTACATGAACAGGTAGAGAGCAGGCGGCTTCAACAAAGTGCATACCAAGATAGCGCAAATGTGTCACGCGAGATTGAAATCAATAATCCTGTATTTGTATTACATTATGGACAAGGTCCCAAGTGGCTTTCCAGCACTGTCATGGCCAAAGCGGGGAGCAGGGTGTTTCGGGTCAAACTTATAAATGGATTCATTCACCGGAAACACTTGGACCAAATCAAACTCAGATTCACGGACTATTCTGAGCAACCCACCTTGGACCCTACTTTTTTTGATCTCCCAACATACACACCAGTGGCAACCGGCACCACGGTTGACCATGAAGCAGAACCCATCATTCACAGCTGCCCTGCAGGGCCCAGCACAGCAGGCAGCCCGGCAAGGCCAGCTGCACAGCAACCCAGCGAGGGCCCAACAAATGATTCAACAACACCAGCTTTCACACCGAGACAATCAACCAGGGCAAGAAGGGCCCCAGATCGACTCACATTGTAAATAGTTACACTATTGTCTTTGAGGGGGTGTGGGGGGGGGGAGTGTTAGATATGTGGACTTGTATTTACTCTGTACAGCCACCAGAGAGCTCATCCCCTGGAGTCCCAAGAGATCCCACAATACCTTGAGAGTACAGGTATTTATGGAGGCTTCACAGGTTGGAGATGCACTCAGGAGACCTGCAATAAAAAACTAAGGTCACACTTTACTTTGAGCTCACATTGTTCAGTCTGACACATTCTCCATACACAACATATCACTTCCTGGAACAAGAAAAAAATCTATGTTTCTAATTGTTTTTGTTCAAAATAAAGCCCCGATGCCTGACTTTATAAATATTGTCCCATTTCATATTTTGAATAAATCAAAATTGCACTGCATTTTACATATGGGCAATAAATGCTGGCCTTGCCAACGCACCCACATCCCAGAATGAATTAAAAAAAATATTGCCAGTGTGTGAAATAATCTTCATCTTCAATTCAGTGATTTTTTTTTTGTGTGTGTGTCCCAGTAAGCACCTGCTAGTTTGCCAAACGAAATATGGAAATGAGGCCTTGATATCATTACATCATGCACACAGTTTGTTGGCATCCATGCCAGTACAGCATTGATCATCCACCTGCTCACGTATAACGTGGTGTTCAGGATCACTAGGGACGGTGCTTTATGGGCAACCCTATTTGATGATCGGTAGGAATTTTTAAATTCCTGTGCTTTTTAAAAAATTGATACAGGTGATCAGGAGTCTTTGTGCCAATTGTTGTATCACTGCCATCTTTACCAATGTCCACAATAGCACAATGGGATTCTTTATGGAGAAAGAGAGGACCAAAGGTCAGGCTGCACCAGAGATGTTCTATGCCCACCTGGGGTTAGAGGATGGGTGTTAACATTTGTCCTCTAAGTGTGTTCTCTCCTTTGTTATGGGTAGCTTTCTCCTGCAACAGGTTGAGGCCTCAGCTGGAATATTGTGGCCCATTCTGGGAACTACACTTTAGGAAGTATGTCAAAGCCTTGGAGAGGTGCAGAGGAGATTTATTAGAATAATACCAGGGATAAGGGACCAATTATGTGGAGAAACTAGAAAAGCTGGAATTGTTCTCCTTAGTGCAGAGAAGGTTAAGTAAACATTTAATCGAGGTGTTCAAAATTATGAAGAGTTTAATGGATTAAATAAGGAGAAACTATTTCCACTGGCAGGAGAGTTGGTAACCAGAGAACACTGATTTAATATAGTTGGCAATGATTCTTTGAACAGGAGTAGACAAGGTGAGAAGTTCCAATTGTCATGATGACATACAGCGATACCCTAGTTTTAGCATGCACCCTATAGTGGGTGTGATGACATGTACATGCATTGTGTAACTGTACAAGATGGGAGGCTTGTATTGATATGAATGATAGAACACTTCTGGGAGGAACACTGCTGGTGCATTCTCCTTGAACAGATAGCCTGGGAGTCCTGTAGCACTGCAAATTGCCTTGTTTTCGGCAGAAGATTTTGAACAGCTCAGGTAAATTACCCTCCTTGCATACATTGTGAATCACCTAAGAATTTTGTTAAATTCAAAATAGGAAAATGACAGTGCCTGTCCATTTAAACTGTTCCAGATTTACCACTCACCAATGGGTAAATGCTCCAGATCACAAGCATTTTCAATGCCAGCAGCTCATCTACATTGCTGATTAGGCTAATCCTGGAAATATATGAGGAGTCATTGCACTAGAGTTTAGATCGTGCTCCTCTGACTTACTTCCAATGTACTTTGTGTATCTTTTTTATTTTGGGGTTATTCAAGTGTAAGAAATCTTACTGCTGTCTTTGAACAATCAAGCTCAAATTTGGAGAAGAATATCTGAATGTCTTTGGAACAATATATATATGATTACATTTCCCCTCTTCTTTCTCCCCGCCCCCCCCCCGCCCTGCTCTCCAAATAAATTAGCATTAAAACGTTTAGCTGTTTAACCTGCTTTACATTTTGTAGGAGAAATGCTATCTAAAAGAAGAGAAGGTTCGGCTGACTAAGGAACTTGCTTGTATTGTATCAGAAAGAAACAAAATTGCTGGTGAGCTCGATGCCCTGAAGTCTCAAGAAAAATGTTTGAGGGAAAAACTGACGAGATTGGAGACCGCACTAGAGAAGGTAGCTGTAACAATTTAAATTTTTCTTTTAATTATTTGGGATAGATCTTATTCATCAACATAGATGATGTTAGTGCTGGGGACTGTGACTTTTTTTTGCAACCAACTTTGTTACTGGTCTGCAACCACTTTGAGCTGAGACTACCACACATAGGTAAAGCAAGACTGGGCTGGATTTGAGATCAGGTCATGAAGGGGAACGGTCAGTGTACTAACCCACTGCACCACCCATTTCTGCTCCAATTTTCACTGAAGATTGTCTATCAGTTTTCATACTCTACATGCCATGAATAGGGTATAAATTTTGCAACTCGGGATAGGGAAGGGGGAAATAAGAGAAATATCCGTCCCTTCGCGATACTTTTCTGCTGACTTTCCTTTGACATTATTTAGAAGAAGACCCTGCTCGGCTTCTGTTCTTTTGCTGATGGTGTCCCCAATAGTTATGTGATCTGCCATCAGAGTAGTTGGCCCTCTCCAAAGATTCCTATGTTACAAGCCTTTTGCTTTTAGCAAAAGTATTTTCATTAGTCCTTGGTACTTTGGAAATGTTTTATTTTTAATTTTTATGGACAGTGCTTCAAACAGTTAACATTGAATTAGATCACAGGAAGAGGTGTATAATGTTGCCTAAAAGAGCAGTGAGCCTGAGGTTTGAGAGGATTTTAGAATTCAGCAAAGGAGGACCAAGAAATTGATAAAGAAAGGGAAAATAGAATATGAGAATAAACTAACAAGAGACATAAAAACAGACTGTAACAGCTTCTATAGGTATATAAAAAGGAAAAGATTAGCGAAAGTAAATGTGGGTCCCATGAGACAGGAGAAATTATAATGGGGAATAAGGAAATGGCAGAGAAATTAAACAAATACCTTGTGTTTGTCTTCACGGAAGAAGATGCAAAAAACCTCCCAGAAATAGTGGAGAACCAGGGTCTAGAGAGGATGAGGAACTGAAAGAAATTATTAGTAAAAAAAAATAGTACTGGAGGAATTAATGGAACTGAAAGATGATAAATCCCCTGGACCTGATGGCCTACATCCTGGGGTTTTGAAAGAAGTGGCTATAGAGATAGTGGATGCATTTATTGTCATCTTCCAAAATTCCATAGATTCTAGAACGGTTCCCGCAGATTGGAAGGTAGCAAATGTAACCCAGCTATTTAAGAAAGGAGGGAGAGAGAAAACGGGGAACTACGACCAGTAGTAGGGAAAAGGCTAGAACCTGCTAGTAAGGACGTGGTAACAGGGCACTTAGAAAATAATAATAGGATTGGGCAGAGTCAGCACAGATTTATGAAAGGGAAATCATGTTTGACAAATCTGTGAGAGTTGTTTGAGGTTGTAAATAGTAGAATAGATAAGGGGGAACCAGTGGATGTGGTGTATTTGGATTTTCAGAAGGCATTTGATAAGGTACCACACAAGAGGTTATTAAACAAAATGAGGGCTCATGGGATTGGGGGTAATACACGAGCATGGACTGAGGATTGGTTAATGGGACAGAAAACAAAGAGTAGGAATAAACGAGTCGTTTACGGGTTGGCAGACTAACTAGTGGGGTATTGCAAGGATCAGTGCTTGGGCCTCAGCTATTCACAATCTATATTAATGATTTGGATGAGGAGGCCAAATGTTATATATATCCAAGTTTGCAGATCATACAAAGCTACGTGCGAATGTAAGTTGTGAGGGGGATGCAAAGAGACTTCAAGGGGATATAAGTGAGTGGGCAAGAACATAGAAAATGGAGTATAATGAAGAGAAATGTGAAGTTATCTACTTTAATACAAAACATAGAAAAGCAGAGTATTTTTTAAACCGCGAGAGATGGAGAAATGTTGGTGTTCGGAGGGACCTGGGTGCCCTTGTACACGGATCACTGAAAGTTAACATGCAGGTACAGCAAGCAATTAAGAAAGCAAATGGCCTTTATTACAAGAGGATTTGAGTATAAGAGTAAAGATGTCTTACTGCAATTATATAGGACCCCGGTGAGACCACACCTGGAGTATTGTGTACAGTTTCGGTCTCCTTACCTAAGGAAGGATATCTTTGCCATAAAGGGAGTGCAATAAAAGTTCACCAGACTGATTCCTGGAATGGGGGGATTGTCCTATGAGGAGAGATTGAGTAGACTGGGCCTATATTCTAGTTTAGACGAATGAGAGGTGATCTCATCGAAACATACAACATTCTTAAAGGGCTTGACAAGGGGGTAAGTGATTGGCTGGTGATTGGTGAGTAGTTTTTCTTTTCTTTATCAGTAAGTAACCTTTTAGCATTGTTGTTGCCAAATTAAGTTAATCTAAGGGTTAAGTCATGGCAGGAGAGCTCGGACACGTGTTATGCTCCTCCTGTACTATGTGGGAAGTCAGGGATGCTTCTAGTGTCCCTGACGACTACGTGTGCAGGAAGTGCATCCGGCTGCAGCTCCTGACAGACCGCATTGCGGCACTGGAGCTGCGGGTGGATTCACTCTGGAGCATGCACAATGCTGAGAATGACGTGAATAGCACGTTTAGTGAGTTGGTCTTACCGCAGGTAAAGGTTATACAGCCAGATAGGGAATGGGTGATCAACAGGAAGAGCTGTGCAAGGAAGGTAGTGCAGTGATCCCCTGCGGTCATCCCCCTGCAACACAGATACACCGCTTTGGGTACTGTTGGGGGGGATGACTCACCAGGGGAGGGCAGCAGCAGCCAAGTTCATGACACCGTGGGTGGCTCTGTTGTACAGGAGGGCAAGAAAAAGAATGGGAGAGCGAAAGTTATAGGGGATTCAATTGTAAGGGGAATAGATAGACGTTTCTGTGGCCGCAACCGAGACTCCAGGATGGTATATTGCCTCCCTGGTGCAAGGGTCAAGGATGTCTTGGAGCGGGTGCAGGGCATTCTGAAAAGGGAGGGTGAATAGCCAGTTGTCGTGGTGCATATAGGTACCTACGATATAGGTAAAAAACGGGATGAGGTCCTCTAAGACGAATTTAGGGAGCTAGGAGCTAAATTAAAAAGTAGGACCTCAAAAGTAGTAATCTCAGGGTTGCTACGAGTGCCACGTGCAAGTCAGAGTAGGAATCGCAGGATAGCTCAGATGAATACGTGGCTTGAGGAGTGGTGCAGAAGAGAGGGATTCAAATTCCTGGGACATTGGAACCGGTTCTGGGGGAGGTGGGACCAGTACAAACCGGACGGTCTGCACCTGGGCAGGACTGGAACCAATGTCCAAGGGGGAGTGTTTGCTAGTACTATTGGGGAGGAGTTAAACTAATATGCCAAGGGGATGGAAACCTATGCAGGGAGACAGAAGGAAGTAGAATGGGGGCAGAAGCAAAAGATAGAAAGAAGAAAAGTAAAAGTGGAGGGCAGAGAAACCTAAGGCAAAAAGGGCCACATTACAGCAAAATTCTAAAGGGGCAAAGTGTGTTAGAAAGACAAGCCTGAAGGCTCTGTGCCTCAATGCGAGGAGTATTCAGAATAAGATGGACGAATTAACTGCGCAGATAGCAGTTAACAGGTATGATGTAATTGGCATCACGGAGACATGGCTCCAGGGTGACCAAGGCTGGGAACTCAACATCCAGGGGTATTCAACATTTAGGAAGGATAGACAGAAAGGAAAAGGAGGCGGGGTGGCATTGCTGGTTAAAGAGGAAATTAATGCAATAGTAAGAAAGGACATTAGCTTGGATGATGTGGAATCGATATGGGTGGAGCTGCGGAATACCAAAGGGCAGAAAACGCTAGTGTGAATTGTGTACAGACCACCAAACAGTAGTAGTGAGGTTGGGGACAGCATCAAACAAGAAATTAGGGATGCATGCAATAAAGGTACTGCAGTTATCATGGGCGACTTTAATCTACATATTGATTGGGCTAACCAAACTGGTAGCAATGCGGCGGAGGAGGATTTCCTGGAGTGTATTAGGGATAGTTTTCTAGGCCAATATATCGAGAAACCAACCAGGGAGCTGGCCATTCCAGACTGGGTGATGTGTAATGAGAAAGGACTAATTAGCAATCTAGTTGTGCGAGATCCCTTGGTGAAGAGTGACCATAACATGGTAGAATTCTTTATTAGGATGGAGAGTGACACAGTTATTCAGAAACTAGGGTCCTGAACTTAAGGAAAGGTAACTTCGATGGTTTGAGGCGTGAATTGGCTAGAATAGACTGGCAAATGATACTTAAAGGGTTGACGGTGGATAGGCAATGGCAAACATTTAAAGATCACATGGATGAACTTCAGCAATTGTACATCCCTGTCTGGAGTAAAAATAAGACGGGGAAGGTGGCTCAACCGTGGCTAACAAGGGAAATTAAGGATAGTGTTAAATCCAAGGAAGAGGCATATAAATTGGCCAGAAAAAGCAGCAAACCTGAGGACTGGGAGAAATTTAGAATTCAGCAGAGGAGGACTAAGGGTTTAATTAAGAGGGGGAAAATAGAGTACGAGAAGAAGCTTGCCGGGAACATAAAAACTGACTGCAAAAGCTTCTATAATATGTGAAGAGAAAAAGATTAGTGAAGACAAACGTAGGTCCCTTGCAGTCGGATTCAGGTGAATTTATAATGGAGAACAAAGAAATGGCAGACCAATTGAACAAATATTTTGGTTCTGTCTTCATGACGGAAGACACAAATAACCTTCCAGAAGTACTAGGGGACCGAGGGTCTAGTGAGAAGGAGGAACTGAAGGATATTCATATTAGACGGGAAATTGTATTCGGGAAATTGATGGGATTGAAGGCCGATAAATCCCCGGGGCCTGAGAGTCTGCATCCCAGAGTACTTAAGGAAGTGGCCCTAGAAATAGTGGATGCATTGGTGATCATTTTCCAACAGTCTATCGACTCGGGATCAGTTCCTATGGACTGGAGGGTAGCTAATGTAACACCACTTTTTAAAAAGGGAGGGAGAGAGAAAGCGGGTCGTGATAGACCGGTTAGCCTGACATCAGTGGTGGGGAAAATGTTGGAATCAATTATTAAGGATGAAATAGCAGCGCATTTGGAAAGCAGTGACAGGATTGGTCCAAGTCAGCATGGATTTATGAAGGGGAAATCATGCTTGACAAATCTTCTGGAATTTTTTGAGGATGTAACTAGTAGAGTGGACAAGGGAGAACTAGTGGATGCAGAGTTGTAAATCTGTGGAATTTGCTGCCTCAGAGAGCTGTTGAAGCCGGGACATTGAATAAATAAAAACATAAAAACATAAGGAATAGGAGCAGGTTTAGGCCATACAGCTCCTCAAGCCTGCTCCACCATTTAATACGATCTTGGCTGATCCGATCATGGACTCAGGTCCACTTTCCTTCCCCCTTTCCATAACCCCTTATTCCCTTTTCGGTTAAGAACTGTCTATCTCTGTCTTAAATTTATTCAGTGTCCTTGCTTCCACAGCTCTCTGAGGCAGCGAATTTCATAGATCCACAACCCTCTGAGAAAAGAAATTTCTCCTCATCTCAGTTTTAAATGATCAGCCCCTTATTCTAAGATTATGCCCCCTAGTTCTAGTTTCCCCCATCAGTGGAAACATTCTCTTTGCATCCACCTTGTCAAGCCCCTCATAATCTTATGCATTTCGATAAGATCACCTCTCAATCTTCTGAATTCCAATGAGTAGAGGCCCAACCTACTCAACCTTTCCTCATAAGTCAACCCTCATCTCCGGAATCAACCTAGTGAACCTTCTCTGAACTGCCTCCAAAGCAAGTATATCCTTTCGTAAATATGGAAACCAAAACTGCATGCAGTATTCCAGTTGTGGTCTCACCAATACCCTGTATAACTGTAGCAAGACTTCCCTGCTTTTATACTCCATCCCCTTTGCAATAAAGGCCAAGATTCCATTGGCCTTCCTGATCACTTGCTGTACCTACATACTATCCTTTTGTGTTTCATGCACAAGTACCCCCAGGTCTCGCTGCACTTTGCAATCTTTCTCCATTTAAATAATAACTTGCTCTTTGATTTTTTTCTGCCAAAGTGCATGGCCTCACACTTTCCAACATTATACTCTATCTGCCAAATTTTTGCCCACTCACATAGCCTGTCTATGTCCTTTTGCAGATTTATGTCCTCCTCACACATTGCTTTTCCTCCGTTTTTCCGATCGTATTAAATCGCGGAGCAAGCTCGAGGGGCTGTATGGCCTACTCCTGCTCTTATTTCTTATGTTCTTATGTTCTTAAGTGCTGGAGAGTCTGTAGAGGGCTGTTGGCAACTGAGGGACAGTTTGTATCTATTACAATTGGACTGTCAGTAAGTGTTTTTCGGGGTGTATGTTGTTTCACTGTACATTATAAAACCAGGTTCTATTTATCTTGGTATATGGATAGAGGTTTTTTTTAAACTCCTAGCAGTTATCTATGAACCAACAGCACTAAAAAATGTCCTTCCCAAATCTCCAGAAACACAGAATTCAAATAGACAAATGAGCAAATAAAAAATAAAAACACATATAGGAGTTACTAAGGCTTCAAGGGCTGTATCAAGGGCAAGACGTCTGTATCACGAGGCCCTGGGGCTGCAGGTTGGACACCCCTCCTATAAAACATAGCAAAGAAATGTTAAGTACTGTTCGAGTTGAAAAATTATAGCATTATAAATGATTTATTTACCATTTGAACCACATAGAAGTCCCAGTCTATAATTGGTAATAAATTCAGGAATATTTTGATGCTTTGTATTAAAGCTGCCAAGAGAGCAGCTAAACCTGGCTGATAAATTTGACCTGCTTGTGGTTTCCATGTAAAACAGGCCTGCCTTAGGTTTTCTGATTGTCAGTCAGTTATTCAGCGTCAGGAGCAGGACTTCATGCGCTTAAAGCTACAGCATGCCTTGGAAGTAAAGGTATGAATTGTTTACTTGTTCTTTTTAATTTTTTGTAGATGTTTTGCTGTTGTGATTTCTTTTAAATTTTAGTTTGTTTATTGTAAACTATAGCTGATATGTTGGGTCTGGATAACTGAACAATTTTGGGTGATTTTGCGTCTGCCATAAGTACTTTGGGACTTTTGATCTGGAACTAGATATTTCTTATGATCAAATCATTTCCATTCATTGTGTCGATCGGGGTCTAGGCAGAACCTTGCATACAGCGTGCACTCCAAATCAGCTGTAGTGAAGAAAGCTGGCTGAGAACAACTAGGATGCCCACAAGCAGGTGAAGAAAGTGGGCAGACGATATGATTATCTGTCTATCTGTCTGTCTATCTATCTATCTCTCTCACTTTGCTCTCCTTTTCTATCACTTTTTTTTCTTTTTTTTTGCTCTCTTTCGCTCTCGCTTCCCCCTCCCTCTTTCTGTCTCTCTCGCTCCCCTCTTTCCCTCTCTCTCCCCTCCCCCCCCATCTCTTTCATCCCCCCCCTTCCTCTTCCTCCTCTGTGAAAATGCTATTCTGTTTTTTCATATATACCAGTGGTGTTCAATATGTTGGCCACTAGCCACATGTGGCTAATTGCGATTACAGCTGTGGCTAATTGCATTTTTGATTAGTAAATAAAAAATGAATAATCAATATCGTCATTGGGTCGCAATACTCGTATTTGCATGATGTATGCATGTGCACTTTAATATTTTTTTTATATTTGTTGGTAAAATGTTAATCTGTTAAAATGATGTGTAATACGAATTTTAAAAAAAAGCCAGACTTCAGCACCGTGGGATCATTAACAACATTGTGTGGAGAGTGGAGCTGTCATTGTGTTTAGCTCAACCAATTGGCATAACTGCTCGAAGGCAGCAGAAGGAAACAAATCCAACAATAAGGAGCAGCTCCAACAGAGCACATTATGGGGAAGGGCATTATGGATGGAGAGCAGGAGCAGGTCAGGCACGTCTCATGCAAGTCATCATTCTCAACAATCATTCTGATAGTCAAAGAATCACTCACAGCTGCTGGACAAACGCCTAGAAGCTGCAGTGAGAAATGTTGTCCAATAAAGTCATGCTGGAATTTGAAACTTTAAAGCAAAGTTTCACATCGAAAGGTGGTATATATTTATGTAATTATACACATGAAGTACATATTACAAGTAAGGCATTTTCTACTAAAATTAGTGCACATGGCTAAAGTGGTATCGCGATAGCCACGCTTGCAGCTAGTCAGTGAATTCTACGTTTTTCTATTCGTTCATGGGATGTGGGCATCGTTGGCAAAGCATTTATTGCCCATTGTTAATTGCCCTTAAGAAGGTGGTGGTGAGCTGCCTTCTTGAACCGCTACAGTCCTTGTGGTGAAGGTACTCCCACAGTGCTGTTAGGGAGGGTGTTCCAGGATTTTGACCCAACGACGATGAAGGAACGGCGATATATTTCCAAGTCAGAATGGTGTGTAACTTGGAGGGGAACTTGCAGGTGATGGTGTTCCCATGCATTTATTGCCCTTGTCCTTCTAGGTGGTAGAGGTCACGGGTTTGGGAGGTGCTGCCGAAGAATCCTTGATGAGTTGCTGCAGTGCATCTTGTAGACGGTACACATTGTAGCCACGGTGTGTCGGTGGTAGAGGCAGTGAATGTTTAAGGTGGTGGATGGGGTGCCTGGATGGTGTCGAGCTTCTTGAGTGTTGTTGGAGCTGCACTCATCCAGAGGTGAGTATTCCATCACAGTCCTGACTTGTGCCTTGTAGATGGTGGAAAGGGTTTGTGGAATCTGGAGGTGAGTTACTGGCCACAGAACATACAGCCTCTGACCTGCTCTTGTAGCCATAATACTTATGTGGCTGGCCCAGTTCAGTTTCTGGTAAATGGTGAGTCCCAGGATGTTGATGGTGGAGGATTCGGCGATGGTAATGCCGTTGAATGTCAAGGAGCGGTGGTTAGATTCTCGCTTGTTGGAGATGGTCATTGCCTGGCACTTGTGTGGCGTGAATGTTACTTGCCACTTAGCAGCCCAAGCCTGAATGTCATCCAGGTCTTGCTGCATGCTTCATTATTTAGGAGTTGCGAATTGCACTGAACACTGTGCAGTCATCAGCAAACTTCTGACCTTATGATGGTGGGAAGGTCATTGATAAAGCAGCTGAAGATGGTTGGGCCTAGGACACTGCCCTGAGGAGCTCCTGCAGCGATGTCCTGGGACTGTGATGATTGACCTCTAACCATCACAACCATCTTCCTTTGTGACTGTATGACTCTAGCCAGTGGAGAGTTTTCCCCCTGATTCCTATTGACTTCAGTTTTACTAGGGCTCCTTGATGCCGCACTCTATCAAATGCTGCCTTGATGTCAAAGGCAGTCACCCGACCTCTGGAATTCAGCTTTTGTTCATGTTTGGACCAAGGCTGTAATGAGGTCTGGAGCCGAGTGGTCCTGGCAGAACTCCAACTGAGCAGATTATTGGTGAGTAAGTGTCATTTGATAGTACTGTCGGCGACACCTTCCATCACTTTGCTGATGATTGAGAGTAGACTGCTGGGGTGGTAATTGGACTGATTCGATTTGTCCTGCTTTTTGTGGACAGGGCATATATGGGCCGTTTTCTACATTGTCAGGTAGATGCTGGTGTTGTAGCTGTACAGGAACAGCTTGGCTAGAGGCACGGCTTGTTCTGGAGCATAAGTCTTCAGCATGACAGCCGGGATGTTGTCATCGCCCTTAGCCTTTGCTCTATCCAGTGCACTCAGCCGTTTCCTGATATCATGTGGTGTGAATTGAATTTGTTGGAGACTGGCTTCTGTGATGGTGGGGACCTCAGGAGGAGTCCGATTTCGATCATCCACTCGGCATTTCTGGCCGGAAATGTTTGCAAATGCTTCAGCCTCGTCTTTTGCACTCGCGTGCTGGGGTCCACAATCATTGAGGATGGGGATATTCATGGAGCCTCTTCCTCCTGTCACTTGTTTAATGGTCCACCACCATTCACAACTGGATGTGGCGGGAATGCAGAGTTTTGACCTGATCCGTTGATTGTGACGAAGGGTCATCGACCCGAAATGTTAACTCTGCTTTCTCTCCACAGCTGCCTGACCCGCTGAGATTTCCAGCATTTTTATTCCAGATTCCAGCATCTGCAGTATCTTGCTTTTGTATTCGTACGGTAGTTTAAGATTTTAGATTTAGGTAAGGCCGACTTCAGCGGGATGAACCAGAGACTATCCACAGTAAACTGGGCAAATTCGTTAATGGGTTAAACAACAGAAGATCAGTAGGAGGTGTTCAAAAAAGAATTTAAGGTGATACAGACCAATTTATACACCTAAGGCGCAAGAGCTTTACTTGCCAAAAAAACAGCTATGGACAACTAAAGAGATAAAGGACAACATAAAACTAAAAGAAAACATGTTCAAGAATGAAAAAAAAAGCACAGATCCTGGCGAATGCAAGAGATAAAAGAACAGCAAAGCGTGACAAACCAGATAGTAAAAGCTACAAAAAGGGATTATGAAAAGAAACTTGCAAGGGATATCAAAATCAACATAAAAAACTTTTTACAATTATATTTGGAAAATGAGGGTGGTTAAGAGGCCCCATAAAACTGAGAATGGTGATATAAGAAATGAAAATAAGGAAATGGCAGACATGTTAAATAACTACTTTGCACCAGTAGTTACAGTAGAGAAAGAGGATAGCATGCAGGACATCATAAAAAACTAATATTGAATCAGGGACAGGGAGACTCCATAATTTGCTCACCAAACTTAAGCAAATTAATAGTAATGAAGAAAATAATGGCACTAAGGAGTGACAAATCCCCAGGACCAGATGGTTTCCATCCCAGGGTTTTAAAAGAAGTAATGAGGGTATTGCAGATGCTCTAACTATAATCTTCCAGAGTTCTCGTGATTCAGGAACTGTTCCTTTATACTGGAAAATTGCACATGTCACTCCGCTGTAAGAGAGATGAGAGAGGGAAACCAGGGAATTATAGACCAGTTAGTCTGACATCTGTTGTCGGGAAATTACTAGAGTTTATAATTAAGAATATGGTAACTGAACACCTTGAAAATTTTGAGCTGATCAGAGAGCCAGCATGGTGAAGGGTAGGTCATGCCTGATGAACCTGATGAAGAGGCGACTAAAGTAGTGGACAGGGGATGTCTATTGATAGTGTTGTGTCTTTAATACTCTTATGAATGACTCCACAAGGTCTAGTATTGTACTTGAGCTGTTGTGACCTTAGTCCCATTTATTGTAACTCCA
The DNA here is from genome assembly GCF_044704955.1 of Pristiophorus japonicus. Lineage (NCBI taxonomy): Eukaryota > Metazoa > Chordata > Chondrichthyes > Pristiophoridae > Pristiophorus > Pristiophorus japonicus. The sequence continues at coordinate 226,583,171 of NC_091978.1, forward strand.
GCATGAGGCACAAGCATGGTGGGCAGCCTTTTATACTGGGCCCTGCACACCAATGCAGGTGACCCTCAGGTCTCCCACCGCAGTGCCCTCTGGTGGCACACTTTATGTGACTATTCAGTAAGTATACATGGTCTACATACATGACAGATATTTATTTGGACTTCCAGAAGGCATTCAATAAACTCCCTCAGAAGAGACTGTTAGCTAAAGTTGAAGCCCATGGAATTCAGGACAAATTATTGACATAGTTAGGAGATTGGCTGAGCGGCAGGAGTCAGAGAGTAGAGATAATCGGCAGGTACTTTAATTTACAGGTTGTGGCATCCCCAGAGATCTGATTGGGGCCTCAACTATTCACTGTATTTATTAACAACTTAGATGATGGGATAGAGAGCCACATATCCAAGTTTGCCGATGACACTAACATAGGCGGCATTAAAGGCAGTGTAGATGAAAGCATAAAATTACATATAGAATGGTCAAAACCGTGGCAAATGGATTTCAATATAGGCAAGTGAGAGGTCATCCACTTTGAACCAAAAAAGAATAGAATGGGGTACTTTCTAAATTGTGACGAGCTAGAAGCAGTGGAGATCCAAAGAGACTCAGGCGCCCCTGTACATAGATCATTAAAATGCCATGGACAGGTACAAAAAATAATCAAAAAGCCTAATGGAATGCTAGCCTTTATATCTAATGGACTAGAATACAAGGGATTAGAAGTCATGCTGCAACTATGCAAAGCCCTGGTTAGACTACACCTGTCTGTGGAGAGAAAGCAGCGTTAACGTTTCAGTCGACTCCTGTTCCATTTCTTATGTTCTTATGTAATCATCCGCATATTGCTATCTTGTCCACGTATTATCAGAAAATCAGTTTTTACATTGTTCAGTTTCATTCCTGAATTTACAATTACAATTGGGGAATCTGTGGAAAGCCACATTAGATATAACATGCTTACCAGTTGTAGTTGGAGTTGTAAGGAAATAGTCTTCTGTCAAAAGCAACTAATGCTATGTTGATTAACAATGTTTGAAAAGGTTAGAGGATAAAAATAGACATAGACTGCATACTACATCATAATTCCAATCCTGTGGAGGCCATGAAATATCTTTGAGATGCATTGGGTAAAAGTGGATAATATAGATTGTAATGTTAGATTGATATATTGCAGTTTTGCTTTATTGCCATAAAGAGGCCAGGGAGAAATTTCAACGTTTAAATTTTTTTGGAAGTTTTACTTCTGATTATTGACTTCCCTCAGGTGACTTATTTAACTGGGAAAATGTTATGTCAATTTAAATAATAAGTGGTCTATTGGAAGATTTGGGAGGTAGAATTATCTTTCATTCTGATCGTTGAAATAATATTTGAATTTTGTTTAAAAAGGGAAAGTTCTGCGGTAACTTACTAGAAGTTTGAACAGAAGGGGCCAAAATTGCCCTCCGCCCCAAATGGGGCGCACCTACAGTTATTTAAATGTTCTGTCCGCCCGACAATCCGGCAAAATTCAGCTGTCCTTTTTCTTGGAGTGGGACGAATGTAGGGTTGGGAGTGGGTCGGAAGTGCGGGGGTTCGGAACGGCCGTCGCTCCAAGTCATCAGCACAGTGCTGATGACTTGGAGCGACGGCCGCACTGACGTGTCACACTGACGTGTCACAACGTCCCTCTCCTTCAATTAAAGGGCAGGGCTGCTGCGAATGCTGCAAAGTTTTTAGTTAGGTCCACTGAGCCACCAGGGAGGGTTTCGGCCGGGCCAGCGGCCTGGCACCCAAGAGGACATAATTGTTGGCCGAAATGGAGTCGCCAGCAGCATGACCTCCCATTTAAGGGAGGATGCGCTGCCCAGCTATAGACAGTTTCCCGCTGGGGAAAGCTGTCAGTGGCACCGACTGGCCGGGACAGTTTCCTGCGGGATCGGAAAGCGGGTTGCTGTTGGTCGGTAAGAGGTCGGCGCGTGCCCAACGCGGCAGGAAAATGGGCAGGGTGGTCCCGTATACCAAAATAAAAAGGAGGACAATTTATAAAATGGCAGCCCCTCCGCGTCAACCGAGCGGTGAGTCCTTACCGATCCATGGCCGTCTCTTTTAGAAAGGGGCAACTTCGGTCCCGAAGTCTGTAAATAAGAGAGCTTAAATTGGTCAAGTACAGTTCACAGAGAAGTTCAGCACTTGGGACAGTTAAAGTTGCACAAGTACATTCAAAGTGCTTGAAATGAGCAAAGGACTGCTGAGGGTTTGAGAGGAGGAGGGTTGGGGGGGTGGGGTGGAGGAGATGGAACTGTGTTGATGTAATGGTTAAACTGCTATTAGATTGGAGGATATTTCCATGTCATCCAAGATGTATCCTTAAACAGGAAGAGCATGACTGTTATCTATTACTTTGTCATCATCATAGGCAGTCCCTCGAAATGAGGATGATTTGCTTCAACGCCGAAAAAGGATGAGTTCACAGGTGTTTCAATTATATTTCGGATCCTGAACTACATCCTGAAGGGCAGCAGACACCTGTGTATGGATTTTTTTAATGTGTGGTGACCATTGCACCCCAGCCACCACACGGGCTTGACAGAGCTAGATCTTGGTCCCGTGGCAAGGATTAACCAAGACGGGTGGAGACCAGCTCTGCTGCACGGATCTAGTGCACACACATATCGCAGTGTGGGCTGGCTCGTGCTGCCCCTGGGCTCTTGCCTCTTCTGGGCCTCGAACTTTCGCCTCTCCTGGGCCCCGATCACATCCCTCTACGAACTCTTGACGCTCCTTCGTCCTGACCTCGCCGCTGCTGCTGTACCTGCCCGCACTGCAATCAGCCATTCCCCTCCTGCAGCAGCACCGTCGCACGCTGCTCCCTCTAATGGCCCCGGCCTGCTGATGGTCTTGCAGGCCGGGACCGCTTTGTATGTGAACTGTGAAGGACTAACATTACAAAGCATAGGCTATAATCCTTAAAGCTGAATATTGCTGATCTGCTATATTAAGTTGAACCTAGCTATTGTGATACTAATTCTGAACTGAATTAAATTGAACTCTTAATGCTGTGCTTTAATTTCACAGCAAAGTTTTACTGTTCTACTTATGATTAAGTTGCCAATTGACTTAACTAAGGTTAACAAAATAGCTAATTGTATATCAAACTGTTGTGTTCCGTCCTTAATATCTTTCGGTTGAGCCAAGACTTAAATATATCTGGATCCTTTTATTTGAATTAGTTAGATAAGACAATTCGAAACAATTTAGGTGTCACACACAAGCTCTGAATACAAATATAAATCCCTATCTATTAATCCTATATAGAGACTTGGCTAACCAAATTGGTAGCAATACAGTGGAGGAGGATTTCCTGGAGTGTATTAGGGATGGTTTTCTAGTCCAATATGTTGAGGAACCAACTAGAGGGCTGGCCATCCTAGACTGGGTGATGTGAAATGAGAAAGGACTAATTAGCAATCTTGTTGTGCGAGGCCCCTTGGGGAAGAGTGACCATAATATGGTAGAATTCTTTATTCAGATGGAGAGTGACACAGTTAATTCAGAGACTCGGGTCCTGAACTTAAGGAAAGGTAGCTTCGATGGTATGAGACGTGAATTGGCTAGAATAGACTGGCGAATGATACTTAAAGGGTTGACGGTGGATAGGCAATGGCAAACATTTAAAGATCACATGAATGATATTCAGCAATTGTACATCCATGTCTGGAGTAAAAATTAAACGGAGAAGGTGGCTCAACTGTGGCTAACAAGGGAAATTAAGGATAGTGTTAAATCCAAGGAAGAGGCATGTAAATTGGCCAGAAAAAGCAGCAAACCTGAGGACTGGGAGAAAGTTAGAATTCAGCAGAGGAGGACAAAGGGTTTAATTAGGAGGGGGAAAATAGAGTATGAGAGGAAGCTTGCTGGGAACATAAAAACTGATTTCTAAAGCTTCTAGAGATATGTGAAGAGAAAAAGATTAGTGAAGACAAACATAGGTCCCTTGCAGTCAGAATCAGGTGAATTTATAATGGGGAACAAAGAAATGGCAGACCAATTGAACAAATACTTTGGTTCTGTCTTCATGAAGGAAGACACAAATAATCTTCCGGAAATACTAGGGGACCGAGGGTCTAGTGAGAAGGAGGAACTGAAGGAAATCCTTATTAGTCAGGAAATTGTGTTAGGGAAATTGATGGGATTGAAGGCCGATAAATCTCCAGGGCCTGATAATCTGCATCCCAGAGTACTTAAGAAAGTGGCCCTAGAAGTAGTGGATGCATTGGTGATCATTTTCCAACAGTCTATCGATTCTGCATCAGTTCCTATGGACTGGAGGGTAGCTAATATAACATCACTTTTTTAAAAAGGAGGGAGAGAGAAAATGGGGAATTATAGACCGGTTAGCCTGACATCAATGGGGGAAATGTTGGAATCAATTATTAAAGATGAAATAGCAGCGAATTTGAAAAGCAGTGATAGGATCGGTCCAAGTCAGCATGGATTTATGAAAGGGAAATCATGTTTGACAAATCTTCTAGAATTTTTTGAGGATGTAACTAGTAGAGTGGACAAGGGAGAACCAGTGGATGTGGTGTATTGTACTTTCAAATGGCTTTTGACAAGGTCACACACAAGAGATTGGTGTGCAAAATTAAAGCACGTGGTATTGGGAGTAATATATTGACGTGGATAGAGAACTGGTTGGCAGACAGGAAGCAGAGAGTCGAGATAAACGGGTCCTTTTCAGAATGGCAGGCAGTGACTAGTGGGGTGCCGCAGGGCTCAGTACTGGGACCCCAGCTATTTACAATATACATTAATGATTTAGATGAAGGAATTGAGTGTAATATCTCCAAGTTTGCAGATGACACTAAGCTGGGTGGCGGTGTGAGCTGTGAGGAGGATGCTAAGAGGCTGCAGGGTGACTTGGACAGGTTAGGTGAGTGGGCAAATGCATGGCAGATGCAGTATAATGTGGATAAATGTGAGGCTATCCACTTTGGTGGCAAAAACACGAAGACAGAATATTATCTGAATGGCGGCAGATTAGGAAAAGGGGAGGTGCAGTGAGACCTGGGTATCATGGTACATCAGTCATTGAAAGTCGGCATGCAGGTACAGCAGGCGATGAAGAAGGCAAATGGCATGTTGGCCTTCATAGCTAGGGGATTTGAGTATAAGAGCAGGGAGTCCTTGGTGAGACCTCACCTGGAATATTGTGTTCAGTTTTGTTCTCCTAATCTGAGGAAGGACGTTTCTTTCGATTGAGGGAGTGCAGCGAAGGTTCACCAGGCTGATTCCTGGGATGGCAGGATTGACATATGAGTAGAGACTGGATCGACTGGGCCTGTATTCACTGGAGTTTAGAAGGATGAGAGGGGATCTCATAGAAGCAAAAAAAATTTCTGACGGGACTGGACAAGATAGATGCAGAAGAATGTTCCCGATGTTGGGGAAGTCCAGAACCAGGGGTCACAGTCTAAGGATAAGGGGTAAGCCATTTAGGACCGAGATGAGGAGAAACTTCTTCACTCAGAGAGTTGTTAACCTGTGGAATTCTCTACCGCAGAGTTGTTGATGCCAGTTCGTTGGATATATTCAAGAGGGAGTTAGATATGGCCCTTACGGCTAAAGAGATCAAGGGGTATGGAGAGAAAGCAGGAAAGGGGTACTGAGGTGAATGATCAGCCATGATCTTATTGAATGGTGGTGCAGGCTCGAAGGGCCAAATGGCCTACTCCTGCACCTATTTTCTATGTCTATGTCTATGTCTTCTATGTCTATAATGGTGAGTCCTTGAACTTGGCTGTGCCACTGAAGGAGACACTGAGCAAAGACAAGTAGCATTGTCACATGGAAAATCAGAAAGCAGATCAACTCAGACTATTTTGTCCATCTTGTAATGTTCAGTTGCAAGGTTCCAATGGGAAAATGTATCCCTTATTTGTCTCTTTCCCTTTTTAATCCAATATCCTTTTACTTGTTTTCATATTAGTAAAAATGCAGTATTGTCAAACTCAATCAAATGCTGATATTTAGTAATATATTGTAAAAAATATGTTTACTTTTTTTTTAAGTATATATTGCTAACCTATTGTAATTTTGTATAATTTCTTTTTAAAAGGAAATCCAAGGTCCAGGTTTTAGTACTAATCCTTGTCAGTATTCAAATGCTCGAGTCTATTCCCCTCCAGCTTGTGTTCATCCATCATCTGCCCGACCATTATCAGGATGCCTCTCCTCTGTAAGTGTTCATCTTTTATAATCTATGTAATAAATGCATTTTTATATTTCAGGACCATAATTTTGCGACAGATAACTCTTCTATCCTATCCCTTATGAGGATACCTAGTGCTCTTCATCTGTCTGTGTTGGACTGGTCCTGTTGGGGTAGCAGTTTAAAGGCGCGTGGATCCAGAAGGCTCAGCTCTCAGATCTTTCACCTTCCACTTTTCTTTACATGGTGGCAGTAGGGACCCTGACTCTGGTAATGGAGCAGGCTGCAAGCTCTGCCATTTCTCCAGTTTTATTCCTGTCCTGCCATGCAATTGCACTGACCAAAAAGCTTGGTGAAACCTCTTTTTGTCTTGTTGATCAACTGAGAAAATAGTTGGCCACAAGCCTGGGAAGGAGTTGACGTTCGATGATGCAGTTTGGCTATTCGGGGAATCCAAACCAAATTGAAAATTAGACAAAGCGATCAATTGCTTATATCAATGAACAATGCGAGAATTAATCTGAATTGTAGTAAACATTAATCATCAACACCTGAAGTGCACTTTGCAGCTGTGGCTTTCTTCCCAGGACCACATCTGTCTGAGGTTCACTGACAACAAAAGAAATAACTATTCAATTGAGGGTGGAACAAAGAGCCTTCCTATCTGGCTTGCTTTCCGAAGTGTGAATAATTAAACAACCAGCTAAAAGGCAGTGTTAGTAGAAATGACACCAACAAAGTCAATTAGTTGCTGTCCAAAACCTAGTTGGTCTATTTGGGCCAAAACAATTTGCAAGTTGACTGGATCAAAATAAACGTTCTTTGTCAGGTGAGAATGCCATGGAGATCTCTTTAGTCTGAATATAATGTTTAGTTGACTGTGTCCAATATTCTTTAAGTAGCAAGTCTGAAGTAACACAGATAAATCCCCTGGACCCGATGGCTTGCACCCTAGGGTCTTAAGAGAAGTTGTGGCAGGGATTGTGGATGCATTGGTTGTAATTTACCAAAATTCCCTGGATTCTGGGGAAGTCCCAGCAGATTGGAAAACTGCAAATGTAACGCCCCTATTTAAAAAAAGGAGACAGACAAAAAGCAGGAAACTATAGACCAGTTAGCCTAACATCTGTGGTTGGGAAGATGTTGGAGTCCATTATTAAAGAAGCAGTAGCAGGACATTTGGAAAAGCAAAATTCAGTCAGGCAGAGTCAGCATGGATTTATGAAGGGGAAGTCATGTTTGACAATTTTGCTGGAATTCTTTGAGGAAGTAACAAACAGGGTGGATAAAGGGGAACCAATGGATGTGGTGTATTTGGACTTCCAGAAGGCAACTGACAAGGTGCCACATAAAAGGTTACTGCACAAGATAAAAGTTCACGTGGTTGGGGGTAATATATTAGCATGGATAGAGGATTGGCTAACTAACAGAAAGCAGAGAGTCGGGATAAATGGTTCATTCTCGGGTTGGCAATCAGTAACCAGTAGGGTGTCGCAGAGATCAATGCTGAGAATCCAACTATTTACAACCTATATTAATGACTTGGAAGAAGGGACTGAGTGTAACGTAGCCAAGTTTGCTGATGATACACAGAGGGGAGGAAAAGCAATGTGTGAGGTGGACACAAAAAATCTGCAAAAGGACATAGACAGGCTAAGTGAGTGGGCAAAAATTTGGCAGATGGAGTATAATGTTGGAAAGTGTGAGGTTATGCACTTAGGCAGAAAAAAATCAAAGAGCAAGTTATTATTTAAAAGGAGACAAATTGCAAAGTGCTGCAGTACAGCGGGACCTGGGAGTACTTGTGCATGAAACACAAAAGATTAGTATGCAGGTACAGCAAATGATCAGGAAGGCCAATGGAATCTTGGCCTTTATTGCAAAGGGGATGGAGTATAAAAGCAGGGTAGTCTTGCTACAGTTGTACAGGGTATTGGTGAGGCCACACCCGGAATACTGAGTGCAGTTTTGGTTTCCATATTTATGAAAGGATATACTTGCTTTGGAGGCAGTTCACAGAAGGTTCACAAGGTTGATTCCGGAGATGAGGGGGTTGACTTATGAGGAAAGGTTGAGTACGTTGGGTCTCTACTCATTGGAATTCAGAAGATTGAGAGATGATCTTATCGAAACGTATAACATTATGAAGGTGCTTGACAAGGTGGATGCAGAGAGGATGTTTCCACTAATAGGGGAGACTAGAACTAGAGGCCATAATCTTAGAATAAAGGGCCGCCCATTTAAAACTGAGACGAGGAGAAATTTTTTCTCTCAGAGGGTTGTGGATCTGTGGAATTCGCTGGGACATTGAATAAATTTAAGACAGATGTAGACAGTTTCTTAAACGATAAGGGAATAAGGGGTTATGAGGAGCAGGCAGGGAAGTGGACCTGAGTCCATGATCGGATCAACCATGATCGTATTAAATGGTGGAGCAGGCTCGAGGGGCCATATGGCCTACTCCTGCTCCTATTTCTTATATTCCTATATTCTTATATTACAGATTTCTTGAACAGCTGAAGACTAAAAGCTGTGGTTTCTACATTGTTCACACAACCTCAATGGGACGGGGTGGGCTAGGCTGGGGCGGTTACTGTTCCATGATATAAAAACAGCTGTTAAGGTGAACCAGTTCTCTCTAATGCAAATTTGTGCTTGTTTCTGTCCATCGGTTCAACCTTTGAATATCCATCTTAAATACTTTGGGGTTGAGTAGCATTAGGTCGCAATGAGTTACTTTGGCCATTGACTGCGCTGCTTGTGATTCACTGCTAAGCTCGCTACAGTTTGTTCTAATCAGCTGCCCATTAAATTTTGATATAAATGCACCACTGGAGGATCGCACTGTGGTGCACAATGGTCTAACTGATGGGATCTGTTGCCAATATAACCGTTGCAGAAAATTCTGTATCCATATACAAGGAAGGACAATTTGTTCAGACGTCATTTAAAGCGTTCATTACAGTTTAATTTTTACAGTAGGTTGCAGGGCAAGATATTTATAGTGCTATCGCCTACTTTAAGAAGAATGAGAAAGAGATAAAGCCTAACCAGTTTTGATTTCAGGTGCTGTAAATCCAAGCAGTGTCTCTGTGACATGTGACTAATTCAGAAGTATTTGTAATTGGTGTTTAAAGAAATACACCGGCATGTGGCTGTTTCCTGAATTTCCACAATAGTAATTTAATCCTCTTAAAAAGGGCTCATGGGATTGGGGGTAATATATTAGCATGGATTGAGGATTGATTAGAAAACAGAGAGTAGGAATAAACTGATCAGTTTCAAGATAGCAGGGTGCAACTAGTGGAGTGCTGTACGGATCAGTGCTTGGGCTCTTGCTATTTACAATCTGTATCAATGACTTAGATGAGGGGACCAAATGTGGTATATCCAAATTTACTGACGTTACAAAGGTAGGTGAAAATTAAGCTGTGAGGAGGATGCAAAGAGGCTGCAAAGGGATACTGACCAGTTAAGTGACTGGACAAGAAGGTGGCAGATAGTGTATAATATGGGGAAGTGTGAAATTATCCATTTTGGTAGGAAGAGTGGAAAAGCAGAATATTTTAAAAAAGAAGAGAGACTGGCAAATGTTGGTATTCAGAGGGATTTGGAGGTCCTTGTACACGAATCACAGAAAGTTAACATGCAGGTGCAGCAAGCAATTAGGAAGGCAAATGGTATGTAACCTTTATTGCAAGGGGATTGGCGTATACGAGTAAGGAAGTCTTGCTGCAATTGGATAAGGCCTTGGTGAGACCACACCTGGAGAACGGTGGACTATTTTGATCTCCTTATCTGAGGAAGGACATAATTGCCTTAGAGGCGGTGCAACAAAGGTTCACTCGGTTGATTCCTGGGATGAGAGAGCCGTCCAATGAGGAGAGATTGAGAAGATTAGGCTTATATTCTCACTAATTTAGTAGAATGAGAGGTAATGTATAAAATTCTTACAGGGCTTGACAGGGTAGATGCTGGGAGGATACTGGGCAGTCGAGAACTAGGTATGGTTCACAGTCTCAGAAAAAGGAGTCAGCCATTTAGGACTGAGATGAAGAGAAATTTCTTCACTCAAAGGGTTGTGAATCTTTGGAATTCTCTACCCCAGAGGATGCTCAGTCGATGAGTATATTCAAGGCTAAGGTCAATAGATTTTTGGACACTAAGGGAATCAAGGGATATGGGGATCGGGTGGAAAATGTAGTTGATGTACAAGTTCAGCCATGATATCGCATTCCCCCAAGGATCTATCCATGGCCCCCTCCTATTTCTCATCTATATGCTGCCCTTTGGCAACATCATCCGAAAACACAGCTTCAGTTTCCACATGTATTCTGATGACACCCAGCTCGACCTTTACCACTTCTCTCGACCCCTCCATGGTCTCTAAATTGTCAGACTGCTTGTCCAACGTCCAATACTGGATGAGCAGAAATTTTCTCCAATTAAATATGGGGAAGACCAAAGCCATTGTTTTTGGTCCCCGCCACAAACTCCGTTCCCAGCCACTGACTCCATCCCTCTCCCAAACATCTGTCTGAGGTTAAATCACACTGTTTGCAACCTAGGTGTCATATTTGACCCTGAAATGAGCATCTGACCACACATCCACGGCATAACTAAGACCGCCTATTTCCCTCTGTAACATCGCCCATCTCTGCCCTTGCCTCAGCTCATCTGCTGCTGAAATCCTCAACCATGCCTTTGTTGACTATTGAAATCCACTCCTGGCTGGCCTCCCACATTCTACCCTACATACATAAGAACATAATAAATAGGAGCAGGATTGGACCATTTGGCCCCTCAAGTCTGCTGCGCCTTTCAATAAGATCATGGCTGATCTGATCCTGGCCTCGACTCCACTTTCCCACCCACTCCCCATAACCCTTGATTCTCTTATCATTCAAAAATCTGTCTATCTCCGCCTTAAATATATTCAATGACCCAGCCTCTACAGCTCTCTGGGATAGAGAATTCCAAAGATTCACGACCCTCTGAGAGAAGAAATTCCTCCTCACTTCTGTTTTAAATGGGCGACCCCTTATTCTGAAACTATGCCCCATAGTTCTAGATTCTCCCATGAGGGGAAACCGCCTCTCTGCATCTACTCTGTCAAGCTCTCTCAGAATCTTGGGCTCAATTTTTCCCAAGGCCGTTTTTTGGCGTACTTGAAGAGTTACCCCTGTTTTTTGGGGGTCCCAACTACGGCAAAAAAAAAATCATCCGACTTTCCCCGTTTGAATTGTTCATTTTGGTGCTGCCTAGTCTGTCCTTTAGCTTTGGAGATGAAGCCTAAGATCTGCACCAAAAAGATCGGAATGCCAGTGTAACGAGGGACACTGCGGGGTGAGGCTGGAAAGTGCAACATACAACACATTCTGGACAGCTCACAGCAACCTGCACAAGCACCTTGCAGCAGCATTCCATCATTAAATTATTCAAGTGTTTATGCCAAAAGTCTAAATTATTGAAGTGTTTATGCCAAAAGCCCGGTGCCGCTCCTAACCCAGGCTGAAAGGCCTCCAGGTACTGCTCTTAACCCTGGCCGAAAGGCTTCCCTCCCATCCCGGTGTCGGTGCCGGTTACCACTGCTTGCCCAGGCCGAAGGGCCTCACCCTCCCGATGCCGGTTGCCGCTGCTAGCCCTAGCCGAAGCGCCTCCCTCCTCCCTCCTCCCGGTGCCGGATGCTGCTTCTAACTCAGGCCGAAAGGCTTCCCTCCCCTGCTGGTGCTGGTTGCTGCTCCTAACCCTGGCCGAAAGGCCTCCCGCCTCCCCTCTCCCCTCTCTCCTCTCCACTGCTGCTGTCCAGGCCGTGGAACTGCATCTGCTGCGCTAATTCCCTTACCTGCGCCGATTTTGTTAACTGCCCAGAAGGTTTTTCCAGAGTGGTCACATACGCCGTCCTAAGAAAAATTGGAGTAAATTGGAGCTGGCCAAGTTAGCTTAAATGGCTAGAATTGGCGCGCGTGGCAGATTACGCCCCCAATGAGGTAAAAAAAATCGTAGCCTAAAAAAATCCTGCCTAAGTGAATTATACTAGCGCAGAAACTTTGGGGGAACTTGGAGATTTTAATTTACCGGCAAAAAAAAACGGCACAGATAATTGGGGAAAATTGAGCCCCTTATATGTTTCAATAAGATCACCTCACATTCTTCTAAACTCCAAGGAGTATAGACCCAACCTGCTCAACTTTTCTTCATATGAGAACCCCTTCATAAGAACGTAAGAAATAGGAACAGGAGTAGACCATACAGCCCCTCGAGCCTGCTCCGCCATTCAATAAGATCATAGCTGATCTGATCAAGGACTCAGCTCCACTTCTCTGCCCGCGCCCCGTAACCCCTTATCCCCTTATCATAGATAGAAACATAGAAAATAGGTGCAGGAGTAGGCCATTCGGCCCTTCGAGCCTGCACCGCCATTCAATGAGTTCATGGCTGAACATGCAACTTCAGTACCCCGTTCCTGCTTTCTCGCCATACCCCTTGATCCCCCTTGTAGTAAGGACTACATCTAACTCCTTTTTGAATATATTAAGAAACTGTCTACTTCTGTCTTAAATTTATTCAATGTCCCAGCTTCCACAGCTCTCTCAGGCAGAGAATTCCACAGATTTACAACCCTCTGAGAGAAGAAATTTCTCCTCGTCTCAGTTTTAAATGGGTGGCCCCTTATTCTAAGATCATGCCCTCTAATTCAAGTCTCCCCATCAGTGGAAACATCCTCTCTGCATCCACCTTGTCAAGCCCCCTCATAACCTTATACGTTTCGATAAGATCATCTTCCATTCTTCTGAATTCCAATGAGTAGAGGCCCAACCTACTCAACCTTTCCTCATAAGTCAACCCCCTCATCTCCGGAATCAACCTAGTGAACTTTCTCTGAACTGCCTCCAAAGCAAGTATATTCTTTCGTAAATATGGAAACCAAAACTGCACGCAGTATTCCAGTTGTGGTCTCACCAATACCTTGTATAACTGTAGCAAGACTTCCCTGCTTTTATACTCCATCCCCTTTGCAATAAAGGCCAAGATTCCATTGGCCTTCCTGATCACTTGCTGTACTTGCACACTATCCTTTTGTGTTTCATGCACAAGTACCCCCAGGTCCCACTGTATTACAGCACTTTGCAATTTTTCTCCTTTTAAATAATAACTTGCTCTTTGATTTTTTTCTGCCAAAAATGCATGACCTCACACTTTCCAACATTATACTCCATCGGCCAAATTTTTGCCCACTCACTTAGCCTGTCTATGTTCTTTTGCAGATTTTTTATGTCCTCCTCACACATTGCTTTTCCTCCCCTCTGTGTATCATCAGAAACTTGGCTACATTACACTCAGTCCCTTCTTCCAAGTCGTTAATATAGATTGTAAATAGTTGGAGTCCCAGCACTGATCTCTGCGGCACCCCACTGGTTACTGGTTGCCATCCAGAGAATGAACTATTTATCCCAACTCTCTGCTTTCAGTTTGTTAGCCAATCCTCTATCCATGCTAATATATTACCCCCAACCCCGTGAACTTTTATCTTGTGCACCTTTTATGTGGCACCTTGTCAAATGCCTTCTGGAAGTCCAAATACACCACATCCACTGGTTCCCCTTTATCCACCCTGTTCGTTACATCCTCAAAAATTCCAGCAAATTTGTCAAACATGACTTCCCCTTCATAAATCCATGCTGACTCTGCCTGACCGAATTAAGCTTTTCCAAATGTCCTGCTTCTGCTTCTTTAATAATGGACTCCAACATTTTCCCAACCACAGATGTTAGGCTAACTGATCTATAGTTTCCTGCTTTTTGTCTGCCTCCTTTTTTAAATAGGGGCATAGAAACATAGAAACATAGAAAATAGGTGCAGGAGTAGGCCATTCAGCCCTTCTAGCCTGCACCGCCATTCAATGAGTTCATGGCTGAACATGAAACTTCAGTACCCCCTTCCTGCTTTCTCGCCATAACCCTTGATCCCCCGAGTAGTAAGGACTTCATCTAACTCCCTTTTGAATATATTTAGTGAATTGGCCTCAACTACTTTCTGTGGTAGAGAATTCCACAGGTTCACCACTCTCTGGGTGAAGAAGTTTCTCCTCATCTCGGTCCTAAATGGCTTACCCCTTATCCTCAGACTGTGACCCCTGGTTCTGGACTTCCCCAACATTGGCGTTACATTTGCAGTTTTACAATCTGCTGGGACCTCCCCAGAATCCAGGGAATTTTGGTAAATTACAACCAATGCATCCACAATCCCTGCCGCTACTTGTCTTAAGACCCTAGGGTTCAAGCCATCAGGTCCAGAGGATTTATCTGCCTTTAGTCCCATTATCCTACTGAGTACCACCTCCTTAGTGATTGTGATTTTGATTGTGTTAAGTTCCTCCCCCCCTATAGCCTCTTGACTATCCAGTGTTGGAATATTGTTAGTGTCCTCTACCGTAAAGACTGATACAAAATATTTATTCAGAGCTTCTGTCATCTCCATGTTCCCCATTACTAATTCCCTGGTCTTGTCCTCTAAGGGACCAACATTTACTTTAGCCACTCTTTTCCTTTTTATATACCTATTATCTGTTTTTATATTTTGTGCTAGTTTACTTTAATTGTCTATCTTCCCTTTCTTAATCATTTTTTTAGTCATTCTTTGCTGGCTTTTAAAAGCTTCCCAGTCTTCTGTCCTCCCACTAGTTTTGGCCACTTTGTATGCCCTTGTTTTTAATTGGATACCGTCCTTTATTTCTTTAGTTAGCCACAGGTGGCTATCTTTTCTCTTACATCCTTTCCTCCTCACTGGAATATATTTTTCTTGAGAGTTGTGAAATATCTCCTTAAATGTACACCACTGTTCATCAACTGTCCTACACTTTAACCTATTTTCCCAGTCCACTTTAGCCAACTCTGCCCTCATACCATCATAGTCTCCTTTATTTAAGCTTAGTACGCTGATTAGAGATCCAACTTTCTCACCCTCCATCTGAATTTGAAATTCAATCATGCTATGATCACTCATTCATCTCAGGAATCAACCTCGTGAACCTTCTCTGAACTGCCTCCAATGCAAGTATATCCTTCCTTAAATAAGGAGACCAAAACTGTACGCAATACTCCAGGTGTGGTCTTAGCAAAGCCCTGTACAGTTGGAGCAGGACTTCCCTATTTTTATACTCCATCCCCTTTGCAATAAAGGCCAGCAATCCATTTGCCTTCCTGATTATTTGTTGTACCAGCATGCTAACTTTTTGTGTTTCATGCACAAGAACCCCCAGATCCCTCTGTACTACAGCATTTTTTAATTTCTCCGCATTTAAATAATAATTAGCTTTTTTATTTTTCCTACAAAAGTGGATAACCTCACATTTTCCCACATCATCTGCCAAATTTTTGCCCACTCACTAAGCCTATCTATATCCCTTTGCAGATTCTTTGCGTCATCCTCACATCCTCCCACCTATCTTTGTATCATCAGCAAACTTGGCTACATTACACTCGGTCCCTTCATCCAAGTCATTAATATAGATTGTAAATAGTTGACGCACCCCACGTTACAGTTTGCCAACCTGAAAATGACCCATTTATCCCAATACTCTGTTTTCTGTTAGTTAGCCAATCCTCTATCCACACTAATATATTACTCCCAACCCCGTGAGCTTTTATATTGTGCAGTAGCCTTTTGTGTGGCACTTTATTCAATGCTTTCTGGAAATCCGAATATACGACTTGAACTGGTTCTCTTTTATTAACTCTGCTCGTTACATCCTCAAAGAACTCCAGCAGATTTATCAAACATGATTTCCCTTTCATAAAACCATGCTGACTCTGCTTGATTGCATTATGATTTTCTAAATGTCCTGTGGCGATGTCCTTAATGATGGACTCCAGCATTTTCCCAATGACAGATGTTAGGTAAACTGGTCTATGGTTTCCTGCTTTCTGTCTCCCTCCTTTTTAAAATAGGGACGTTAAATTTGCGGTTTTCCAAACTGCTGGGACTTCTCCAGAATTCAGGGAATTTTGGTAGATTACAACCAATGCATCCACTATCTCTGTAGCCAATTCTTTTAAGACCCTAGGATACATGCCATTAGGTCCAATGGACGTGTCCACCTTTAGTCCCATTAGTGAAAGTGATTGTTTTAAGTCCCCCCCCACCCCCACCCCCGCAGTAGCTCCTTGATTATCAATTATTGGGACGTTTTTAGTGTCCTCTACCGTGAAGACCGATACAAAACATTTGTTCAAAGTCTCTGTCGTTTTCCTGTTTCCCATTATTAATTCTCCAGTCCCATCCTCTAAGGGACCAATGTTTATTTTAGCTACCCTCTTCCTTTTTATATACCTGTAGAAGCTAGTTTGCTCTCACATGCTATCTTCTCTTTCTTTATCCTTTTTTTAGTTATCTTTTGCTGGTTTCTAAAAATGTCCCAATCCTCTGGCGCTCCACTGTTCTTCGCAATATTGTATGCCTTTGTTTTCAATTTGATACCATCCTTTACTTCCTTAGTTAGCCAGGGATGGTTCATCCTTCTCTTTGAGTCTTTCTTTCTCACTGGAATAAATCTTTGCTGAGAATTATGAAATATCTCCTTAAATGTTTGCCACAGCATTTCCCTGTAATATATTTTCCCTGTCCACTTTAACCAGCTTGGCCTTCATACCTTTGTACTTACCTTTATTTAGGTTCAGGACACTAGTTTGAGACCTAGCTTTCTCACTCTCAAACTGAATTTGAAATTCTACCATGTTATGATCACTCTTCCCAAGAGGATCCTTCACTACAAGATCATTAATTAATCCAGACTTGTTACACATTACCAGATCTAAAATAATTTGCTCCCTGGTTGGTTTCACAACGTATTGTTCCAAGAAACCATCCCGAATACACTCTGAAATCTTCCTCAAGGTTACCATTGCTAATTTGATTTGTCCAATCAATATGAAGATTAAAATCACCCATGATTATTGCTGTACCTTTATTATTTCTTGATTTATACTCTGTGCCACAGAGTGGCTACAGTTTGGGGGACTGTAGGCCACTCCCACCAGTGACTTATTTCCCTTATTACTTCTTATCTCCACCCAAACTGAATCTACATCCTGATCTTCTGAGCCAATGTCATTTCTTACTACAGCACTGATCTCATCCTTTATTAAAGAGCTATCCCACCTCCATTTCCTTTCTGCCTATCCTTACGAAATGACAAATGCCCCTGAATATTTAGTTCCCAGCCTTGGTCACCTTGCAACCATGTCTCTGTATTGGCAATCAGAGCATACCCATTTATTTCTATTTGTGCCGTCAACTCATCTATCTTATGACGAATGCTTCTTGCGTTCAGATATAGGCTTTTAGTTTTGTCTTGTGTATACGCTCTGTCCCTACTTGTCCCACTCTGGTTATCATTACCTCTATCGCTACTCTGCACTTTTGTCTTCTCATTTCTCTTTGACTTTTTAAATTTCCAATCACCAGATCCCTCTCCTCCCCCTCCTCCCCCTCCTCCCCCTCCCCCACCCACTATTTAGTTTAAAGCCCTATCTACAGCCCTAGTTATTAGATTCACCAGGCACTGACCCCAGCCTGGTTCAAGTGAAGTCCGTCCTGACGGAACAGCTCCCTCTTATCCCAGTACTGGTGCCAGTGCCCTATGAATTAAAACCCATTCCTCCCACACCAATCTTTGAGCCACGCATTCATCTCTCTGATCCTATTTACCCTATGCAAATTTGCTCGTGGCTCAGGTAGTAATCCAGAGATTATTACCCTTGTGATTCTGCTTTTTAATTTAATCCCTAGCTGCTCATACTCCCTCAGCAGAACCTCTTTCGTTGGTATCTACGTGGACCACGACAACTGGATCTTCCCCCTCCCACTCCAAGTTTCTCTCCAGCCCAGAGGAGATGTCCTTAACCTTGGCACCAGACAGGCAACATAGCCTTCAGGACTCACGCTCTCAGCTGCGGAGAACCGTATCTATCCCCCTAATGATACTGTCCCCTACCACTACAACATTTATTTTTAATCCCCCCACTTGAATGGTCCCCTGTACCATGGTGCTGTGGTCAGTTTGCTCATCCACCCTGCAGTCCTTGCTCTTGTCCACACAGGGAGCAAGAATCTCGTCACTGTTGGACAAGAACAAGGGCCGAGGCTCCTCCATGACTATATCCTGGGGCCTCATACCTGCCTCGCTCGTAGTCACACCTTCCTGTCGCTGACAATAGACCAAATTTGAGATAATTAATCTAATTGGTGTGACTGCCTCCTGGAACACAGCGTCCAGGTAACTCTCCCCCTCCCTGATGTCTCAGTGTCCACAGCTCGGATTCCAGCTCATCAACACGGAGCCGAGGTTCCTCGAGCTGTGAACACATGCCGCAGATGTGGTCGCGTGGACGTCAATAGTCTCCACCAGCTCCCACGTGCAACAACAGAAACACACCACCTGCCCTGCCACCTCTAATGTATTAAATTAGTTAAGATTTGAAGTTTTGAACATTTAGGTTATAATCCCAGATCTTAATTTAAACCAATGCCCAAGAAAAGAGAGAAAAACTGACCAACTCAGCAGCTAGTGAAATATCACTTATCTATTTTTACTTTTTTTTAATTGATTTTAATCTTCCTCCTCTTCTCCGAATTCCCACTCTTTCCAAATTCCCAAATAAACCACTCTGTTTAACTCCACTCCCTTTAAGACCTCTCTGTGCAAATCACTCTGTGCTCTGAAAAACTGTTGACTTTTATACCCTGAGGAGCTACATAAACTTGAGGTCATCCAAAACTCGGCTACCCGTGTCCTAACATGCACCAAGTCCCGTTCACCCATCACCCCTGTACTCGCTGATCTACATTGGCTCCCGGTTAAGCAATGTCTCAATTTCAAAATTCTCATCCTGGTTTTCAAATCCCTCCATGGTCTCGCCCCTCTCTATGTGTAATCTCCTCCAGCCCCACAACCACCCACCCCCCGCCCCCGAGATGTCTGCGCACCTCTAATTCTTCCCTCTTGAACACCTCTGATTATAATCGCTCAACCATTGGTGGCCGAGCCTTCTGTTGCCTAGGCCCTGAACTCTGGAATTCCCTCCCTAAACCTCACTGCCTTTCTACCTCTCTTTCCTCCTTTAAGATGCTCCTTAAAACCTACCTCTGACCAAGCTTTTGGTCAACTCCCTTAATTTCTTCTTGTGGCTCAGTGCAATTCAAAAAAAAAATCTTGTAACACTTCTGTGAAACGCCTTGGGATGTTTTACTAGATTAAAGACTCTATATAAATACAAGTTGTTGTTGTTGAATGGCGGAGCAGGTTCAATGGGCATATGGCCTACTCCTGCTTCTATTTGTTTATGTTCTTATTATGTAGTTTGTGACTGCATTTGCAGTATTGCTGTTTTCCAATCCACTGCTAGAGATAATAAGATGTTGTGTCAGTACCTAGGCAAAGCTTCCAACACAATGGGCAAATTACTGTTCTCAAATTGAACATTCAACACATGGAAAATACATAGATATATCTCTATCTCTCCCTCCCTCGACCGCGATGATTGATTTTTTTGAGTACTGCATGTGATCAGAGTAGTACAATTTTAACAGCTATGGATACACTTTACAGCCACAAGTTAAATTTTCAGTAGCATTTGGAAGAGAATGTAATACATAGATATCAGATGAAATTGGATCTTAATGAAAAATCACTGAAGAGTAGTTTCCATCTTCTTGACAACAACATTCAAAAATTAACATTCTTTAGTCTCCTTTTGTCCAAGAATGGTTAACATTTTATGCTGAGAAGTATAAATCTCCAGGAAGCAGGCATCACATTGATTCTGGTTGAAACAGTATCAGTCTGCAATAGGTTTAAGTCAGATCATGAAGTAAGTGCCACACTGAAGCAACAGATTAAGAGCTGTGTACATTTTCATTGGAATTTTGTTAGAGGTTCTGTGGCAATTGTGTCACTGTAGCAGGCCATTTCATATGATGTTGATTTTTGGTTTTAGGCTTCGAGAGGTTTAAAACCAAGTACATCAGTAGGGAGCTTTTCAAAAAGCTTGAGACTCGAGAAAATGGGGATTATTTTCACCTTCATCGCTTGGGTGGTAAACTGACAGAGTGCAATCAATGGACATGAAAATCAGGTGGTTCCTATAATGGGCTGATTATCCATCCCACCAGTTTACTGTCCAAATGGTGAAGATGAAAATTACTCCCAATGTCTCCTCCCCAGCTCCAAAAGTCTTAAGCAAGTTTAATTTGCAAATTAATGTTCACTTTAGCCTTTTTATTTTCTCCACAGAAATAGCCCAGTTATAACACTTTTTTTTCCAATGTATAAACTTCAGGCGGTGTCCAGGACCAATTGTCTTCAAGAGGACTTGAACCCTGATCTAACCAATACGCTAATGGATCTTAAGAATACAGTCTGTGAGGGGTGCAACAGGTCAATCAACTTAAATTGCACTGAATGTGAGGGCGAACAAACATCAAGGAATATGCATGCAGTGTAAGATTCAGACACTTGCTGTGTTTTACTGTTTATTCATGATAGAACTGCTGTCTAATTGAACATTAAATTTATTAAATTAGTTTAAATTTACCAGAATACATTGTGCAATTTCAAGGATGCTTGGAATAGCTGTGTTCTATATTTACTTTCTGGACAATGATTATTCAAGCATGCTATCCAGCAATTCCTGTTGACATTACTGCTATTTCTTCAGACTACAGTTCATATAATTTATGGTAAGAAGCATTCTCATTGGAGATGAGCATTCAGATAAATTCACACTTTGGATTTGGAGGGTCCAAGGTATAGATCATCCAAATTTAATTGAATTTTTGTGAGGCTTGCCAAGACGTGCTCCTGGATTTGTATTTTTTCTGCTGTCTATCCACTGAAGTAGGAAAACACAATCATTCCTGTATTAGTTACTAGACTAATCCTATAAATGTTTGTAAACAAAACATTATTCTATTGCCTCTTTATATAAAGGGTATGTAATACATGTTCACCAATATCATAGCTTAGTAAGTTTAAATCATTCTTTAAAAATAGTCAATACATTTTACACCTCACTTTAAATTACCAAGTGTTTTCTTCAAGGTGTGAATTTTATTTTTACATTTCTTTCACTAGGTTTCACAATATTAAAACGGGCTATATATAACATCCCCAAACCATTTGTATATAGTAAGGTCAAGTAGCAATTCTTAGCATACTTCTTCCTTTATTTGTGGATGCTGAGTTGCGAGTCTTGTAGTTGGGATCCCTGTACTTAATATAAAAATGGTCATATTCTGTAAGGTTATTCAAACCCTACTTCCAATAGTTGGATAAATGGCACTCCTCGCATATTGTATTCTGTATGACATGGGTATAGTAGCCTATCCAGACCCACATGATCTTCCCTTCACATGCCCCTCAGATTTTTTTTATTCTCACTGTTGACATAGTTGAATTGTTCTCTTTCACAACATAAGTATGGTGCTACCTTTTCATTCTATTGACCCACAACTCACTTGTTCCTAGAATATTTCTAGGTTTTCTCATGTCTTAGTGCAGGCCATGTGTAGGTATCAAATTTTGTATTAAACACAGGAAGCCCTTCAATACAGCACTCATTTGCATATCACCAAACGTAAAATCTTCCATGAACCAGCGCATTCTGGCAATGTTTAATAACATAATTTTTTTTGGTTTAAAGAATGCTCCTTGATATATGTACTTGGTGCAGTTTTATTAATACAGTACAGCTAAAAATGAGCTTATCGCAAAATAAGCATTTTTAATCGGAGTGTTTAGTCCACTGAGTAATTTGATTTTAAAAAACTGAAAATGACTTAAAAAATTGTACAGAACCATTTACAAGTTTCATTGGTGTATAGTAGTCAGTTCCTTATTACATTTTTAAAAAAAAACATTTTAAATCTTTTAAAAAGGTGCTATTAGTGCCCTTGCGCCCTCCAAAAGGCAGTTGAATTTTAAGAACCTCCTCAAAGGCCCACAAATGGACCCAATTAGCAGAAACTCGCTATAGTGATTCATTCGCTCTGGGACCGTGGCCAGTTTTGTGAGCAGGGCGGGCTTCCGGCGCAATGTTTTTTAAACTAGCGCAAAAGGTCACGGAAACTTGATTTGCGCTGGAAATTACTTGATCTTTTGTGCTGGTTTGGGTGAATTGCACTGGAATGCAGCACAGCCTAGAGGAAACTCTACCCCATTGTTTTGATCCTAATTTTCACATTTTTCTAATTTATTTTCCCTCATTTTTGTATCCTTTGTCATTAAGTACAATTTGTCTGGTCAATTTTATCAAGTCCCTTCAAAATTTTGTCAACTACTATTAAGCGAACGAGAAATCTTTTCCAACAAGAACCTTTCCTCATAATTTTGGTTCCTCAGTCATGGTTGAGAATCCTGTTCATCTTTATGCTGCTCTTTCTCGAGCAGAAATATCCTTCCTAATGGTACTCCGAATCTAGTCTAATCAGTACCAATATTACTTCTTTTGAATTGCATTCTGCCTCTCTACTAATGCAATTCAATACTTTGTCTGCCGTTTTCCCTGAAACCATAAAGTAATTACATAGACATAGAAACATTGAAATTAGGTGCAGGAGCAGGCCATTCGGCCCCTCGAGCCTGCACCGCATTCAATAAGATCATGGCTGATCATTCAACCTCAATATCCCTATCCTGCTTTCTCTCCATACCCCTTGATCCCTTTGGCCGTAAGAGCCGTATTGAACTCCCTTTTGAATATATCTAACGAACTGGCCCCAACAACTTTCTGCGGTAGAGAATTCCACAGGTTAACCACTCTGAGTGAACAAGTTTCTCCTTATCTCGGTCCTAAATGGCTTACCCCTTATTCTTAGACTGTGACCCCTGGTTCTGGAAATCCCCAGCAACGGGAACATTCTAACCTGTCCAATCTCGTCAGAATTTTATACGTTTCTATGAGATCCCAACTCATTCTTCTATACTCCAATGGATACAAGTCCAGTTGATCCAGTCTCTCCTCATATGTCAGTCCTGCCATCCCGGGAATCAATCTGGTGAACATTCGCTGTACTCCCCCAAAAGCAAGAACGTCTTTCCTCAGATTAGGAGACCAAAACTGAACACAATATTCCAGGTGTGGCCTCACCAAGGCTCTGTACAACTGCAGTAAGACCTCCCTGCTCCTATACTCAAATCCTCTAGCTATGAAGGCCAACATGCCAGTTGCCTTCTTCACTGCCTGCTGTACCTGCATGCCAAACTTCAATGACACCTAGGTCCCGTTGCACCTCCCCTTTTCCTAATCTGTCACCATTCAGATAATATTCTGTCGTCCTGTTTTTGCCACTAAAGTGGATAATCTCACATTTATCAACATTATACTGCATCTGCAAGGCATTTGCCCACTCACCTAACCTGTCCAAGTCACCCTGCAGCCTCTTAGCATCCTCCTCACAGCTCACACCACCACCCAGCTTAGTGTCATCTGCAAACTTGGAGATATTACATTCAATTCCTTCATCTAAATCATTGATGTATATTGTAAATAGCTGAGGTTCCAGCACTGAACCCTGCGGCACCCCACTGGTCACTGCCTGCCATTCTGAAAAGGACCCGTTTATTCCGACTCTCTGCTTCCTGTCTGCCAACCATTCTCTATCCACGTCAATACATTACTCCCAATACCATGTGCTTTAATTTTGCACACCAATCTCTTGTGTGGGACCTTGTCAAAAACCTTTTGAAAGTCTAAATACACCACATCCACTGGTTCTCCCTTGTCCACTCTACAAGTTACATCCTCAAAAAATTCTTGATTTGTCAAGCATGATTTTCCCATCATAAATCCTTGCTGACTTGGACCGATCCTGTCGCTGCTTTCCAAATGCGCTGCTATTTCATCTTTAATAATTGATTCCAACATTTTCCCCACCACCGATGTCAGGCTAACCGGACTATAATTCCCCGTTTTCTCTCTCCCTCCTTTTTTAAAATGTGTGTTACATTAGCTACCCTCCAGTCCATAGGAACTGATCCAGTGTCAATAGAATGTTGGAAAATGATCACCAATGCATCCACTATTTCTACGGCCACTTCCTTAAGTACTCTGGGATGCAGCCTATCAGCCCCTGGGGATTTATCGGCCTTCAATCCCATCAATTTCCCTAACATAATTTCCTGACTAATAAGGATTTCCTTCAGTTCCTCCTTTTCGCTAGACCCTCGAACCCCTAGTTTTTCCGGAAGGTTATTTGTGTCTTCCTTAGTGAAGACAGATCCAAAGTATTTGTTCAATTGGTCTGCCATTTCTTTGTTCCCCATTATAAATTCACCTGATTCTGACTGCAAAGGACCTACGTTAGTCTTCACTAATCTTTTTCTCTTCACATATCTATAGAAGCTTTTGCAGTCAGTTTTTATGTTCCCTGCAAGCTTCCTCTCATACTCTCTTTTCCCCCTCCTAATTAAACCCTTTGTCCTCCTGTGCTGAATTCTAAATTTCTCCCAGTCCTCAGGTTTGCTGCTTTTTCTCACCAATTTATATGCCTCTTCCTTGGATTTAACACTATCCCTAATTTCCCTTGTTAGCCACGGTTGAGCTACCTTCCCCGTTTTATTTTTACTCCAGACCGCGATGTACAATTGTTGAAATTCATCCATGTAATCTATAAATGTCTGTCATTGCCTATCCACTGTCGATCCTTTAAGTATCATTTGCCAGTCTATCCTAGCCAATTCACGTCTCATACCATCGAAGTTACCTTTCCTTAAGATCAGGACCCTAGTCTCTGAATTAACACTGTCACTCTCCATCTTAATAAAGAATTCTACCATATTATGGTCCCTCATCCCCAGGGGGCTTCGCACAACAAGTTTGTTAATTAGTCCTCTCTCATTACACAACACCCAGTCTAGGATGGTCAGCTCTCTAGTGGATTCCTCGACATATTGGTCTAGAAAGCCATCCCTAATACACTTAAGGAAATCCTCCTCCACCGCATTGCTACCAGCTTGGTTAGCGCATTTATATATAGATTAAAGTCGCCCATGATAACTGCTGTACCTTTATTGCACGCATTCCTAATTTCTTGTTTGATGCCATCCCCAACCTCACTACTCCTGTTTGGTGGTCTGTACACAACTCCCACTAGCGTTTTCTGCCCTTTGGTATTCCACAGCTCTACCCATACAGATTCTACATCATCCAAGCTAATGTCCTTTCTTACTGTTAGATCTCTTAATTTCCAATGAAATACGAACTCCGATTGTAGTTTTAACTTTTTAATCTTGGCAGAGAGCAACAAACTTCTTGGCTTCAAGCCAGGTCTTTGTTCTTACTGAGACACATGGTCAAAATGGCTGTATTTTATACCTGGATCAATTTACAGAAAAGAACTCGCCTTCTTTGACCTTATTGGCTCACTACCCAAGGTCTAAAAATGTCAAGTTGATTGATGAGTTAATGCAACATGCCGAACTGCATGTAGCAGCCTTGACTTGGGAGTCTGTGAATTTTCACAGTCTGTCTAAATGAGCCTGTTTGAATACTCTATCACTTACTATTGCGTTAATTTACTCTTTAACCAGCAACACTACCCCACCTCCTTTATCGGCCTTCAGTCCCATTAGTTTCTCCAGCACTATTTTCTTACTAATAAACATTTCCTTTAATTCCTCTTGCTCACTAGACCCTTGGTTCCCTAGCATTTCTGGGGCGTTATTTGTGTCAGGTACCTACGGGAGTTAGGTACAGAGTAATTCTCTCTCTCCACTGTCCCATCAAACACTTCTAGGGCAGGTACAGCACGGGGTTAGATACAGACGCTAACGTTGGTGCGTCTGCCCTCCCAGGGGATTTGCAGGATCTTGCAGCATCATTTTAAATGCAGTGGCCACCAGCACCTACCTTGCTTTCAGTACCATAATTACATCTCCTGAGAAACTTACAAATATGATCTCTTTCATAAATCATCAGTGTTACAGTAGGACTCTAGGAAATAAATCTCTATTGCATACTTTAGTTTGTTAGATTTCAGAATACTCAATAAAATAGAATAAGAATCCAGTATAGTAATGATCAGTTCCATACTTGCTTCAGTGATAACAATATGCAATGACTATTTAAGCCAGTAAATAATCTGAATGTTTTAAATTTTGCCGCATTACTTATCCCTTTTTATCCTCATTTTTAGTGATGACTTGAATGCAGGCGTCTGTATGGAAAGAGGAACCCAAGACATCTTTAGGTTTGAGAATTTTACAGTTTGGTTTAATGGGGCTAGAAATTCAGCAACCTTCCACCACGTTTCTCGGCGGTATATCACCGTTTTGGGTGGAAAACTGAAGTCTTCCGCCGGCGGTTTTGAAATACCACTGGGGACCAGACCAATGGCGTGCAAGACTGGAAAAAGCACTTTTGCCCGAGTTTGGCCACAGTGGTGACCCATAGGGTAAAAAAAACGCAGAGGAAAAACTGTCAATGCAGTCCTTGGAAATGGCAGTAGGTATGAAAACCTGCAAAAAAAGGCAAGTTAGTTTTTTTAATTCTTTTGCAGTGATTCAATAGCAAAAGGTCTTGTGACTGTTTTGGAAAAATATTTTCCATGTTTTCCCCCCTCCCTAGGCCCAATTTGCAGCGGTATTGGCCTCATAGAAAAGTTGTAGAAAATTTGCGGTTTACGCCGCGAATCTTCGTGCAACACCGATTTTTCCCCGAATCTTCCGCCTCGAAATCATAGCGGAGTCAAAGCGTTTTTTTTCCCACCAAAACTGTGAATGTTAATTTCAGCTCCGTATTGTTTGTTGTTGATCATGATGCGCTTTCCTCTGGGTTCACTACTCCCCTGTCCTCCATTAATCTCTCCCTCCATGTGAACTCCCCGACCCATATTCACTGCCACCCCCTTGACCTTGCCATATCTCGTGGCGTTGCTACTCCCACCGTGTCTAAGGTAGATTGGGAAACTACATTAAAAGGTATGACGGTAGGCGAACAATGGCTAGCATTTAAAAACACCACAGGAAAAGTGGTCCAACCGTGGCTAACAAGAGAAGTTAAAGATAGTACTAGAGCAAAGGATGAGGCTTATAATATTGCCAAAAAGAGCAAGAAGCCTGAGGATTGGGAGGAGTTTAGAATTCAGCAGAGGACCAAGAAATTGAAAATAGAAAATGAGAGTAAACTAGCGAGAGACATAAAAACAGCCTGTAAAAGTTTCTATAGGTTTGTAAAAAGGAAAAGATTAGCAAAAGTAAATGTGAGTCCTTTACAGGCTGAGACAGGAGAAATTATAACGGGAATAAGGAAATGGCAGAGAAATTAAACAAATACTTTGTGTCTGTCTTCACAGAAGAAGACGCAATAAAACTTGCCGGAAATAGTGGAGAACCAAGGGTCGAGCAAGAATGAGGAACTAAAAGAAATTAGTATTAGTAAAAAAATGATACTGGGAAAATAATTGGGACTGAAAGTCACCAAAATGCTGGATGGTCTACATTCTCGGGTTTAGAAAGAGTCACCTGCATTGGTTGTCATCTTCCAAAATGCCGTAGATTCGAGAATGGTTCCCACGGATTGGATGTAGCAAATGTAACCCCACTATTTAAGAAAGGAGGGAGAGAGAAAACTGGGAACTACAGTTAGTCGGACATCAGTAGTAAGGAAATTGTTAAAATCTATTAAAGGATGTGGTAACCGGGGACTTCGAAAATAATAATAGGATTGGGCAGAGTCAACATGGATTTATGAAAGGTTGTAACTAGCAGAATAGATAACGGGGGGGCCAGTGGATGTGGTATATATGGATTTTCAGAAGGCATTCAATAAGGTGACCCACTCCTTCAAATCTGCCGTCATCACCCCTCTCCTCCAAAAAACAACTCTTGACCCTACTGTGCTTGCAAGCTACCACCCAATCTCCATCACAATCACTAAGGAGGTGGTACTCAGTAAGATAATGGGACTAAAGGCAGATAAATCCCCTGGACCTGATAGCTTGCAACCGAGGATCTTGAGAAGTAGTGGCAGGGATTGTGGATGCATTGGTTGTAATTTATCAACATTTCCTGGATTCTGGGGAGGTCCCAGCAGATTGGAAAATTGCAAATGTAACACCCCTATTTATTAAAAAAAAAAAAGAGGCAGACAAAAAGCAGGAAACTATAGACCAGTTAGCCCAACATCTGTGGTTGGGAAAATGTTGGAGCCCATTATTAAAGAAGCAGTAGCAGGACATTTGGAAAATCAAAATTCGATCAGGCAGAGTCAGCCTGGATTTATGAAGGGGAAGTTGTTATGTCTTGAATAAAGAGTCAGACTAGATACTTCAAGCTCAAAGTAAGTGTGACCATAGTCCTTTATTACAGATCTCAGAGTGTCTCTCCAGCCTGTGAGGCCTCTCTATATACAGGGCTTGTGGGATCCCTTGGGACTCCAGGGGAAGAGCCCTCTGGTGGTTAGACATGGTATTTACAGGTTTACATACATAACAGAAGTCATGTTTGACAAATTTGCTGGAATTCTTTGAGGATGTAACAAGCAGGGTGGATAAAGGGGAACCAGTGGATGTGGTGTATTTGGACTTCCAGAAGACATTTGACAAGGTGCCACATAATAGATGAAAGTTCACAGGATTGTGGGTAATATATTAGCATGGATAGAGGATTGGCTAACTAACAGAAAACAGAGAGTAGGGCTAAATGGTTCATTCTCGGGTTGGCGATCAGTAATTAGTGGGGTGCCGCAGGGATCAGTGCTGGGATCCCAACTATTTACAATCTATATTAACGCCTTGGAAGAAGGGACCAAGTGTAACGTAGCCAAGTTTGCTGACGATACAAAGATGGAAGGAAAAGCAATATGTGAGGAGGACAAAAAAAAATCTGCAAAAGGACATAGACAGGCTAAGTGAGTGGACAAACATTTGGCAGATGGAGTATAATGTTGGAAAGTGTGAGGTTGGCAGGAAAAAAAATCAAAGAACAAGTTATTATTTAAATTGAGAAAGATTGCAAAGTGCTGCAGTACAGCGGGACCTGGGGGTACTTGTGCATGAAACACAAAAGGATAGTATGCAGGTACAGCAAGTGATCAGGAAGGCCAATGGAATCTTGGCCTTTATTGCAAAGGGGATGGAGTAGAAAAGCAGGGAAGTCTACAGCTATGCAGGGTATTGGCGAGGCCACACCTGAAATACTGCGTGCAATTTTGGTTTCCATATTTACGAAAGGTTATACTTGCTTTGGAGGCAGTTCAGAGAAGGTTCACTAGGTTGATTCCGGAGATGAGGTTGTCTTATGAGGAAAGGTTGAGTAGGTTGTGCCTCTACGCATTGGAATTCAGAAGAATGTGAGGTGATCTTATCGAAATGTATCAGATTATGAGGGGGTTTGACAAGGTAGCTACATAGAGGATGTTTCCACTGATGGAGGAGACTTGAACTAGAGGGCATAATCTTAGAATAAGGGACCGCCCATTTAAAACTGAGATGAGGAGAAATTTCTTCTGAGGGTTGTGGATCTATGGAATTCACTGCCTCAGAGAGCTGTAGAAGCTGGGACATTGAGTAAATTTAAGACAGAAAGAGACAGTTTCTTCAACAATAAGGGAATAAGGGGTTATGGGGAGCAGGCAGGAAGGTGGACCTGAGTCCATGATCGGATCAGCCATGATCGTATTAAATGGCGGAGCAGGCTCGAGGGGCCATATGGCCTACTCCTGCTCCTATTTCTTATGCTCATGTTCAAACTCCCTTTCCACCTCCCAAATCCGTGCCCATCTTTCCCAGAACTCCGTGTTTGAATCCCTTCAATCTGGTTTCTGCCCCTGCCACAGAGCCGAAACGGCTTTCAATAAAGTCACAAACGACATCCTTTGTGACTGTGACGAAGGTAAACTATTCCTCCTCGTCCTTCTCGACCTGTCTGCAGCATTTGGCATGATTGACCACTTCATCCTGCTCCAACGCCTCTCCACCATGGTCCAGCTGGGTGAGACTGCATTCGCCTGGTTCCATTCTTATATATCCAAGGGACGCAGACTTGAACAGATGTGGCGGACAACTGGTTTAGCCATTCACTGCCAGATCTGGCTGGACCACAAAGCATTATCGGATCTTATTCTTCTCTGCCAAAACTGCTCACTATTCCAGGATCATTCTGGATTGTAAAGATAACCCCTTGCTGCTAACAGTCCTCTTAACCCCCTCTCCCCTGTCTCCTCCACACTCACCTCTAACAAGTGAGGAGCTCAAACTTTGTCACTAAGATTGAGACCATCCGATCAGCTGCCTCTGCCACTTCCTTCCCCTAGCCCATCGGGCCAAACTTCCTCTAAGTTTCCCCCCTGCCCTAGCCCTGAACTCGCATCTCTCTCCAATCTTGACCTCTCCACGCTCAACTTGTCCATGAGACCCACATCCTACTATCTTGATCCCAATCTCACTAAACTGCTGACCACCCAACTACCTTTTCTGGCTCCCATGTTAGCTGACATGGTTCACTGTTCTCCTCTCCTTCAAATCTGCGGTCATCAACCCTCTCCTCAAAAAAACAACCCTTCACCCCTCTGTCCTTGAAAACTACCGCACCATCTCCAACTTTGGATAATGTTGGGGGAGATGGCTCACCAGGGGAAGGCAGCAGGAGCCAAGTTCATGACACCGTGGGTGGCTCTGCTGCACAGGAGGGCAGGAAAAAAAAAGAGTGGAAGAGCTATAGTGATAGGGGATTCTATTGTAAGGGGGATGGATAGGCGGTTCTGCGGTCGCCACCGAGACTCCAGGATGGTATGTTGCCTCCCTGGTGCAAGGGTCAAGGATGTCTCAAAGCGGCTGCAGGGCATTCTGGAGGGGGAGAGTGAACAGCCAGTTGTCGTGGTGCATATAGGTACCAACGATATAGGTAAAAAGCGGGATGAGGTCCTACAAGCTGACTTTAGGAAGCTAGATGTTAAATTAAAAAGTAGGACCTCAAAAGGTAGTAATCTCAGGATTGCTACCAGTGCCACGTGCTAGTCAGAGTAGAAATAGCAGGATAGTTAAGATGAATATGTGGTTTGAGGATTGGTGCAAGAGGGAGGGATTCAAATTCCTGGGACATTGGAACAGGTTCTGCGGGAGGTGGGACCAGTACAAACTGGACGGTCTGCACCCTGGGCAGGAATGGAACTAATGTCCTTGGGGTAGTGTTTGCCGGTGCTGTTGGGGAGGAGTTAAACTAATACGGCAGGGGGATGGGAACCTATGCAGGGAGACAGAGGGAAAGAAAATGGAGGCAGAAGCAAAAGATAGAAAGGAGAATAGTAAACGTGGAGGGCAGAGAAACCCAAGGCAAAAATCAAAAAGGGCCACATTACAGCAAAATTCTAAAAGGGTCAAAGAGTGTTAAAAAGACAAGCCTGAAGGCTCTGTGACTCAATGCGAGGAGTATTCGTAATAAGATGGATGAATTAACTGCGCAGGCAGCTATTAATGATTATGATATAATTGGGATTACAGAGACATGGCTCCAGGGTGACCAAGGCTAGGAACTCAACATCCAGCGGTATTCAATATTCAGAAAGGATAGACAGAAAGGAATAGGAGGGGGGTTAGCGTTGCTGGTTAAAGAGGAAATTAATGCAATAGTAAGAAAGGACATTAGCTTGGATGATGTGGAATCTGTATGGGTAGAGCTGTGGAATACCAGAGGGCAAAAAGCGCTAGTGGGAGTTGTGTACAGACCACCAAACAGTAGTAGTGAGGTTGGGGATGGCATCAAACAAGAAATTAGGAATGCGTGCAATAAAGGTACAGCAGTTATCATGGGCGACTTTAATCTACATATAGATTGGGTTAACCAAGTTGGTAGCAATGCAGTGGAGGAGGATTTCCTGGAGTGTATTAGGGATGGCTTTCTAGACCAATATGTCGAGGAATCAACTAGAGAGCTGGCCATCCGAGACTGGGTGTTGTGTAATGAGAGAGGACTAATTAGCAATCTTGTTGTGCGAAACCCCCTGGGGAAGAGTGACCAATATGGTAGAATTCTTTATTAAGATGGAGAGTGACAGTGTTAATTCAGAGACTAGGGCCCTGAACTTAAGGAAAGGTAACTTCGATGATATGAGATGTGAATTGGCTAGGATAGACTAGCAAATGTTACTTAAAGGGTTGAGAGTGGATAAGCAATGGCAGACATTTATAGATTACATGGATGAACTTCAACAATTGTACATCCCTGTCTGGAGTAAAATAAAAAGGGGAAGGTAGCTCAACTGTGGCTAACAAGGGAAATTAGGGATAGTGTTAAATCCAAGGAAGAGGCATATAAATTGGCGAGAAAAAGCAGCAAACCTGAGGACTGGGAGAAATTTAGAATTCAGCAGAGGAGGACAAAGTGTCTAGTTAGGAGGGGGAAAATAAAGTATGAGGGGAAGCTTGCAGGGAACATAAAAACTGACTGCAAAAGCTTCTATAGATATGTGAAGAGAAAAAGATTAGTGAAGGCCAACGTAGGTCCTTTGCAGACAGAATCAGGTGAATTTATAATGGGGAACAAAGAAGTGGCAGACTAATTGAACAAATACTTTGGATCTGTCTTCACTAAGGAAGACACAAATAACCTTCCAGAAATACTAGGGGTTCGAGGGTGTAGCGAAAAGGAGGAATTGAAGGAAATCCTTATTAGTCAGGAAATTGTATTAGGGAAATTGATGGGATTGAAGGCTGATAAATCCCCGGAGCCTGATAGTCTGCATCCCAGAGTACTTAAGGAAGTGGTCCTAGAAATAGTGGATGCATTGGTGATCATTTTCCAACATTCTATTGACTCTGGATCAGTTCCTGTGGACTGGAGGGTAGCTAATGTAACACCACTTTTTTTTTTTTAAAAAGGGAGATAGAAAACAGGAAATTATAGACCGATTAGCCTGATATCGGAAGTGGGGGAAATGTTGGAATCAATTATTAAAGATGTAATAGCAGCGCATTTGGAAAGCAGTGATAGGATCAGTCCAAGTCAGCATGGATTTATGAAAGGGAAATCATGCTTGACAAATCTTCTAGAATTTTTTGAGGATGTAACTAATAGAGTGGACAAGGGAGAACCAGTGGATGTGGTGTATGTAGACTTTCAAAAGGCTTTTGACAATGTCCCACACAAGAGATTAGTGTGCAAAACTAAAGCACATGGTATTGGGGTTAATATATTGATGTGGATAGAGAACAGGTTGGCAGACAGGAAGCAGAAAGTCAGAATAAACAGGTCCTTTTCAGAATGGCAGGCAGTGACTAGTGGGGTGCCGCAGGGTTCAGTGCTGGGACCCCAGCTATTTACAACATACATCAATGATTTAGATGAAGGAGTTGAATGTAATATCTCCAAGTTTGCAGATGACACTAAGCTGAGTGGCGGTGTGAGCTGTGAGGAGGATGCTAAGAGACTGCAGGGTGACTTCGACAGGTTAGGTGAGTGGGCAAATGCATGGCAGATGCAGTATAATGTGGATAAATGTGAAGTTATCCACTTTGGTGGCAAAAACAGGACGACAGTATATTATCTGAATGGTGACAGATTAGAAAAAGGGGAGTTGCAACAAGACCTGGGTGTCATGGTACATCAGTCATTGAAGTTTGGCATGCAGGTACACCAGGCGGTGAAGGCGGCAAATGGCATGTTGGCCTTCATAGCTGGAGGATTTGAGTAGAGGAGCAGGGAGGTCTTACTGTAGTTGTACAGAGCCTTGGTGAGGCCACACCTGGAATATTGTGTTCAGTTTTGGTCTCCTAATCTGAGGAAGGACGTTCTTGCTATTGAGGGAGTACAGCGAAGGTTCACCAGATTGATTCCCGGGATGGCAGGACTGACATGAGGAAAGACTGGATCAACTGGGCTTGTAACCACTGGAGTTTAGAAGATTTAGAGGGGATCTCAGAAACATATAAAATTCTGACGGGATTGAACAAGTTAGAGGCAGGAAGAATGTTCCCGTTGCTGGGGAGTTCCAGAACCAGGGGTCACAGTCTAAGAATAAGGGGTAAGCCATTTATGACCAAGACGAGGAGAAACTACTTCACTCAGAGTGGTTAACCTGTGGAATTCTCTACCGCAGAAAGTTGTTGAGGCCAGTTCATTAGATATATTCAAAAGGGAGTTAGATATGGCCCTTACGGTCAAAGGGATCAAGGGGTATGGAGAGAAAGCAGGAAAGGGGTACTGAGGTTGAATGATCAGCCTTGATCTTATTGAATGGCAGTACAGGCTCGAAGGCCGAATGGCCTGCTCCTGCACCCAATTTAAAAAACCTCCCTTTCCTCTCCAAACTCCTTGAACGTCTTATCGCCTCCCAAATCAGTGCTCATCTTTCCCACAACTCTGTTTGAATCCCTCCAATCCGGTTTCTGCCACTGCCACAGTACTGAAATGGCTCTCAGTCACAAATGAGATCCCTCCTCGTCCTCCTGACACAGTTGACCACTTCATCCTCCTCCAACTCTCTCCACCGTTGTCCAGCTGGGTGGGACTTCGCTTGCCTGGTTCCATTATCTATTTAATCATAGCCACTCTATTCTCTTCCAACTCCTGCATCTTTACCTGTAGTGTCCCCCAAGGATCTATCCTGGCCCCCTCTTTCTCATCTACATGCTGCCCCTCGACGATGACAACATCGACAGCATCAGTTTCCACATGTAGGTTGACGACAACCAGCTCTACCTCACTCCCACTTCTCTCGACCCCTCCATGGTCTCCAAATTGTCAAACTACTTGTCAGACATCCAGTAGTGGATGAGCAGAAATTTTCTCGAATTAAATATTGGGAGGACCGAAGCCATTGTTTTTGGTCCCCGCCACAAACTCTGTTCCCTAGCCACTGACTCCATCACTCTCTCTAGGATCTGTCTGAAGTTTGCAACCTTGGGGCCGAAATTCAGGGTCTCAAAGAAACCCGTTAATGCCAGTTTGTGGCGGCCATTCCTAAAACTTGAGTGGCCGTCGCTTTGGGGTCAACACGCCGACCCTACCTAAATTCAGGTCAGGTATTTTTCAGCCTGGATCCCATCCTACCCGAGTGGTTGCACCGCCAATGAAAAGACTAAAAAAGCAATAAAAATACTTACCCATCGATTTTCACCCGAATCCCTCGATCCCTCGCCGTGCAGTGCCCCCAGCATGTTTTTCTGCCGGTGCACCAGCTTCGCACTGACTGCAGCCCGGCAGCCCTCAAAAGGGAGGGCACGCGGCCGCCATGGAAACATTTTTGCTGGCTGAAGGCCACTCGGCCAGGGCTAGGGGTGGGCAGGAGAACTGATAGAAATCATTGGCGGGCAGGAGCACTATCAGTTCTCCTGGCCGCCCCTAACCCAGGCCGAGTGGCCTCCCGCTCCGGGCCACTGCCTTCCGTGCCAAGTGCAGAAAGGTGAATTGCAGTTTGATGAAGGTAGGACTTTAACTTTTTATTTCTTATAGAATGGTTAGTAGTTTTTGTTTGCAAACTTAGCTAAGGATAAGGCTTGGTTGATTTAGGTGCTGGTCCTCTCCGCTTCCTGCCCCTAGCCCAGGCCGAATGGCCTCCGATGTCCCTACCTGCGCTGATTTCTTTATCTTTCCACATACGCTGGCCTAAGTAGAAATGGAGTAACTATTAGCTGGCCAAAGTTGCCTAAATGGGCAGAACTGGTGTAGGTGGCTGGTAACGCCCCCTTTTGAGAAAAAACAAACCTAAAACAAACGTAACTAAGTGAGCTACGCTGGTGCAAATTGATTGGGGAAACTGGGGATTTAGGTTAGGCCAGAAAAAGCAGCCTACTCCAAAAAAAAGAGCAAATCCTGGCCAAAATTGAGCCCATCATCTTATGTGGCTCGGTGTCAAATTTGTGTCTTAGAACACTCCTGTGAAGGACTTTGGAACGTTTTATTACGTTAAAGGTGCTATATAAATACAAGTTGTTGATGTGCACACTGCTGGAAAAACTGAAAATAATTGTCATTGTTTTCTGTTCCAAGTAGTATTAATATAATTAAGTGTAAATCAAACTTGCCAAACTCCACACTTTATGAATTGTACTTAGATAAACTTTAAAAAATTTACGGAGTGAATTTTGAATAATTTAATGCAGTCCTGGAATTCACTGACTTGTAGGCAAATCAGTTCCCTGCGTAAGAGGGAATTAAGACTTCTCTTAAACAGCAAAAGGATTCAATAATTGTATTCAATCTGCTCTCATTGTCACCTTCCTTTTTAAAGGGAACTCATTTCCCACCCCCTAAACTAAACTAGTGACTGTGTTGGGTCACATTGTGGAAACTAATTGTTTGCATAATGCCACTCCCACTTTAATTGACCCCTGTAAAGGAAACATGCTCAGTTCTCATTCTCCATTTAAATTGCTAATAATTTTCATTACTGGACTATGGCTCCAGACATGAGCCACCCTGTAGTATCTCACCAATGTTGAAGTCTAGACAGTGAGTGTCAACATACTAGAATCGTGGGAGGCATTGCAAAGTCTGATCCTATGATCACCCGACATCCCCACACACACAAACTTTCCTGCAGGAGTCACTGGATTGCTTTTTCTACTACTTTTTTGTAGATTTAAACCTTAAAACAACTATTCGGAGATGAAAATCAGTTCATCCTTTCTTGTACTGCGACTTTGAAATCCAATAGATACATGTGCTGGAATGTACTGTGTGTTCTGTTAAAGTATGAGGACAGGCTTGCATGCTTGCTGTAATTAACCTTCATGCTCTTGTTACTAAATCTGTGCATGCTGTTAGCTATATGGAATGCTATTTGCACCTCTTTTCCCTGCAGGGATCCACTAATCTGTAGTCAAGATGTAAAAGAACCCTTCAGTATTGATAATTTAACTTGCAGTGGTAAGTCTAACATTTACAACATGGCCATGGCTTGGTTTCATCAGCAGTATGTTATTCTGTTAACAAACTTGAAATCTATATGGGAATCTATATTACTTGCATTTCTACAGCAAATTTGTGTAAGGAATGTTACTGTTAGTGTAATCAAAAATATTTTACTGATGTGTTAAGAAAAATCCTTACTGTCTACAATCCCTTTGTATCATTACATTGTGTTGTTTTTGTGTGTGTGTGTGTGTGTGTGTGTGTGTGTGTCTAACACAGAGAAGGTGTTAGTGCTGGGGACTAGATACTTTGCATTTCAGATAACAGGCATCGGCATCCAGCACTCGCACACCCGGTATATAGTGCGATGAACTGCAGTGGAAAGTTCCCTCCACTCTATCTCAGCCATGTGTTTCAACCCAATTTAAGAGCACATCCTAGTGCACTGATCTGATGTTTTTGCATTGCTCAGCCATCCTGTGGCTTTTTTTTTTAAAAAACGGATTGAAATTGACAGTGCTGATTCTGAGGTAGTTTTGTGCTACAGACCTGTTCTCACTGGCAACTGGATTGAGACTCATTCAACATAGAACCCCTTTATAGAGAGTGTCCTCCTATCATTTCAAGCTGGATTGAACCCAGGTTCCAGAGATGAAAGGGCAGTTTCTAATCAATTGTAATACCCAGCACTCATATCTGCACAATATTTTAAAGTTTACACAAATGTTTCCTGCTGCCTTTCCAAAGAGTAAAATTTACTGTTTAATTTGAACCCTACAGGGACCATTTTCTGATTTGGCTCTATTGATGGGGAGCCTTGGTGGCAGCACATATTGGAAATTCTGGTATATTTCATGTGATTTTCCAACCATTAATTTTAAATGGAGAAATTTGGGTGCCCGAATTTCCAATGTGTGTTCGCAGTGGGTGTGGCTCACTGCCTGTACTTGGAAAATTATCCCTTTTGTCTAAAACAGGATTTTTCACAAAACATTGATGATTTCTGAAAATGAATCTGGAGAATCGGAAGTGTGAGCAAGGCAGAGTCTGGATAGTTTGTGAGCATTGAGATGAGGGATGTCACATGGATAAGGATGTTACAGGGCTAGTCCTGTTGCACCCCCATTGCAGGTCAGATGCCCTGTAACATCCTTATCCTGCTTAAAAACAAAGTCTTAGCTTCTCAAAATCAAATGCTGGCCATCTTGTGCTTTCTTTCAGTGAAGTTGCCAATTTATATTGAATTTTGGGCAACCTTGTGCTATGGAATTGTGGCCATTAGAAAATCTGGTTTGAGGTCTGAAAGAAAAAAAGTGCACTGATCGACTTTTCGAATGGACATTGTTTGGTGTTCACAAATTCAACCACATGACAGAGGAAACACTTGAGAATGAGGGTATTTCAAATTAAGTTTTCAAAACTGAAAAGATTGTGTAGAGGTATGAAGAGCGAGCCTTAAAATAGAGAGAGAGAGTGATTTTCTTATAGCTAACTTGAAATTGCTTTTGTAATTTTCCTCATATTTGGATCCCTTAAACTATTGAAAAGATTTTGAATTTAATGCACTGCAGGTTTCTTGAAAACATGTAGAAAACTTATTTCCCTCTGGCCTGAATTAAAACAACTGAATTACAATTAACTACCCAACTGTGTGTTTTTCCCCCCATTTGGATACTACTGTGAAAACCAAATAGCTCAAAAAAACTTAGCTTTCAGCAGTAATTTTCTTTTCTCACTGTATATATGGAGCAAATAAATGCTAGAAAATACTGGAGAGAATTACTAAACTTGGTATGACCACTCACTCCATATTGTCCTCCTGAATTTTCACTCCCTTGTGACCTCGTTATGGATGCATCTATCAACTTCCTGCTATTAATAGAAACATGGCTCACAAGTGATGGTTCCTTCACCGAAGCCTTCCACAAAACTACACAAAAGAGATACCACTTTGGATACTGTTGCGGGAGATGGCTCATTAGGGGAAGGCAGCCAAGTTCATGGCACCATGGGTGGCTCTGCTGCACAGGAGGGCAGGAAAAAAAGAGAGAGCTAGTGGTAGGGGATTCTATCGTAAAGGGAATAGATAGACGTTTCTGCGACCACAATCGAGACTCCAGGATGGTATGTTGCCTCCCTAGTGCAAGGGTCAAGGATGTCTCGGAGCGGCTGCAGCACATTCTGGAGGAGGAGGGTGAACAGCCAGCTGTCGTGGTACATATAGGTAAAAAACAGGATGAGGTACGACAAGCTGAATTTAGGGAGCTCTGAGTTAAATTAAAAAATAGGACCTCAAGCGTAGTAATCTCAGGACTGTTACCAGTGCCACGTGCTAGTCAGAGTAGAAATAGCAGGATAGTTCAGATGAATAAGTGGCTTGAGGAATGGTGCAAGGGGGGAGGGATTCAAATTCCTGGGACATTGGAACCAATTCTGGGAGAGGTAGGACCAGTACAAACTAGATGGTCTG
Source organism: Pristiophorus japonicus (assembly GCF_044704955.1). Lineage (NCBI taxonomy): Eukaryota > Metazoa > Chordata > Chondrichthyes > Pristiophoridae > Pristiophorus > Pristiophorus japonicus. The sequence continues at coordinate 226,622,681 of NC_091978.1, forward strand.
CACCTGGCCAGGATCAGAACCGATGTCCCGGGGGGGGTGTTTGCTATTGCTGTTGGGAAGAGTTGAAATTAATATGGCAGGGGATGGGAATCTATGCAGGGAGACAGAGGGAAGTAAAATGGGGGCAGAAGCAAAAGGTAGAAAGGAGATAAGGAAAAGTGGGCAGAGAAATCAAAAAGGCAAAAATCAAAAAAGGGCCACATTACAACATAAATCTAAAAGGACAAGGTGTTAAAAAAAAAAACAAGCCTGAAGGCTCTGTGTCTCAATGCAAGGAGCATTCGTACTAAGGTGGATGAATTAACTGTGCAGATAGCAGTTAACGGATATGATGTAATTGGGATTACGGAGACATGGCTCCAGGGTGACCAAGGCTGGGAACTCAACATCCAGGGGTATTCAATATTCAGGAAGGATAGACAGAAAGGAAAAAAAAAAGAGGTGGGGTAGCATTGCTGGTTAAAGAGATTAACACAATGGTAAGGAAGCACATGATATGGAATCTGTATGGGTAGAGCTGCGGAATACCAAAAGGGCAGAAAACGCTAGTGGGAGTTATGTGCAGACCACCAAAACAGTAGTAGTGAGGTTGGGGATAGCATCAAACAGGAAATTAGGGATGCATGCAATAAAGGTACAGCAGTCATCATGGGTGACTTTAATCTACATATAGATTGGGCTAACCAAACTGGTAGCAATATGGTGGAGGAGGAATTCCTGGAGTGTATAAGGGATGGTTTTCTAGACCAATGTGTCAAGGAACTAGAGAGCTGTCCATCATAGACTGGGTGTTGTGTAATGAGAGAGGGGATTAATTAGCAATCTTGTTGTGTGAGGCCCCTTGGGGAAGAGTGACCATAATATGGTCGAATTCTTCATTAAAATGGAGTGTAACAGTTAATTGAGAGACTAGGGTCCTGAAAAAGAAAGGTAACTTCGATGGTATGAGACACAAATTGGCAAGGATAGACTGGCAAATGATACTTAAAGGGTTGACGGTGGATAGGCAATGGCAAACATTTAAAGATCACATGGATGAAGTTCAACAATTGTACATCCCTATCTGGGGTAAAAATAAAACAGGGAAGGTGGCTCAACTGTGGCTGACAAGGGAAATTAGGGATAGTGTTAAATCCAAGGAAGAGGCATATAAATTGGCCAGAAAAAGCAGCAAACCCGAGGACTGGGAGAAATTTAGAATTCAGCAGAGGAGGTCAAAGGGTTTATAATTAGGGAGGGGAAAAGAGAGTATGAGAGTAAGCTTACAGTGAACATAACAACTGACTGTAAAAGCTTCTGTAGATATGTGAAGAGAAAAAGATTAGACAAATGTAGGTCCCTTGCAGTCAAAAATCAGGTGAATTTATAATGGGGAACAAAGAAATGGCAGACCAAGTCAACAAATACTTTGGTCCTGTCTTCACTAAGGAAGACACAAATAACCTTCCGGAAAAACTAGGGGACCGAGGGTCTCGCAAGAAGGAGGAACTGAAGGAAATCCTTATTAGTCAGGAAATTGTGTTAGGGAAATTGATGGGATTGAAGACCGATAAATCCCAGAGCCTGATAGTCTGCATCCCAGAGTACTTAAGGAAGTGGCCCTAGAAATAGTGGATGCATTGGTGGTCATTCTATAGACTCTGGATCAGTTCCTATGGATTGGAGGGTAGCTAATGTAACCCCACTTTTTTTTTTTTTAAAAAGGGAGTGAAAACAGGGAATTATAGACCGGTTAGCCTGACATCGGTAGTGGGGAAAATGTTGGAATCAATTAAAGATGGAATCAATTAAAGATGGGAAATCTTCTGGAATTTTTTGAGGATGCAACTAGCAGAGTGGACAAGAGAAAACCAGTGGATGTGGCGGTGCAGGCTCGAAGGGCCGAATAGCCAACTCCTGCACCTATTTTCTATGTTTCTAGACCTCTGACGCAAAGCAGTCCTGCAAACAACCAACTACCCATTGCACATCCCCTCCTCCCATTAGCCCTCGTCAATTTATGTCTTCCCATTTATCATCGAGCAAGTTAAAAGGCGATGCCACCCAGCATGGGCAAGACATGCACGCGATACAAAATAATTTGTGATTCTACTATGAACAAAAACTTCACAAAGTAACATTTATTCATACACCCATGTGCATAGCTGCATAGCCTTGTGCAAATACAAAGCTTTACTCTCCCTTTTCCGACTGCTCCTACATGGTGCAACCCCTGTGGCTTGAGCAGAGATCAAGGCAGGCTACTCCAATCCCTGCTCTGACTGCAGAGATGTTTTTGGCAGATGACCTCTGGGTTTTGGAGCCCATGAAGGCCCTGCCAAAGATTTCTCCACCTGCACCTGTGCAGGGATAGACTCTGCCATCAGGACACGAAGCAGCATGTCGAGCATTGACTAAGGTGTGCAACGGAGGAGAAGTGGAAGCACATCGAGTGGAGTTCCCATTTCCCATGTCCTGTTTTGCCATCATCCCTCTTGTGGGCCAGCCACACTTCACTGCTACCACTCTGCAGGAGAGCACTTTGGTGTAGATCAGTGTGGCATTAAGACCAAGGCTCAGGTATCTGTCATTTTATTTAAGGCAGCAGGCGTGTTGGCATCCAGAGTGTGCAGGGCCATACTCTGTACATGGACTCATCTGATTGCCGCATTTGGTATTCCATGGAGTTGGCTGCTCTATCCATGCAAGACAACATAATTGCAATGCCCTGTGACATCAACCCACTCATGTTTGAAATAAAAACAGAAAATGCTGGAAACACAGGTCAGGCAGCATCTATGGAGAGATAAAAAGTTAACATTTCAGGTTGACAACCCGTCAGAACTGGAAAAGTTAGAGCTGCAACAGGTTTTTAAAGCAAGTGTAGGGGCAGGGAAGGAAAGAACAAAAAGGGAAGGTCTGTGATAGGATGGAAGGCAGAAGAGATTAAGACAAAAGGGGATGGTAATGGGCCAAGTTAAGAAACAAATGAGTCTCAATAGTGTGTAAGTGGAGATGGCAGAATCAACAGCTGTCATGGGAAAGAGAGAAAAAAAAAATAGGGGCAGGGGTTACAGTCAGAAATTGTTGAACTTGGAATCCAGAAGGCTGTAATCATCATAGGCAGTCCCTCGGAATCAAGGAAGACTTGCTTCCATTCCTGAAGTGAGTTCTTTGGTGGTTGAACAGTGCAATAAGAGAGCCACAGACCCGGGGTCACAGGTGGGACAGACATTAGTCGGGAGAAGGGGAGGGGAGGGGAGGGGTGCGTGGGTGGGACTGATTTGCCGCACGCACATTCCGCTGCCTGTGCCTGACCTCTTCGTGCTCGTGGCGTTGAGATGCGAAGAGCTCAACGCCCTCCCGGATGCACTTTCTCCACCTAGGGCAGTCTTTGGCCAGGGACTCCCAGGTGTCAGTGGTGAAGTCGCACTCTCTGAGGCATTGAAGGTGTCCTTGTAACGTTTCCGCTGCCAACCTTTGGCTTGCTTGCCGTGAAGAAATTTCACAGAGCAATTGCTTAGGGAATCTCGTGTCTGACATGCGAACTATGTGGCCTGCCCAGCGAAGCTGTGTGTGGTCAGTGCTTCAATGCTGTGGATGATAGCCTGGGCGATGTTGGTGCACCTGTCCTCCCAGGGGATTTGCAGGATCTTGGAGACATATCTCCAGCGACTTGGTGTCTTCTGTACATCATCCATGCCTCTGATCCATACACAAGGTCGGGTATTATTACAGCCCTGTAGACCATGAGCTTGGTGGTAGATTTGAGGGCCTGGTCTTCAAAACACACTCTTCCTCAGGCAGCCGAAGGTGGCACTGGAGGCGATGTTGAATCTCCGCATCAATATCTGCCTTTGTTGATAAGAGGCTCCCGAGGTATGGGAAGTGGTCCATGTTGTCGAGGGCCGCGCCGTGAATCTTGAGGACTGAGGGGGGCAGTGCTATGTGGCGAGGACAAGCTGGTGGAGGACCTTTGTCTTATGGATGTTAAGCGTAAGGCCTATGCTTTCATATGCCTCAGTGAATACATCGACTATAGACTGTAAAATGCCTAAATGAATGAGGTACTGTTGCTCGAGCTTACGTTGAGCTTCATTGGAGCCGTGTAACAGGCCGAGGTTAGAGGGATCAGAGTGGGAGTGAAGCAGAGAATTAAAGTGACTGGAAGCTCGGGGTCACGCTTATGGACTGAATGGAGGTGTTCTGCAAAGCGGTCACCCAAATCTGCATTTGTTCTCCCTAATTTATAGGAGACCACAGTGAGCAGTGAATACAGTACATTAAATTGAAAAAGGGTACAAGTAAATCGCTGTTTCATTTGCAAGGAGTGTTTGGGGCTCTGGACAGTGGGAAGGGAGGAGGTAAAATGTCAGGTATTGCATCCCCTCCATTTGCATAGAAAGGTGCTGTGGGAAGGGGAGGCGGTGCTGGGGGTGAACCAGGATGTCGCGGAGGGAGCGGTCCCTTCGGAATGCTGAAAGGGGAGGGGTCGAAGCCAGAGACCTCGGTTGTTGGGTCAGTGATGAGATGTTGGTTCTTTGTTGCATGTGTTCCACAATTCCGTCCATCTGGATAGTTGGTCGATACCAGCTGCATTAAGATTGGCTGCTGTTTCCTAGAATGATCGGCGCGATGTTCAGTGGTCTCAATGGGTTTTCAAGTCTTCGTGAACGGGAAGGTCGAAGTTGCTCATGATTTTTTCCATCTCACGGAGCAGTGGCATCACGGTGAATGGCAGGCTGGGCAATGTGGGACAGCACTGGGAGCCACTCAGTTGGAGTGGACTTGAGCGTTCCTGATACTGTCCTAATGGCAGCATTTAGCTGCACATTCACAATGTTTGTGTGGCAGCTGCAGGTCCATGAGGCAGAGCAACATTCTGCAGCAGATTAGGGCCACTATTGTGCAAAGTGTTCTGGCTATGCTCCCCCATGACATTCCAGTGAGTTCTGGACCAGGTTCACCCTGGTTTTTACATTTTGGTGAGATGAGAGTGAGGCAGAGTCCTGTCCAGGTTAGCACCCAGGTATTTTGGGCAGGGCTCATGGGTAAGTTGCCTTTCACAGAAGGAAATATTTGAGTTCTTTCCCAGCAGCATTGTTTAGATGGAACGCCAACAACTGTCTTCTCTGGATTGGGACAGAAGCATCAGGTCCAGAAGTAGCATTCCACTTGGTCCAGATCGCTTGTTAGCATTCAACTTACTTCCACTAGTGTTGCGAACTGGCATATGCGAATTTTTGTGATTTGGTGCAGGGCATGTTCACAGTATAGATGTGAGCACCAATCCCTGTGGCAGACAGTTGAACGTCTGTGTTTGGCTGGTTTTGTCATCAAGATAGGACGTGGAACTTGCTGTTGCTCATTAGGGTGTTGAGAAGCCTGAGTATTTTACGGCAATGCATGATTATTGGAAGAGTCAGTAGCAGGCCTTTGCGCCAGTGTTGTATGCCACTGACCAGTCTATGAAGGCAGCTCCAGTCTTCTGCTACATCAGGGGTTGAGAGTGCAAGGACCCAATCAGACCAACTTCCCTCAAGCCCACCTGCTCATTTGGGAAGGCAGCTTCTAAAGCCAGTTTTATTCAGTTGAGGATGAGCTATTCGACCAATTTGTAGGCCATTTATTCCTACTCTGTTTTCTGTCCGTTAATCAATCCTCAGTCTATGCTAGTATATTACCCCCAATCCCACGAGCCCTAATTTTGTTTAATAACCTCTTGTGTGGCACCTTATTGAATGCTTTTTGAAAATCCAAATACACCACATTCACTGGTCCCCTCCTTATCTATTCTGCTAGTTACAATATCAAAAAACTTAACAGATTTATCAAACATGATTTCTCTTTCATTAATCCACATTGACTCCTTCCAATCCTATTATTTTTGAAGTGCCCTGTCTTAATAGATTCCAGCCTTAATAGATTCCAGCATTTTCTCTACTACTGATGTCAGGCTAACTGTTCTGTAATTCTCCATTTTCTTTCTCCTTCCTTTCTTAAAATAGCAGAGTTACATTTGTTACCTTCCAATCTGCAGGAACCGTTCTGGAATCTATGGAATTTTGGAATATGACAACTAAAGACAGACAATGTATGTGTTTAATTTCTCTTCCATTTCCTTATTCCCATTATAATTTCTCCTGTCTCAGCCTGTAAGGGTACCCAAATTTACTTTTGCAAACCTGTTCCTTTTTACATACCTATAGAAGCTTGGAGTCTGTTTTTATGTCTCCCGCTAGTTTACTCTCTCTATTTTACCTTTATCAATTTCTTGGTCCTCCTTTGCTGAATTCTAAAATCTTCACACCTTACTGCTCTTTTTGGCAACACAAGCCTCTTCCTTTGATCGAATACTATCTAACTTCTCTTGTTAGCCACAGTTGGACCACCTTTCCTGTAGAGATTTTGTGCCTTTAAAGGAATGCATGTTTGTTATAAATTATGTATTAATTCTTTAAATGCTAGCCATGGCTTGTCTACTGTCATACCTTTTAATGCAGTTTCCCAATCTTTCCCCTCATACCTACATAGTTTCCTTTGTTTAGATTTAAGACCCTAGTTTCAGATTCAACTAAATCACTTTCAAACTAAATGTAAAATTCGTTCATATTATGGCCACTCTTCCCTAAGGACCCTTTTGTACAAGGTTATTAATGAACCCCTTCAATTGCACTAAACTAGATCTAAAATAGCCTGTTCTCTAGTTGGTTCCTCAACACACTGATCTAGAAAACCATTATGTATACATACATGAAATCATCCTCCACACTATTACTGCAAATTTGGTTTGCCTAGTCTATGTAGATCAAACTCCATGATTATTGTATTACTTTTGTTACATGCACCTCTAATTTCCTGATTTATACTATGCCCTACATTACCACTACTGTTTGGGGGCCTATAAACAACTCCCACCAATGTTTTCTGCCCCTTGCTGTTTTAGCTCCACCCAAACTAATTCTACTACTTGATTTTCTGAGCCAAGATCCTTTCACTCTACTGTCTTTATCCTATCCTTTATCAGAACTACCCCTCCTCCTTTTCCATTTTGCCTATCTCAAAGTTAAGTATCCTTGAATATTTACTTCCTAACCGTAGTCACTTTACAACCACATCTCCGTAATGGCTATTAGATCAAACCTAATAATTTCTATCTGCGCTATTAATTCATCTATTTTGCTGCAAATGGTTCACGCACAGATATACCAGGCTAGAAATTCTGTTTTAGGTCAGGGTTTTTAAAAAAAACCCAAAAAAAGCAGCTATGACTCCGCTATGATTGAGGCCGAACATTCGGGGAAAAATAGCGCCCGGCAGTAAAAATCTGCGTTGCATGAAGTTTTGCAGCACAAACCACGAATTTTCTATAACTTCTCAGAGGCCGATACTCCTGAGAGTTGGGCCTAGGGAGCGGGTATAACACTTTTTCCTCCAAAATATATATATATTTTTTTTTTAAATCACAAAACATTCACAAGACACTTTTCTAGTGAATTGCTGCAAAAAAATTTTTTATGAAAGACCTTTAATTTACCTTTTTTGCAGGATTTCATACCTACTGCCGTTCCAAGGCTGCACACAGGTTTTTCTAGTCCTGTCTACAGGTGACCGCTGGGCGAAAGTGCTTTTTCCAGTCTTGCACATCAGCGGTCCGCTGCCAAGCATTATTTCACAGCCGCAGGCGCATGACTTCAGGGCATTTCCTGCCCAAAACAGCAAAATACCACCAAAAAACCCGGTGGAAGGTTGCTGAAAATCCAGCCCATAGTGCCTTTAGCTTTTTCTTCTATTTTTCCCAATGTCACCTTAATCAGTAATGCCCTATTACCTTCGCTACATTGTCCCCAACGATCGGTTTATTTTTACCCCAAACTCTGCTCTAGAGCCTTGACATTTCTTTTGCTGCTTTTAAAATTTACTCTTTCCTGAATCCTCTTCCTCTCTTCCTTTCTCCCTCCTACCCCCCCCCAACCCCCATTAGTTTAAAGCCTTGTTACTGCCATAGTTTAGATTTGAGGACACTGGTTCCAAGCTAGTTCAAGTGGAGCCCGTCCCAACGGAACAGCTCCCTCTTTCCCCATTACCGGTGCCAGTGCCCCATGAAACAATCCCCTGCCTCCCACACCACTCAACTTTCTAATCTGTTTATCCCTATATCAGTTGGCGTGTGGCTCAGGTAGCAATCCAGAGATTATCATCTTTGAGGTTCTGCTTTTTAATTTGGACCCCAATTCTATATTCTTAGTTCTACCTATGTTGTTGGTTCCCTCGTGGACCATAACAACTGGATCTTCCTTCCCATTCCAAGTTCTTCTCCAGCCGTGAGATGTCTTTAACCCTGGCAACACGATCTTCGAAACTCCCAGTCCCTCGGACTATACTGTCCCCTACCATAACTACATTCCCTTTCACTCCCCCCACTTGAATGGCCTCCTGCACCATGGTGAGCCTGCTCATCCATGCTGCAGGCTTTTCCCTCATCCAGTGGGCACGCAAGTGCAGTAGCTCCAGGCGCCCGAAACTGTGTGGGAGGGGCCCAAAGCACGCAGCCCCGAGCCCTGGCCGAATGGCCTCACTGGGGCTGCGTGAATAAGGCTCCTCCCACGGCCAGCTCCTGCTTCCTCCTGACCCGACTCGACTCCCTCTTCCAGACCGGACCAGACACCCGCTTCCCCCCTCCCGGACCAGACACGACATCCGCTCCCCCCGCCCCCGGACTGGACCCCCGCCCCTGCGGACCGGACCCGACACCCGCTCCACCCTCGCCTCCGGACCGGACCCGACACCCACTCCCCCCTGCCCCCGGACCGGACCAGACACCCGCTTCCCCCCCTCCCGGACCAGACACGACACCCGCTCCCCCCCCCCCCCCCCCCCACTGTCCCCGGACTGGATCCGACCTGACCTCCCTCCCTCCCTCCCTCCCCCCGACCCAAACTCCCACCACCGACCCGACGCCACCTACCTGTAAATCTGGTGCTGGGACGGGCCCTGCCCGAAGTCTCGGGCCCAGCCCGTTCAGCCTCCCTCCCCCCCCCCCCCCCACATTTCCTTTCTCCCCATTATCGCCCTTCATCTCTCCCCCCCCTCCCCATTATCTCCCTTCATCTCTCCCCACCCCTCCCCATTATCTCCCTTCATCTCTCCCCACCCCTCCCCATTATCTCTCCCCACCCCTCCCCATTATCTCCCTTCATCTCTCCCCACCCCTCCCCATTATCTCCCTTCATCTCTCCCCACCCCTCCCCATTATCTCCCTTCATCTCTCCCCACCCCTCTCCATTATCTCCCTTCATCTCTCCCCACCCCTCCCCATTATCTCCCCCCACCCCTCCCCTCCCCATTATCTCCCTTCATCCCCATTATCTCCCTTCACCTCTCCCCCTTCATCTCTTCCCCCCCCTCCCCATTATCTCCCTTCATCTCTTCCCCCCCCTCCCCATTATCTCCCTTCCCCCCCCCCATTATCTCCCTTCATCTCTCCCCCTCCCCATTATCTCCTTCATCTCTTCCCCCCCCTCCCCATTATCTCCCTTCATCTCTCCCCACCCCTCCCCATTATCTCCCTTCATCTTTCCCCACCCCTCCCCATTATCTCCCTTCATCTCTCCCCCACCCCTCCCCATTATCTCCCTTCATCTCTCTCTCTCTCTTTTCTCCCCCCCCCCCCCCCCCATCCCATTATCTCCCTTCATCTCTCCCCCTCCCAGAAACAGACACTGACAGAGAATGAGACACAGAGAGATAGAGACACTGACAGAGACACACTGTGGGGGGGGGGGGGATCCCAGCACGCTGTTGGAGGGCTCCCGGTGTTGCAGTCGATAAATAGAAAATGTTTTATTTTTTTTTAATTATAAATTTTTTTTGATTATATCAACCAATAAATCATTGATGTATTTATCATTTATTATTGATGACTCTTTATTTGTAAAACTGAAGTGTTTAATGTTTTTAAACTTCCCTTTAAACACCCTCCCCCCACCACCATTCCCTACGCCTGATTTTCTAAAGTGTTGACAAGGTTTTTTCGAGCGTACAAAAATCTTCACTTACGCCATTCTAAGTTAGTTTGGAGTAAGTTTTCACCCACGAAACTTTGAAATCAGGTGTAAATGGCCGGACACGCCCCCTTTTGAAAAAAAAATTCTGTTCCAAAGTGAAACTGTTCTAACTGACTAGAACTGGAACAAACTAAAATAACGAGAATTCCGATTTCTAAGATACTCCGTTCTACAATAGTTGCTCCTAAAAATCAGGAGCAAATCATGTGGAAGCTTGGGGCCTATGTTTCTTCCCCCTTGGTTCCTCCAATGAGAATCCTTGGTTTTCGTCCTTGTTCTCCATTCAAACCACTAATGGAAACAATCTTACTATTTACCCACATTAAGATTCCCAGGTTTCATTTACCCCTTTAAAAGGCAGCTCCCATTTGAGAGCCACTCCCACTCACCATGTTGCTGCTGGTCCCGGCTCTGCAGAAAATGTTTGTCTCCATTCTTCCCCTGGCCGAGCCCCAATCCCCTTCTCTCCCATTCCTTGATTTTGCCCGTCACATTTCCCTCTGAGCCCCCATTTCAGTCATCCACTTGAAATTTATTGCATCAGGAAGGGAACATGGGTGAGCTATACAGACATGTTTGGAAATATAGAATAGAGCGACAGAGGGAGACAGAGCTTGAGAGAGAGAGAGAGAGAGAGAGAGAGAGAGAGCGCGCGAGAGAACGCGGGAGTGTTTGCTAGTGCTGTTTGGGAGGAATTAAATATGGCAGGGGGATGGGAACCTATGCAGGGAGACAGAGGGAAATAAAATGGTGATAGAAGCAAAAGCTAGAAAGGAGAATAGTAAAAGTGGAGGGCAGAGAAACCCAAGGCAAAAAACAAAAAGGGCCAATTTACAGAAAAATTCTAAAGGGGCAAAGTTTGTTAAAAAGACAAGCCTGAAGGCTCTGTGCCTCAATGCAAGGAGTATTCGGAATAAGGTGAATGAATTAACTGTGCAGATAGCAGTTAACGGATACGATGTGATTGGCATCACGGAGACATGGCTCCAGGGTGACCAATGCTGGGAACTCAACATACAAGGGTATTCAGCATTTCGGAGGGAGACAGACAAAAAGGAAAAGGAGGCGGGTGGCGTTGCTGGTTAAAGAGGAAATTAATGCAATTGTAAGGAAGAACATAGAATGGATGATGTGGAATCGGTATGGGTGGAGCTACAGAATACCAAAGGGCAGAAAACACTAGTGGGAGTTGTGTACAGGCCACCAAATAGTAGTCGTGAGGTTGGGGACAGCATCAAGCAAGAAATAAGGGGTGTGTGAAATAAAGGTACAGCAGTAATCATGGGTGACTTTAATCTACATATTGATTGGGCTAACCTAACTGGTAGCAATGCGGTGGAGGAGGATTTCCTGGAGTGTATTAGGGATGGTTTTCTCGACCAATATGTCGAGGAACCAACCAGGGAGCTGGCCATCCTAGACAGGGTGATATGTAATGAGACGGGACTAATTAGCAATCTTGTTGTGCAAGGCCCCTTGGGGAAGTGACCATATTATGGTAGAATTCCTTAAGATGGAGAGTGACAAAGTTAATTCAGAAACTAGGGTCCTGAACTTAAGGAAAGGTAACTTTGATGGTATGAGGCACGAATTGGCTAGATTAGACTGGCAAATGATACTTAAAGGGTTGACGGTGGATAGGCAATGGCAAACCTTTAAAGAGCATATGGATGAACTTCAGCAATTGTACATCCCTGTCTGGAGTAAAAATAAAACAGGGAAGGTGGCTCAACCGTGGCTAACAAAAGGAAATTAAGGATAGTATTAATTCCAAGGAAGAGGCATACAAATTAGCTAGAAAGAGCAGCAAACCGGAGGACTGGGAGAATTTTAGAAATCAGCAGAGGAGCACAAAAGGTTTAATTAAGAGGGGGAAGAGAGAGTATGAGGGGAAGCTTGCCAGAAACATAAAAACTGACTGCAAAAGCTTCTATAGATATGTAAAGACAAACGTAGGTCCCTTGCAGTCGGATTCGGGTGAATTTATAATGGGGAATAAAGAAATGGCAGACCACTTGAACACTTACTTCGGTTCTGTCTTCACAAAGGAAGACACAAATAACCTTCCCGATGTACTAGGGGACCGAGGGTCTAGTGAGAAGGAGGAACTGAAGGTTATCCTTATTAGGCGGGACATTGTGTTAGGGAAATTGATGGGATTGAAGGCCGATAAATCCCCAGGGCCTGATAGTCTGCATCCCAGAATACTTAAGGAAGTGGCCCTATAAATAGTGGAGGCATTGGTGATCATTTTCCAATAGTTTATCGACTCTGGATCAGTTCCTATGGACTGGAGGGTTGCTAATGTAACACCACTTTTTTTAAAAAGGGAGAGAAAATGGGTAATTATAGACCAGTTAGCCTGACATCGGTGGTGGGGAAAATGTTGGAATCAATCATTAAGGATGAAATAGCAGCACATTTGGAGAGCAGTGATAGGATTGGTCCAAGTCAGCATGGATTTATGAAATGGAAATCATGCTTGACAAACCTTCTAGAATTTTTTGAGGATGTAACTAGTAGAGTGGACAAGGGAGAACCAGTGGATGTGGTGTATTTGGACTTTCGACAAGGTCCCACACACGAGATTGGTGTGCAAAATCAAAGCACATGGTATTGGGGATAATGTACTGATGTGGATAGAGAACTGGTTGGCAGACAGGAAGCAGAGAGTCGGGATTAACGAGTCCTGTTCAAAATGGCAGGCAGTGACTAGTGGAGTGCCGCAGGGCTCAGTGCTGGGACCCCAGCTCTTTACAATATACATTAATGATTTAGATGATGGAATTGAGTAATATCTCCAAGTTTGCAGATGACACTAAACTTGGTGGCAGTGAGCTGTGAGGAAGACACCAAGAGGCTGCAGGGTGACTTGGACAGGTTAGACGAGTGGGCAAATACATGGCAGATGCAGTATAATGTGGATAAATGTGAGGTTATCCACTTGAGGCAAAAACACAAAGGCAGAATATTATCTGAATGGCAGCTTAGGAAAAGGAGAGGTGCAGGGAGACCTGGGTGTCATGGTTCATCAGTCATTGAAAGTTGGCATGCAGGTACAACAGGCGGTGAAGGCAGCAAATGGTATGTTGGCCTTCATAGCAAGGGGATTTGAGTATAGGAGCAGGGAAGTCTTGCTGCGGTTGTACAGGGCCTTGGTGAGGCCCCACCTGGAATATTGTGTTCAGTTTTGGTCTCCTAATCTGAGGAAGGACGTTCTTGCTATTGAGGGAGTGCAGCGGAGGTTCACCAGACTGATTCCAGGGATGGCAGGACTGACATATGAGGAGAGATTGGATCAACTGGGCCTTTATACACTGGAGTTTAGAAGGATGAGAGGGGATCTCATAGAAACAAAAGATTCTGACTGGACTGGACAGGCTAGATGCGGGAAGAATGTTCCCTATGTTGGGGAAGTCCAGAACCAGGGGATATAGTCTTAGGATAAGGGGGTAGGCCATTTAGGACTGAGATGAGGAGAAACTTCTTCACTCAGAGTTGTTAACCTGTGGAATTCCCTGCCGTGGAGAGTTGTTGATGCCAGTTCATTGGATATATTCAAGAGGGAGTTAGATATGGCCCTTACGGCTAAAGGGATCAAGGGGTATGGAGAGAAAGCAGGAAAGGGGTACTGAAGGAATGATCAGCCATGATCTTATTGAATGGTGCTGCAGGCTTGAAGGGCCAAATGGCCTACTCCTGCACCTATTTTCTATGTTTCTATGACAGAGAGAGCACAAGAGAGAACCTATGGAATGAGTACCAGAGAGTTACAAGAGGAAATGATCCATTAAATTAAAAAATGACTCATGAACTTCAGGTGATGCTCAGTATCCTTTATGTCCCAATGTAAGACAAGAAATAGCCTATATTTAAACAAACAGTGTTTGGCACTTTTAGCTTTGATTTATTTCTGGCACAAATATTTCTAATACTTTTGCTTGTTACTAGTTACAACAACCAGCTCAGTCTGTTTGTGAGTATTGAAATATTCCCACTGGTGACTGTCTCTCAGACTTTAGATGTCTCCTGGGAGAAGCCGATGATAAAAGTAAATATTAGTCTAATGTTTTTTTGGATTTCTTTACTTTAAATTAGGTCTGGTGTCCATGTTTCAGAGGCCTCATGGGTGAACCTTAATTCCCCATGTCCCCGAGAGCATTTTTATTTGGCCACATCTCTAGGTATATGCCAAATGTATCCATGGAATGAACAAAGACCCCCTTCATTTTACTTCAGTTACTGGTTCTACCCCCTGCTTTCACAATCATTCTCATCTTCCAAAAGAAACAGCTACACACTAGACTTTAAATTTAGCTAACAGCTAAAGAATATAGAATCATGGAATCAATCAGAATAGTACAGCACAGGAGCCCATTCGGCCCATTGAGTCCACGCTGGCTCTTTTAAGGAACCAGATTTAAAGGACATTGGTAGAAGAACCAAAAGGCGACATGAGGAAAAACTATTTACGCAGCGAGTGGTTATGATCTGGAATGCACTGCCCGAAAAGGTGGAGGCAGATTAAATTGTGACTTTCAAAATGGAATTGGATAATTATCTGAAGGAAAAATATTTGCAGGGCTGCAGGGAAAGGGCTCTTGCAGAAAGCAGTCATTCGTTCGATGGGCCGAATGGCCACCTCTTGTGCTGTAAACATTGATTCTATAACAAGTGGGCACAGTTAGAGCCTGGGAGTGGGACTTTCTCCATATCACTGCAATTTTTTTCTCCAAGTATTTATCCAATTCCCTTTTGAAAGCCACTAATGAATTTCCTTCCACCACCATCAGGCAATGCATTCTAAATCCTAACCTAGTTACGTAAAAAATTCTCATGGCACCTCTGGTTCTTTTGCTATTTACCTTCAATCTGTGTCCCCTCGTTATAGTACTGAACCCTTCACCACCACCTTGTATATCTCCCTCCAGTCCTAAACAGAGCCATTCACTATATTTTTTTAAAAAAAATCAGTTTTCTATCCTTTAGCCAATTTTCTATCCATGCTGCTACTGCCCTTTTTATCCCGTGGGCTTCAATTTTGCTAACAAGTCTAAGGTGATATTTTATGAAAGACTTTTGCAAGTCCATAAACAATATCAACTGCACTGCCCTCACCACCCTTTCTTACATCAAAAGAACACAATCAAATTAGTCGATGATATATATAGCAAATATCTTTCTCCGTCTACAGACCCTCTCTCAAAAGCTCACATTCCTGTTGATATTTATCAAATTGTCATCTTCAAAATGACCAGAACCAAGCAAATTTAAACAAGTTGCAGATTAAATACATATTTGAACAAATCCCACAAGATGTTTGTATTTGAGTTGAATGCCTAGACCCCTTCATTGAATCAGGCAGACAAACTGACTTTTTGTAACAAATCTATTAAGCTGAGACATTATTTCTGAGTGAAGCTGCTTTTTAAAATCGCTTGTATAAAATGGGAATTGAAGAAGCCAATACCATAGTAATTTTTTTAGGTCATTTTTTTCAACCGTTGACAAATTAGTCACCAATGCAGAAAAAAAAATGAAAACACTTACCTTAAGAAAACCTTCCTGACTCCAGAGGAGTCACGTAGGATGTCTACCCTCCTTACTAAAAAAAAAAGGCTGTCCGACCATATAGTTCAGGTCAAACCTACCAGTTAATTTTATTACAAAAGTTAAAAATATACAGAAATGAAAAACAGTAGGAAACTAGTGGTGCTCAT
Source organism: Pristiophorus japonicus (assembly GCF_044704955.1). Classification (NCBI taxonomy): domain Eukaryota; kingdom Metazoa; phylum Chordata; class Chondrichthyes; family Pristiophoridae; genus Pristiophorus; species Pristiophorus japonicus. The sequence goes on from NC_091978.1 coordinate 226,638,447, forward strand.
GAAAACAAAAATGAAGTATCTGCTCTGGAGTGTTCCTTCTGTCTAAGCTGGAAGACTTAATATGTTTAAGTGGGACCAGCAGCTTTCTTGCTGCCAGCATTGGCTGCCACAACCAAAACACAATAGAAAAGTGGCCAGTCAAGTCTGCTCAAAAGGAGACCACCTTTAAATTGATGTGCAGTTTCTTGTAGCAATAAACTAGTTTATTTACAGGTTGCATTTGTATACCTCAGGTACTTGTCTGCAGTCCCACAGCTCCAATTCATCAATTATCTGGTCAGTTGTGTAAAGTGGCTGTAGCTGGACTGGGATGTCAACCTCAGAGTTACTTACACACAGGATAATAGAAATAACTGGGCAGAAATGGAAACAAAAAAACCCAACTCATTGTCCTGCAATTCCCCAATAATCTCATTTTACATCACTGTAGATTCTTCTACAATGAACCCAACAAGGTTCAGCAACACACAAAAGATTTATCGTAGTCTTGTTTGCACTTAAACGTTTGAGTTTTAAACTCATTTTCCGAAGACATTTACAAACAAAACATCTGCCATCGTCTCCACGCCTTATAGGCATCGTTCCATTAAAATATACATTGTTTATAGTCTCAGGCAATGTGATGTTTCCCATACATTTAAAAACTTGGGGAGTGTGACAAAATTATGCGCTATATTCCAACTGAGGCAGAATTTCATTTAAAAAATCCAAATGTTATATCAGAAATGTTTTTGTATTAGACCAAGACCATAATTTTGGATAAATGTAAAATAATGCAGCCTGAAGCAAGAAATCATAAAAGTTTTAAAACTGCTCAATAGTCTGGAAAGTCACATTCTCATTGGATGCAGTGAAAGATATTGGAGGGCAGTATCCTGCTGCTGAGTGTGCGATATCACATTACCATGTTAATAAAGGGATAATTGGTTAATTGAGAATTGACTTCGTTATTTGCTAAATTATTTCATAAGAAATAAACCCCTATTGCGCGAGTTGGTTTCTTTGAGAATGTCGAATTGTTGCGCTGCTTCTGATTCACTTCTAATTAGAAAACTAGGAGTTGGAGTAAATACCTATCCGGAAAGGTCTCCTCTTGAAAAAGAGAAGGCCGAGGGGTAACCTATAAAATTATGAAAGTGGATCCAGAGAGTGTTTTTCCAGTTGTGGGCAAGAGTAAAACTAGAGGTCATCAATATGAAAGAGTCACCAAGAAATCCAACAGGGAATGCTTTACCTGGAATGGTGAGAATGTGGAACTCACTACCATGGAGTGGTTGAAGCAAATAGTATAGATGCAATTAAGGGGAGGCTAGATAAGCATGAGGGAGAAGGAAGGGAGGGCGGGTTATGCTGATAAACTTAGACGAGGCAAAACTGGAGGAGGCTCGATTTGATCATAAATGCCGATATGGACTGGTTGGTCCAAATGGGCTGTTTGTGCCATAAAATCCTATAAGTGTATATTAGCAAGGTGGTAATCAGCACACAAAATGGTGGCATTTACAGCATAGTCAATCTTGCTGTTGCAGGAAATTCTGTGCCTGTGTTCGCTGTAGATTTATTTTAAGTTTTTAAAAACTTGGACATGTCCAAAATGTGTAGAAAGGCTTTCTAGTTGACCAATGTCTCCAATAGCCATCAACAATGTTATCTTACACGAAGGGCAAAGCAGCTCTGGCTTCAAATACCAAGCCCAGACATCTTTATGTCAGAGTTACTCTACCTTACTAGGGGAAGAGAGCAAAACAGTTTCATCCAGATCCTGTTTGTGCTTAAAGTAGTAAGAATTCGGTTTGGCTCAAGTGATGATCGTCTATTTACTCTGTTGTATGTAGATGTTGGGCTTTTTAAAATACTTTTCCCCCCTTCCAGTCATGCCATAATGAGATGTTAGAAAGTAGCATTTTGTATCCATTTTTGAAGTTCTTGATCTAGTTCTAACAAATAAGCCAATTGCAATAAACAGTGCTCCGAACGCAATGAACAGAGGATCCATTTAAAAATAATAGTCTTAATATGAATTAGTCCACAGCTAGCACAAAGGTTGCGTTGAAGGTATTTGAGCTGATCATTTATGGAGGGGAGGCCTACACATCACCATTTGGGGGACAAAGACACTGACTTAATGGGACTTTAACATGAAATACCCACATTAAAATTACAAAATCAAGTTACCAACAATCATCTGCAGGAAGCAAGATTTCCCTGACTTACGCTCCTCTGAAGCACATAGTATAATTTCCCAATGTCAAAAGTGCTAAATGAAAGTTGTTGTAAGCACAAACATTTGCTTGCATCTAGCTACTTCAGCATTTCAATGAAACTTCATCCAAGCCAGTTGAGCAGGACCAAACAAACTCATGTTGACTCCAGTTACATAAGATTTTAAAGATGTGCACACGTGTAATTACTTATTTTGATCAATCAAGTCAGAAATATCAGTTCTCTGTTGATCTGATGGCAGCAACTCCTATACGTTGATGCACCTAAAATAGTAGTGATCAACTATACACCTTTTTTGGAAGATGTAACTAATAGGGTAAAGGGGAACAATGGATGTAATATATCTGGATTTTCAAAAGGCATCAATAAGGTGCCACATAAAAGGCTGTTGCACAAAATAAGGCCTCATGGGGTTAGAGTATTAGCATAGATAGAGGATTGTTAAAGGACAGAAAACAGTAGGAATAAATGGGTAATTTGAGGTTGGCAGGCTGTTACTAGTGGAGTGCCACAAGGATCAGTGCTTGGGCCTCTGCTATTTACAATCTATATTGATGTCTTAGATGAAGGGACCAAGTATAATATCCAAGTTTTCTGACAATACAAAGCTAGGTGGGAAAGTAAGCTATGAGGAGAATGCAGAGCTATAGACAAGTTAAGTGAATAGGCAAGCAGGTGGAGTAGAATCTGGGGAAATGTGAAGTTACTCACTTTGGTAGGAAGAATAGAAAAAAAAAGCACAACTATTAAATGTCAGCGTTCAGATGGATTGGAGTATCCTTGTACATGAAACACAGAACGTTAACATGCAGGCACAGCAAGCAAATAGGAAGGCAGATGGTAGATTGGGCTTTAATGCAAAGGGGTTGGAGTACAAGAGTAAGGAAGTCTTGCTGCAATTCTGCAAAAATCACACCTGGAGTACTTTACAGTTTTGGAAGGGGTGCAAGAAAGGTTCACTAGACTGATTCTTGAGGGTTTTCCTATGAGAAGAGATTGAGAGGTGATCTCTTTGAAACAATATTCTGAGGAGGCTTGACAGGTTAGATGCTGAGAGGCTGTTGCCCCTGGCTGGAGAGTCTAGAAAGGATAAGGGGTGGCCACTTAGAACTGATGGAGAAATTGGCACACAAGGTTGTGAATCTGTGGAATTTTCTACCCCAAAAAAGGTTGTGATTGAGCAATCATTGAGTATATTCAAGGCTGAGATTGATAAGATTTTTTGGACTCGAAAATCAAGGGATAAGGGGATCGGGCAGGAAAGTGGAGTTGAAGTCAAGGATCAGCTATGGTCTTATTGAACAGTGGAGCAGGCTCGAGGAGCCGTTAGTTATGCTCTTTTCAATTACCAAATTAAATGTTGCTAAACTTTATACAAAATGCATTTCTTCCCACAGCAGACCACTCATTAGGCAGTCCATGTTACACTTCCTCCCCCACACGGCAGAATCTTCCAGAGAGATCGCCAGTATCTTCCTTGCTAACTGGCTCAATATGTGAACACAGAAGAGAAATCACAGCCTTCGACGACCTGTGCACTTCACGGACAAGCTACCTGCCAGCTCACTATTCAGAAAATGAGCTTTACTTCCAAAATAACGGTAAGAACAATTGTGTGCTGTAGAGGGGGGGAAAAAGCCACAAAGTTATTTAATTTTTTTTGTAGCCTGCTGCCCATCTCCTGTCATATACCAAGTTCCACTTATCCAATGTCTTAAATTAAAATTCTCATTCTGCTAACAGCCTTATACCACTCTACACTACCTCTGGTAGGTGTACCTTAAACCACCTAGGCATCACAATCCAATTCCTTCCCTAAACCTCTCACCACTCCTTTGTTGATTGGTGCTTCAAACCTAGAAATTAGTTACAATATCAGTAAATGAACATTTAACAGGGGGTGTTTGACTCCGATTTGTTTTTGAAAAGTTGACGCACTAAGCAAGTTAACACGTGTATTCAAAAATAGGAGGCAAGAATATCAGACAAATGTACTTAATTGATTACATGGTCAACCGGAATTTTTGGCTCAGTTGTTGTAAGATTAACACTTACAGTTGGCAAATCCAGTCAAGACTTAAAACCAAGCTAAAAATGGGCAATAAAGTAGATGGGCACCTTTAGCAAAAAAAAAAATCCTCATAGCTGCTGAGCCATCATCAAGAGTCCACAGACAAACTGCAAGAGAAAATATTACCTTCCTTAAAATGGCACATTCAAGTTATGATTAAATGGAGTAGAATACAAAAGAAGTTTGCAAGTTAAATTTAAGTCAAGTCAAGTTAGTTGAAGAAACAAAATCATGAACAGCTTACATATGGGCATCTGTATTTAGATCGATACAGGTATTAGAAATGAGAATTCAAAAGGAAGAGCTATACTCCTTAGCTGGAAGTGATTCAAATTCTACTGAGATTTAATTATCTGTAGTGGGAAACCCATAGATGTAATCTGATGTCTCATCAGATGTAATTTGAGAGGTTATAATATCTTCCAGGTACTGACCAGATGGATGCAGGGCAGGCTTGCAAGAAACTGCAGAACAAATTGGATGGTCTGCAGAATCTGGTGGAAGATCTTCAGCTGAAGAATCATGGTATAGTAACTTAATTTGCTCACATTTCAAAACATTGAAAAGATCTGTTCTTTGTATCTCCCTCCATTAAGGAAAGCATTAAAAGTCAAAAAGAGGCTTATTCTGGTGCATGCTTCCAATACACAAATTTTAGAAAGCTGTTTGTTTGTAACAACTTTATTTGAGGGTTTCATTCAAGTTAATACAATTTAATACTTCAAAACTATTTCAGAATTTAACATTTAATTTACAGAAATGTCCTCCATGATCAGAAGCCAAGAGAAGAGGATAAAGAGAGTAAAAGACAGAGAGAAAATGCTAAAGAAGTGAAGTCCACGTTTCTGCATTTTATTCCTTACGGTGTATGGCTTTTGACTCGCTGCAGTACACAAATAAAATCTGCTGCTATTTAATGCCTGAGAAACCCATTTTATTCATTCAATCTAGCCAGTTGCAATTAGTTATAATTGGATATATACAGGACTGACTACCAGATTCAAAAGTAACATACATTTTAGTTTTGCATTAGCTTAAGTACTTTGTATGCTAAATAAGCAGAAATAGTGTATTGTCAAAACAGAACAAGTCACACAAACTAGTGGACTAAGAGTGAGGTGAGAAGAGAAAGACAAGCAAGCCATGAACTGCTAGAATTGCTTGTGTCTTTTCCATACACCTCTGCAGCTGGTTACATATACACATCACATTTTGTTCAACTCAAGGCATGAAAAAAAAAACTTAAGAAAAATTAAATATGGAGTTTAGGTATTAATGAAAATTATAGATCTGGGTTAAGAGTCAATAGAAAAATGAGGTGAAACAGTTGGAACTTTGAGGGGTAGTATAGCCAGTAGCCTTTATTCCATACATAGTAATTATGAACAAGTGTCAACCACCAACAGTAGATAACTAGCACAGATGTTTGAAACACGAGATATAGTCTTGGCAAAGAATGGATTCATTACTTTAACAGTCATTTTAGATTACTATTTTCCAGGGTGTGTGTGTATATATCAGTTCTTGGTCAGGCTATGCTGCACAAAATTAGAACACATGTTTAAGGCCATGTGAAAGTTCAGTATTGATTGAACAGGAAAGCACACTAAACATTAATACCAGTTTTAAAAAAAATAAACTAAGCCTGGGAACAATGAGCATACTGGCCAACCAAAGTGTTTTTTTTAATTAAACGGCGAGGCAGAAATTTGTAGTTTCTAGTTTGGGTTCTGCAACAATTGCTATTGGGATAGATAGATGGAATGGAAAACAGAACTAAGCATTAATAGATATAGGATGTGCCCAAATGAAGCAATGGTTTTATGGTTGGGAAAGAACAAGTTTTGCTCTTTGCCAACAGGAGAAAAGAACTAAAAAAGATAGCTATGTGCAATTTTTTTTTTGGGGGGGGGGGGGGGGAGGGGAGAAGAGGAGGGCACAGCAGTGGTAATAAGTCGACACCTTCAGTACATCATTCTAGTGGGAATATAACATGGTGAAAAGTGCACACATTTGCTCCGAGACTACTAAAGATTCAGATAATGCACACTCATACCCCCAAGTCCCATTGGTAGATTGGTACTGCACCACTGAATGTTCTATAATTCACTGGTTCCCATAGTGATACATACAGGAAATGCATCATTACTGATGAGAAATTCCAGACATGTTGAAAATTTTAGTTTGAGTTTTCAGTATATACACTTTTATACAAACACACAATCAGGTCTGATCTCTGCACCCAGGGCAGTTAAGATAACAGTGCAACAATGTGAAATTGGAAATAGAGGGCACTAACTTCAGTGTTGTGAATTTTTTTTTTTTAAATAATAAAAAGGCACTCATTTCTCTATAGTAAAACTTTCTGCATTGTAAGCTCTAGATTATACATTTGCCATGGTAATATATCTGATCACTAAAATGTCAGTCTTCAACAGGTGGTCAGTGTTCATGAATTAAACTTCTAATAATTTTCAAAAGGAAAGCTGAAATTTAAAATATAAAATGGTTGGCCTCAGAGTAAATTTATGATTTGGCACATCTGAAGGGAAGCTTGTTTTTTTCCTCTACTAGAACTATGGTTATTTCCTGCAGTGTTTTCTAGGTAGGAATTAGTTAATTTTGTATACACAATTTAAGTAATGTTATCTCCCAATATGGGTTTAAGATTAAACTTGTGCTAAATGAGGAATTAAACATTTATTTCAGCACCCATGATGATCTTTCAAATCCAAAGTTAAGGTGAAGCTGTTCCCTATACAATCCCAGATTTATTTGAACTCCAACCTCAACCAACCCTACTGAGTTTGGAAAATTGTAGGCAATTTTGTATGAGCACTAGCACCAGAGTCGAGATTATTCAAACTAGTTGCATACAACACTCAGACAAAACTTCAGAAAAGACTTAAATCTCATCAGTTTAGGGTAGATTGAACTACAGGTGCCATATAGTGCAATAGCACAGACTGTTTTGTCCCTTTTGGTATTTAATTTAGAATCAACAATTGTATGAACAGCACAACATGACCAATACACTATAGGATGTAGCACCAGTATGCCACAAACAGTGGGAGATTTTACATTACAGTAGCATGACTTGGTGGTAAATTCACAACATGCAAGTTTATATAAAAAGCTTGGGTTTCAATAAATCCATTTTAACATTTAGTTCCAAACTTTGCACCTCTTCAAAAAAAAAAAAGAGTATTCCTTCAAGTAGAAAGTGGCAAAACATCAAAACATGCTCACTTATAAAAATAAGACCTGTATTCTAATTACACAATCTATAGATTCCAAGGCTACTGCTCAACTTGTATCTATTTCTATATAGAAGTGTGACTTGTTGTGGGGGGGGGGCAAGCAAAGCGGAAGTCAACACATCTGTTTAAATATCTTGCGAAAACTCAATACCCTTTCACCTGAAAGCAAATAAATTTATTGAAATTCTAGAGGTACTTCCATTTATAAATCTTTTAAATTAAAAATTTCCCACAAATGCAGATTAAAATAGTAGAAATAGAAAAAGGTTAACACGATCTAATTCTGGTTCTATTACTCACCATTAAAAATTTATAGTAAATGCCAGCTGTCTGAATATTCTATGCTTATTTACTCAGGTTAGCTGATTACCATGGGAATTTTGGAAGGAAGTGACAGTTAAGGTTCTTGTGGATAGCATATCTCAGCAGCATCAAATTGTTACCTAAACGAGACAAGACAGACAACCTTTAGCAGTGAAAATCCTGGCAGCCCACATAATCTGAAATCGAAGGACTCGAGAAGAAACAGCTGACAGATATTAAAAATTATGACAATGGAAAGAGAGGAGTTACATAATCACTGGAGTTCAGTTCCCCTTCGGTGAACTCAAAGCTCTAACTTGAACTCTGATTAGTGCACTCCATTTTGGGCATTTTGTTGCTGCAACTTCTGTTTACAATTCAATGGTAACCCCAGCACTGATGTATTTCTAAATCTTCATGGCCAGTCACCAGACACCTATTGAGGCATTCCTCCCACCGCTGGATTTTTCCATTTTCCACCATCACATATTTCCACTCAATCCTGGAATTCACTGGGACCAGAATGGAATTGTACCAGAATCTATCCTTGTTTGGTTTCAGTGGTACATATGTTTCCCACTGCCCCAAACACTCATGGCTTCCCGTCACTGCAAGGATCTGAGAGTTTGAGCAAGTAAGATAGTGAACATTAAAATGCACAGAGACATTATTGAGGGGCAATGGGGATACTGCAGCAACTTTCCTGGAAATATTTTCAGGCTCTGAATTTACATTTGTTCTTTCTGACTCAGCATTAACCTGCTCTTCAAAGATTATTCTTTCCATTTCAGTTTTAATAGATTTCAACTCATTAGGCATGTCAGCATTACTTTCACTGATAGTATCAGTCACCCCACCATCATTTAAACAACCTGTTTCACTAAATTTCTGATTAAGTGCTGAATCTAGATCAAAAGCTTCATCTTTATGGTCAGATTTTTCATACACATTTTCAACACTGATAGTGGACTTCATTGTTTCACAAACATAAACCTTCTCGTCCCCAGAATTATACTCTTCAGTGATGCTCACATTATGGACTGATTGAGCACCACATACAAACTCTTTTGACTCACAAAAATTCTGTGTCTGTCTGGAATCAGGTAGATCCTGATTATTTGACACTGCAGGACCAAAGTCTGTCTCTCTCAGATTCTTAACCACTGTGTCCGAAATGTCTTTAGCTCCTAAAGCAGTAGCATTTTGTTTGACTGGAGACTGTTGCACACCAACTCTCAATTCTGTTCCCTTGATCTCTGGTGCATTGCCCTTCTCAGCAGGTGTAGCTTTATCTGTAAAGACCAAGTTTTTCCACTTAAAACTTTACCCCAAATAGTAAACAATCACTGGCAAAAATATGGAAGCAGCATTCAAACAATTTAATATTTTACCACAATACAACTTATTTACAACATGGTTCCAATTTAAACAAGGGAAAGCAATTTGATGAGGTTCCTGCTTCAAGAATAAATTTACATAAACTAAACTTCTAGAATGAAAAGTAATTCTATTTAACAATGTTTGTCTGGTTTGCTAAAGAATCAATTAAAGATTAAATCATTTTACAGACGTGTGCACACATGTGGTTTAAGTCTTTAAATTCAAGATTATTTGAATGAAAATGCACTGTCAGATATACAATATCCAAAATCCTGCGAGTTAGGCAATTAATCCCTGCAACAGGCAAGTTTGCTGACATAATAAGCAACAAATTATTTGGGATGTAAAGAATGCAATTCTGATCTGCAGGAGAGGAGGCCCCATCATGGAGTTTTATCCGAGATGGTGTCATGAGAATTGCCAATTGTAAATTAAGGATAGCTGGAATCTACAAATCAGCATACACGAGTAATTTGACACCTCCATGTGCCCGACTGGCCTGAAAGAACCTTTGGTAAATCGCACTGCACATACTGACCTGAAACATATGTGGGCTCTGAGATGCATTATTAGTACCTCTATTCACATGCACGCTGAAACAGCACCAACCTGTTATCAGTTTACTCTGAACACCGCATAGGTTTTTTAAAACTTTGAGATACTCGGGCGCAGTGTGCGCTGCGGTTTTGGCGCAATGCGGAGCGGCAGCGAGGGGAAGATGTTGGTCGGTCCTTGCTGGAGGCAGCAGGACACGCGAGCGGATCGGTTTGATGGGTTCACCCCCGGCCAGTGATTCCTAATCTCTTCAAACCAACCTTTAACTGCCTAGTGCATAATTCGCTTATCCGACATCTCCTGTTTAATCTTCAGATAATTCGATATTCGTGTTACGCAAATTCAGATGAACAGAAGCACTAGTGCCCAGTTACACACACGCTGCGTATTAAATACAAAAAGTTAGTCAAATAATCTCAGTTGGCGACTGTAATGATATTTTAAAACTTCGAATAACGTCACCTTGCTAAAGTAACGCAGATTAATGCAAATCAGAGGATTCAGTGTTTCTGTATCTAGAATATATTCCGAATAACTGACCTTTCTACCCCAGTTTGATTTCAATCAATTCTAATGACAGAATTGGCCGCAGGTACACAGACTTGGGATCAGAATTTAAGCACAAACTCGTGCTGTGTGAATTTAAAACTCAGCAAGAGCCCCCAACCCATCCTGGTGCCGGGAAGGAGTGGGAGATGTGAACTCAGTGTATGCACTGGCTGGCCGCCCTGGGGAGCCGGCAGCGGCTCAGTGCAGAGGGTGACAGCAAGGCACGGTGAGGCTCAGGTCATTTGCGAACCAGGTTGGCCAATATCAAGAGCCTGGCCTGCAGAATATAACTGCAGCTTAAAGCTTGGCCAGACCAAAAGAACAGTGTAAACAGCGAGTTAATGTTTACCAGCACGGTCATCCTGCCAGCTCTCCACCCCCTCCGGCCGGCTGCCTCTGTCCTTGGGGCAGCTCTTTACCCGGTCGCGGTCAGTGTCCGGGGAAGCGCTCTGGAGCCCGGCTTCCTCCGGGCTGTCCTGGCGCCTGGCTCTGTTAAACCACACCCAGGTAGTCAGGACGACAGCAAGCGCCACCGGCAGCACTGCCCACACGCTGCTCAGCATGGCAACTATTCTCTGCAACTGAGCCGCCAGCTCTGCTGCCATCGCCGCTTATTGGCGCACCTTCCTGCACTCCACTCCACTTTTCAGCTGTTGCTCTGGACAAATCCCCGGCCCCGCCCTCCGGCCCGCCTCCCAGAATCAAGCCAGTCACCGTGCCACTGCGCACAAGCCCAATGGCAAAGTGTGACAGCTTTCCATTTAAAGCTACACTGTTCCTCCAGGGATACAACTCTTTTGGGGGGTACAAAATAAACATTCGATCGAGTGCCCCCCGATCTGGGGGACACTCCAGACACTTATAACTGCCCTCTTTTTTTGTTTTTTTTTTGTTGCTTTTTTTGTGTTTTTTTTTCTTTTGTGATTTTCTTTTGGGCATTAAAATCATATAATTTACAAGTGCCCCCTATAAAAGGGGAGGGGGACACTAAAACCCGGCAATTAAAATCCTCCAGGGATACATAACCGATGGGCTCGTAACCTCCCACGGGAGCCGGCGCCCCACAACTTGAGCCATCTCTCGGAAATTTGCTCCATGCCATTCCACTCTGCATGGAGGGCTTTCCTGTACGGGCTGCTCCTGCACACTCTCCACTTCATCGTCTTTGTCTGCCATCCGGACACGCTCATCTTGGCATCTGGAGGCAGTGAGGGTTACCAGTAAAGGGATCTCTATACAGAAGTCCTCCCGTTTTCCATCAGGGATTTGGCATGATGAGTGTTGCACAGAGCCGTCACATGCAATAAGTTTTTCAGTAGGTTCATGGACTCCCACGCCACCTGTAATTTCTGCAGCCCAGAGGAGTCCATTTTCCATGTATGTGTTGAGTGTGAGAGGTTGCAGCCACTCTTTATATAGTTGAAGGGGCTTTTCCTCAAACTTTGACTGTACTTCAGTTCCACCCTCCTGATCCTTGGTCACCCGGTGCGGAAGGGAGGTAAGTCAGAGGACATCCTCATAAGACGGCTCCTGGGTTTGGCCAAGGTGGCCATTAACAGATTCAGGCACTGACTCAGAGGCGAAAGTGCTACCCACTGAGCCGCGGCTGACACAGCGGACATAGGGAAGGAAAACAAGGGGGAGGGGTAGCAGTTTTGATTAAGGAAAATATTACAGCGCTAGAAAGAGTTAATGTCCTTGAGGGATCAAAGACAGAATCTATTTGGTTGCAGTTAAGAAACAATAAAGGAGCTATTATGCTATGGTGTATTTTATCGGCCACCAAATAGTGGGAAAGGAGATAGAGGAGCAGATTTGCAAATAAATTACTGAGGGGTGCATGAACTATAGAGTAGTGATAATGGGAGATTCTAACTATCCCAATATTGAATGGGGCAGTGGTTGTGTTAAGGGCAGAGAAGGAGAGGAATTTCTGAAGTGTGTTCAGGAGAATTCCCTTGATCTGTATGTTTCCTGTCCAATGAGGAAGAAGGTATTGCTGGATCTAGTCCTGGGGAATGAATTGGGTCAAGTGGAGAATGTCACAGTTGGAGAGCATTTTAGGAATAATGAAAATAGTATCGCAAGGTTTAGGTTAGTTGTGGAGAAGGAGAAAGAGCAATCTGGAATAAAAAATACTTAACTGGGAGGAGGGCTAATTTCAGCGAATTGAGGAGGGATCTGGCTCGGGTAAATTGGAATCAAAGACTGGCAGGCAAAAATGTAATGGAGCAATGGGCGGCCTTTAAAGAGGAGATGGTTCTGGTATAGTCTAGGTACTTTCCTACAAGGGGGAAATGGAGGGTAACTAAAGCCAGAGATTTCTGGATGATGAAGGAGTTGGAGAGTAGGATGAAGCAGAAAAAGGGTGCATTGACAGATGTCAGTTTGATAATACAAGGGAGAGGAGAATTAGGCTGAATATAAAAAGTACAGAGGACAAGTGAAAAGGAAATAAGAGGAGCAAAGAGACAGTACGAGAATAGATTGGCGACTAACATAAAGGGGAATTCAAAGGTCTTCTATCGGCCTACTAACAGTAAAAACAGTTGTCAGAGGAGCAGTGGGACCCATTAGGGACCAAAATGGAGATCTATTGGAGGAGGCAGAAGGCATGGCTGAGGCACTAAATGAGTACTTTACATCGGTGTTTATCAATGAAGAGGACTTTGCCAAAACTATGGTAAATAAGGAGGTTGTTGGGAGATAAGATGAGATCAAAATAGATAATGAGGTACTGGAAAAGCTGGCGGTAATTAAAGTCACCCAGTATGGATGAGATGCATCCTAGGTTACTGAGGGAAGTAAGTGGAGGTGCTGGCCACAATCTTTCAATCCTTCTTAGATACAGGGATGGTGCCAAAGGACTGGAGGATTGCAAATGTTATATCCTTGTTCCAAAATGAGTAGAAGAATAAACCTGGCAAGTACAAGACAGTCAGTTTAACGTCGGTGGTGGAGAAGCTTTTAGAAACAATAATCCGAGAGAAAATTAACAGCCACTTGGACAAGCATGGACTAGCAAAGGAGAGCCAGCATGGATTTGTTAAGGGCAAATCGTGTTTGACTAACTTGATTGAGTTTCTTGATAAGGTAACAGAGAAAGTGGATGAGGGCAGTACGGGTGTTGTTGTGAATATGGACTTTCAAAAGGCTTTTGATAAAGTACCACAAACTAGGCTTGTTAGCAAAATTGAAGCTCATGGGTGAAAGCGGCAGAAGCAACATGGATACAAAATTGGTTAAGGGATAGAAAACAGAGTTCTGATGAATGGCTGTTTTTTGAACTGGAGGGAGGTATACAATGGTGTTCCCCAAGGTTGTTCCCCAAGGACTACTGTTGTTTTTAATATACATTAATGACTTGGACTTGGGGATACAGGGCACAATTTCAATTTGCAGAGAACACAAAACTTGGAAATGTAGTAAACAGTGAGGACGATAGTAATAGACTTCAAGAAGACATAGACAGACTGATGGAATAAATAGTAATAATAATTTTTATTTTATATAGCGCCTTTAATGTAGTAAAACGTCCCAAGGTGCTTCACAGCAGTGTTGCAAGACAAAACAGATAAATTTGACAGAGTCACAAAAGAAGAAATTAAGGCCGATGACCAAAAGCTTGGTTTTAAGGAGTGTCTTAAAGAAGGAAAGAGAGATAGAGAGGCGGAGAGGTTTAGGGTGCCAGATGAAATGCAGAGAAGTGTCAGGTGATATGAGAATGAGGAGAGACCATTGACACTAAATGGTACGATTTAAAATGGAGTGCAAGAACAGAGAGACCTGTGGGTGCTTGTGCACAAATCTTTGAAAGTGGCAGAACAGGTTTACAAAGCAGTTAAAGCATATGGGCTCCTGGGCTTTATAAATAGAGGCATAAAGTACAAAAGCTAGGTAGTTATGCTCAACCTATATAAAACACGAGTTCAGCTGGAGTATTTGGCCAGCCGGCCTGGCCCAGCTGCGTCCACGGCATCCCTTGGGGGATGGGGACATGGGACACTGTCGGGACATGATCTTGAATAAACCTTCTTCCAGCTGTATTCTGCATCATATAAGTAGTCAGAAATATTGGCAGAGATATTTTAGGCCCCATTCCTTTAAACGTCCTGCAAATGTTCTCAAAATGTCCTCCAATTTTCTTAAATATCCTTAAAATGTCCACCAATTTACTCAAATAATTCACTAAAAGCCTCAAATAACCTTAAAATCTAACTCTGAACTCTAAAGATGGATGTGTAAAACTCAGCGTTCTCTCATGTGGAACGTACTGCAGCACCGTTTTTAAAAATAGCATCCATAGCACAGGATTCAATCAGATAAGACTGCACTTTTCTCGGTGGTAATTTAGACCAGTGGTAAAAATGGTGGTATTGATGAATTCACCTCTGGTGATAATTTTCTGTGGTATTTTGGTGTTGCACACTTAATGATGTCATAAAAACGGAAAAAAATAAGATCGGTGGTATTTTTTACCACCAGTGGTAAATCACTGATGAATTTAACACCGGTGGTATTTCGGTGCTAAATTATGAAATCGGTGGTAATCTGCAATGAATTTACCACCGGTGGTATTTTCGGTGGTAAATGGGTGGTAAATGATCGAAAAAATGACGAAAATCCAGCCCTATGATTCTACGTGTGCCTCATGTTTGGTAACAATTATTGGTAGATGAGTGATTGGGGTGAGGGTGGGGGGTGGTGTCGTGCATTGAGCAGTGTGTGAATCTAGTGGTACAGTTGGTAGGAGACAGCTTTTGAAGATGCATTCACTGACCTTGATCATGAAACTTCTTTGGGCACTGGAGCCCGGTCCTGGGGGCAACACTGCTGGCAGTGACAGCTTCAGTGATCTAGTCTCACTTGCTTCTTTCTGGAGAACGTCCTGGCCCCATTTGGGTAGAGGACCTCTCTTCCAGTGTTGATCCCCTGCTCAAAGCTCGAGTGCTGTGTCTGAGACCCTGGATGTCCTTTCCCTGGCCAATTGAGCCAGTTGTGTTAGTGCTGAAGCATTTTTAGTATTTTTTTTTACCTGCAGCTCAGCTTTAAGAGCTGCAGACTGCATAGTCTCATTGAAAAATACAACATTCCTACAGGGCTTGACAGGCTAGATGCAGGGAGGATGTTTCCCCTGGCTGGGGAATCTAGAACCAGGGGTCACAGTTTCAGAATAAGGGGTCGGCCATTTAGGACTGAGATGAGGAGAAATTTCTTCACTCAGAGGGTGGCGAATCTTTGGAATTCTCTACTCCAGAGGGCTGTGGAGGCTCAGTCATTGAGTATATTCAAGACAGAGATCGATAGATTTTTGGATATTAAGGGAATCAAGGGGTATGGGGTTGGGCGGGAAAGTGGAGTTGAGATAGAACATCAGCCATGATCTTAATGAATTGCAGAGCAGGCTTGAGAGGCCTACTTCTGCTCCTATTTCTTATGTTCTTATGTTCTGAAGGATTTTTAATTTTTTATGTGCAGAGGCAGTTCAGCTTTAAGAGCTGCAGACTGCCTTGAAGAGGAGCAGGCTAACTTTAAGTAAAGTTAGCCTTGCTCCAGTGACGTGAACTTCAACCTTCTGCTGAGTACACAGCTGTCAGCAGCACGTTAGTCGCTGGGCTGTGCGCTCCTATCATGTTAATTAGTAGGCAGCACCAAATTGACATGTTGCCTGTGCTTTCTGAACAGGCGCGGGCATTTCTCGCATTACGGTGCAATGTGCCCTTTTTTGGACTATCGAATTTCACCCCCAAGTGTCCAGAAAGATTTTTCCATCCATTGGTGAATTTTATAAATCTTATGAACATATGCAGGGGACGACACTGGATCAGACATTTTCCTAGCATGAGTAACTGCACCCAAGGCCAAGTTAATACATATTGGTACAGACAAATGACAGCTCACACATCCATGGCACACTTCCAAATAAAATACAGTTTTTGTGCTGGAGCACTTTTAGTCATGCTAGTGCTGGTAAAAAAAAACAATTATAACATTCTGCTCTCCTATATGTCGCCAACCATTACTATAGAATAATTTACAACAAGGCTCAAAATTTCCAGCTTCGGGTGACCATGGTAACATTAACCCTTCAATTCCCAGACCTCTGGAGATGTATCAGTTTTTTAGAGAAATGTCAGTGGGTTTCTATTTATACCTCTCAGACCAAAAGCATACAAAAAAAGAGCTGCTAAAATATTTTAAAC
The DNA here is from genome assembly GCF_044704955.1 of Pristiophorus japonicus. NCBI lineage: Eukaryota > Metazoa > Chordata > Chondrichthyes > Pristiophoridae > Pristiophorus > Pristiophorus japonicus. Next base: position 226,654,991 of record NC_091978.1, read on the forward strand.
CTGTAAAAATAATTTATGCAGAACACTTTTGTTATACAAAACATGCAATTTATGATTTTTTATAAATATTTTATAAATTATTTACTAGAAGGATTGTGGGACATTCGTGCTTTAAGTGATGTCACAGATGTTGGCCTGAGAGAGAACGCTCACGTTGATGCGTCTAGCATCGAGGCATTGGCCATGCTCGACCAGCTTCGGTGGGCGGGCCACATTGTCCGCATGCCCAATGCTAGACTCCCGATGCTGGACTCCCGAAACAAGCACTCTACTCTGAGCTACATCACGGCAAGCGAGTCCCAGGAAGGCAGAGAAAACACTTCAAGGACACCCTCAAAGCCTGTTTGAAAAAATGCAACATTCCCACCGACTCTTGGGAATCCCTGGCCTAAGACCGCTCAAAGTGGAGGAGGAACATCTGAGAAGGTACCAAACACTTCGAGTTTCTTCGCCGGGAGCACGTGGAAGCCAAGTATAAAAAGTGTATGACAAATCAAGCACCCATCCACCCGCACCTCCAACCACCGGCTCATCATCATAGGCAGTCCCTCGGAATCGAGGAAGACTTGCTTCCACTCTTAAAATGAGTCCTGAGGTGGCTGACCAGTTCAATACGAGAGCCACAGTCCCTGTCACAGGTGGGACAGATAGTCTTTGAGGGAAGGGGTGGGTGGGACAGGTTTGCCGCACGCTCTTTCCGCTGCCTGCGCTTGATTTCTACATGCTCTCAGCGATGAGACTCGAGGTGCTCAGCGTCCTCCCGGATGCACTTCCTCCACTTAGGGTGGTCTTTGGCCAGGGGACTCCCAGGTGTCAGTGGGGATGTTGCACTTTTTCAGGGAGGCTTTGAGGGTGTCCCTGTAACATTTCCTCTGCCCACCTTTGGCTCGTTTGCCACGAAGGAGTAGAGCGCTTGCTTTGGGAGTCTTGTGTCTGGCATGCGAACTATGCGGTCTGCCCAGCGGAGCTGGTCAAGTTTGGTCAGTGCTGGGGATGTTGACCTGGTCGAGGACGCTAATGTTGGTGCATCTGTCCTCCTAGGGGATTTATAGGATCTTGTGACAGAGAAAGTAGATCCCACGTTGGTCTCATCAGTCACCTTGGAACTCATCTTAGTGTGGAAGCAAGTCATCCTCGACTCTGGGGGACTGCCTAAGAAGAAGAAGAAGGTGTCACAGAATTCTCTGTACATGTAACAAGGTCATGTAGCACTGTGACATGGGGATACATTTGGGCAGAAATTGCAGCACTTGTAACTATTTCCAAAGATTTGATGACTAATGCTACTCTTTTCATTCAATTAAATGTTCACTTCTGAAATCCTGACCTTGAAACACTAACTTTCTGTTGACATAAAACTGGCACTATTCAAAGCAAGAACTGGCACTGCTACTTGACCCCGGTACTTGTATTCTTTTACAATTTGGCACACTAAAGCAATATGCCATAAGCTATAAAAATAGTATGAAAAGGTCATCCTAATTTAAGATGACTCATGTCAGAAGAAGTAAGCACCCCTCACAATCAGACTGCTTATTTTCTCAACCGTCTGTCAGTCTATGGCCTCATCTTGAAAATTACCTTATTACCATGTTTCCTTCTGAGACCTGTCATTGTTGCTTCCATGCCTTCCTTTCCAGAGAATCTATCATTTCATCCCTTCTTCAGAGACAATTTGTTTTCTTCCAGGACATCAATCAAACTTGGACACTTTAGGTTTTCTCTGAAAAAGAGTGTAGAAGGTATACACTATAATATGATATGCCTTTATAATGGACAATGTGTTTGAACAGTAATTCATTGTGTGAACTGTTACGCGGATGTGATAAGAGTTATATAAATTCATGGATGTGTCACAGATAAAAGAAAGGTCTAAAATTTCAAAAACATTGCAGATTTAGAAATCCAGCAAAAAGTGGCCTGACTTCAGGAATTTGGGAAAAAATTATTCTTAGGAAAGGTTAAAGGTAATAATCTATTGTCAATTTAACTGGAACAAATAAGAAGTTTCTGAACACAAAGACAATGAAGGCTAAAAGCATTAAAAAGCCTAAACTGGAAGATATTGTGGCAATGAGAAACTATGATATATTGTAGTAGTAACATCAGAAAAATGACCAACACCAGAGTCTAGAAATTTGATTAGGCCTGGAAACAGGCGATGCCGCCGTGGGCTAAGGTAACAACCACCTGTAAAAAGAGTGCAGGCAGCACCGGTATTTTGGTGCTGCCTGTTGATTTAAACGAGCACAGAATCTCCTGTGCAACGTGCCCTTTCCGACGGTAACATCAGCAGAAGGCCGAAGGTCGTGTCCAGAGGATTGGTGCAGTCTTCTTGGGCAGTCACCCAGAATGTGCTGTTTGGGATGATGTAGTGATGGTTCCTGGGTTTTGCTGAATCAGGAGGTATCGAGTCTGCTGATGGTCTTTGTAGGGTTGGAGCATTGTCTGGTGTGGCACATTACGAAGCATTCTTTTGTCCACGGCTCCCCTCTTACTCTCTCGGACATTCGACTGGGTCTTGTGTGAGGTCCACAAATGGGTACCAGACTGCATGGTACTTCCACCTTCGCTGGCTGCCATAAGTCCACAGATGTTTCACCCAGATGTTTGCTGTGTGTAGGTTTGTGCTCCACCCTGATGCTGAAGGGGGAAGGGGATGGGGATGCACTGTCTTGCAGCTAGCAGTAACAGTGCATGAGCCTGCATATCACACAGGGGATTCACTCCCTGGTGAGTGAGTCTTAAAGCACAGGCTCAGATCTGGAGAGACTGTGACTGGAAGCACTACATAAAGTCTGTGGCATAGATGTCATTAAGCCATTGCATGAGGAATCAATTGAAATACATTTTTTTTAAAGTGAAACATGAAGCTCTTGATCACAAGCTTATTGGTATAAATCATGCAGAAGAGCGTTCAATCAAATTTTCAATAACAACAGACTTTTGAAGAACTCTTGGTGAGAATATGGTGTTAAATCTTCCTTAATTCTTGGCCTTTTAAAAACAGACTTCAAAACTTTGCACATTATTTTATCAGCTCTTAAACTAGAAAACCCAATGTAGAAAATTTAAGGAAATACAGCTTTGAATTTTTTTCTGAGATTATTATAACTAGTACAGTATAGTTTATTTTTAAAGTATTTAAAGTTAGAACAATCAGGGGGGAGATTTGATGCATCTCATTGGAAGCAGTTTTCACTCCAATTACATAGTGTTGCACGCCGATTGATATCATGCTCCTGGTAATTAAAATACTTGCAACTAGCACAGGCAACGGCAGCACTGCCAACCTGCTCAATATGGTGGCTGCCATGTTTCACGCCTCAAGTTGGTGGAAGCCAGGCAGCTCCATTTTTTCTTCAAAACCGGCCTTAATGCCTGGCACTAAAGGTTCGAATTTCTAAGCCATTATATACGGGTATAGACTGTTCAGGAGAAATACATAACTAGAATCAGAAAGTGTAGACTAAACAAGAATAAACCTAGGGGGACAAAATTGCCCACCGCCGGAAATGAGGCGCACGCACTGTTTTTGATGTGTTCTGACCGCCCCATGCATTGAGGTGGCCTCACCATCAAAATTCAGCAGTTCGGGATTTTTTTTCCAGTGGGGCAGAAGTGGCCTCACCATGGGGGCGGAAGTGTGGGTGGGACGGAGTGGCCGTCAGTAACGGAGCGGAAGTGGGGGCTGGGCGGAGTAGCCGAGGCTATCAGTCATCAGCACTGCGCTGATGACGTCATCGTGCTGGCGCGTCACCACATCTCTCCCCTTCAGTTAAAGGGGAGGGCCACTGCAAACTCTGCAGCCACTTTAGTGACAAACACTGGGCCACCAGGGAGGGTTTTGGCCGGGCCAGCGGCCTGGCACCCAAGAGGGGAACCCGCGGCCATAATTGTCAGACCAACCTGGCAGTTGGGCTGACAAAAGAAAATAACATGGCAGCCGCGGCAGTGCGCCCTCCCCTTCAAGGGCGGCTGGGCCACCATGCCACAGAGAGTGTACCAACAGCAAAAGCAAAAGCGGGGCCGCTCCCACGGGGCAATACCGGAAAAGGGGCAGTTTCACGAGGGGCAATTCCGCGAAGGGGTCCCTGCCAGTCGGTAAGGGATCGGCACGTATACGCCGTGGGGGAGAAATGGGCGGAGCGGTCCCGGACACCGCACCAAAAGTAAAGAGGGCAATTTCCAAAATGGCATCCCCCCCCCCCCCGCGGCGAGTCGTCAGCCATTCCGTGCTGCCCCGTGGCCTTATCGGAAGGGGTAAGTTCAGCCCCTAATTATCTTAACAAATGAATCACAAGCAAAAATAAGGAAGAAAAGAACAATTACAAATCCTGCATGGAGAATGAGAAGGAGATGAATATAGGAAAATTGATTAACATGTTAAAAGGGGGAGCAACATAGCAAAGCGAGTTCTGCATAGTTTCAGATGTAAAACATAACATTAAGAAATGCTTTCACTAATGTAACAGTAAGAGGGTAGTCAGAGAAGAGGTAAGAACCATAAAAGATTGTGATGTGGCCGAAAGTGAGGTTGAACACAAGGATTGTTAATATGTTTAGGGACATAACAGTGTAAATGTAATTTTTCTGGTGTTCCTGTCTGCCTGGTCTCCTGGCTGGCCTCCCACAATATACGCTATGTAAACTAGAGGTGATCCAAAATTCGGCTGCCCGTGTCCTAACTCGCACCAAGTCCCGCTCATCCTTCACCCCTGTGCTCGCTGACTTACATTGGCTCCCGGTTAAGCAATGCCTTGTTTCCAGATCCCTCCATGGCCTCTCTCCTCCCTATCTCTATAATCTCCTCCAACTTCACAATGCCGCCCCCCCCCCCAGAGATTCCTGCACTCCTCCAATTCTGCCATCTTGATCATCCCTGATTATAATCGCTCAACCATTGGTGGCCGTGACTTCTGTTGCCTAGGCCCTAAGCTCTGTAATTCCCTGTCTAAACCTCTCCGCCTCTCTATCTCTCTTTCCTCCTTCAAGACGATCCTTAAAACCTACCTCTTTGACCAAAATTTTGATCAACTTCTCTAATTTTTCATGTGGCTCGATGTAAATTTTTTAATCTCATAATACTGCTGTGAAGTGCCTTGGGATGTTTTACTACATTAAAGGCGCTATATAAGTACAAGTTGTTTTTGTTATTCTACCAACCGCACGTATGGCGAACAAGCAGGCAAATCCCCATGGAAATATTTATTTCTTCCAAGTATTTATTAGGGAAGATATGAGCAACATGTCTTCCTTATATAGAGCTAATCCAAGTTGAATTAACAATCACAATATAAATGAGATGGAAGTCCTAAAAAGGCCAAAAGGGCTCAAATTAAATAAATCATTAGGGATGGATGCTATTTATCCCAGGGTACTAAGAAAGACAAAAGAGGAGATTTGTCGGACATTGTCAGTCATTATGAGGGAGTTGATAAACACTTGGGAGATTTCGGTAGATTGGAAACAGACTAACATGGATTCCATTTTCATAAAGGGTGACAAAACAGAGCCAGGCAACTATAGGTGCATTAGTCTTATTTCAGTATTAGGTAAACTAATGAAACCAATTGTCCAGAGTAAAGTTGAGGAGTACTTGTATGATGATAATGTAGTAAACAGTAACCAACATGGATTCAGATGGGGAAGATCCTACCTGACCAATCTCCTTGACTTTATTGAGGATGTGATATCCCAAAGTGTCAGCTGTGGCTCAGTGGGTAGCACTCTTGCATCTGGGTCAGAAGGTTGTGGGCTCAAGTCCCTCCCCGGGAACAAAAATCTAGCCTGATGCCCCAATGCAGTGCTGTGCTGTTGGAGGTGCTGTCTTTCAAATGATATGGTTAAACTGAAGCCCTGTCTGCTCTCTCAGGTAGACATAAAAGAGCCCATGGCACTATTTTGAAGAAGAGCAGGGGAGTTATACCAGGTGTCCTGGCCAATATTTATCCCTCAATCACCATAACAAGAACAAATTATCTGGTCATTATCACATTAATGTTTGTGGGAGCTTGCTGTATGCAACTTGACTGCTGTGTTTACCCACCTAATTGGCCTAGATTTATGTGCTCAAGTCTTTGGAGTGGGACTTGAACCCACAACCTACGGACTTCAGAAGTGAGTGTGCTGCCTACTGAGCCACAGCTGACACTGTGACTGAGTGAAACAATATCAGATGAAATGTTTACGTCCAATCCCTGTGGAACAGCAAACAATAAAACAAATAGGATGTCGAACAAAGGGATGCATAGCTCAAACTAGAAGAAGTTACGCTCAAATGTTACACTCTGCTGAGACCATACCTTGAGTTTTGTGTCCAGTTCTTGACATCAAGACACAAAGGAAACATTCAAGCATGGAGTCAATATAGGCAGGGATGGATTAAAGGTGCTTTGGGCCCAGGGCAGTACCCCGGCCATGGGCCCCCTGCTCCCATTCACATCCTGCAGTAAATGATATTAGAAATATAGAAACATAGAAAATAGGTGCAGGAGTAGGCCATTCGGCCCTTCGAGCCTGCACCACCATTCAATATGATCATGGTTGATCATACAACTTCAGTATCCCATTCCTGCTTTCTCTCCATACCCCTTGATCCTTTTAGCCCTAAGGGCCACATCTAACTCCCTTTTGAATATATCTAACGAACTGGCCTCAACAACTTTCTGTGGTAGAGAATTCCACAGGTTCACAATTCTCTGAGTAAAGAAGTTTCTCCTCATCTCGGTTCTAAATGGCTTACCCCTTATCCTTAGACTGTGACCCCGGGTTGTGGACTTCCCCAACATCGGAAATATTTTTCCTGGATCTAACCTGTCCAATCCCGTCAGAATTTTATATGTTTCTATGAGATCCCCTCTCATTCTTCTAAATTCCAGTGAATATAAGCATAGTCGATCCAATCTTTCTTCATATGTCAGTCCTGCCATCCTGGGAATCAGTTTGGTGAACCTTCGCTGCACTCTCTCAATAACAAGAATGTCCTTCCTCAAATTAGGAGACCAAAGCTGTACACAATATTCAAGGTGTGGCCTCACCATGGCCCTGTACAACTGAAGTAAGACCTCCCTGCTCCTATATTCAATTCCTCTCGCTATGAAGGCCAACATGCCATTTGCCTTCTTCACCGCCTGCTGTACCTGCATGCCAAATTTCAATGACTGATGTACCATGACACCCAGGTCTCGTTGGACTTCCCCTTTTCCTAATCGGTCACCATCCAGATAATAATCTGCCTTCCTGTTTTTGCCACCAAAGTGGATAACCTCACATTTATCTACATTATACTGCATCTGCCATGTATTTGCCCACTCACCTACGTCACAGGGCACTATACTGAGTATGCATTAGGTCAAGGTCAGGTCAGGTCAGGTCTACATCTCAGGTTATATTCTCATTGATATCATGACGACACTCATTTAATATTTTATTATGTTTCCAACCGATACTTTGATGAAACCCTGTATAAACAGTAAACTACAACGCTTTAATTAAAAAAACCCTTACATTTTGAAACTAAATCGACAATGACAACAATTTAGAACAAGGCAGCACATTTTTTTTGGAAGACCATCATTTGTCATTTGCATTCCATTTTCTCCACAGAGGCAACTACAAGTATAACATTACATTGATCTTTTCCTAGAGTTTTGTCAGCTAAACTCGTCAACGATTTTTGAGAAGTCAAGTACTCCCAGTACTCTGCTCTCAATGCTCATGATTGAAAGACTGTTAAGTCAATCTTGTTCAATTTGGTTCTTGACCTCATCCTTGATGCTTTTAGTTTCGAGAAGGACCGCTCACCAATGCAATTTGATACAATCATCGACAGATATATCCGAAGAGCTATTTCAATGTTAGAAAAGGTTTGGGTGAGGGTGTGTGTATGCAGGAATTGGTACATTCTCAGCTCTGCTGACTTAGTTTGTTTGACACAAATTGAGGTTTGAAGTTCTGTTGAGGATGCCACCAAGCTAGAAAACTGGATGAATTCACTTTCAATCATAGGTTCCAGATCTTTGGGATAGGAGCGGGCAAGATTTGCTGCGGCTTGATCTCATGAGTCGAGAGAGTGGTTAGCTTACAGTTGATTTCCTTGTATTTCGAGGTACTGATTAGTTGATCAATGATGACAAGAAACACTTCAGTTTCGAATTTCTCCTTCCGTGAAAGCACAGTATTTTCAGCATCCCCAGCATCATAGCAGCGGTTGCATACCCAGACGTGCCTCTGAGCTGAATTGTACTCATTGTGGCCACACAGTTTAATCCCTAGGTCTTTGAAGTTCTGCTGTCCACTGTGTCTTGACAAAATTGACAAGGGACTTGAGTAAGGACACCATGACATTCAGATTCAAGCCGGTCTCTTGAAGCAAGAGATTGGTCAGGTGAAAATGCTTCAAGGCTGTGTTTGAAATAACAATGAGAATAGCTGAATCCAGTTCGCCCAGTTTGTCAAGGATCAACTGAGCTTCATTTCGGCATTCAACTTTCTGTTCCACGTCAGTTGCCAGGGATTCCAACACTTCGCACATGGGCTGACACTGCTTCATACCTTGTTGGCCATCGAGTAGCAGAAAGCTGTTTGATGACAGACAGCCCTAAATGCTTTAGTTTTTCATAAGCAGTCGCTGGCGATACATCAATGCAGAGAGAAAAGTGAACATCTTTTGTACAATGTCAAAAAATCTGACGATCACTGCATTCGGCACTGTTTTTCCTCACAAGATTGAGTGAGTGTGCTGCACATGGTATAAATGTCACATATGGGCATTGCTCTTTGATGATAGCTTGGACCCCAATGTGTTTCCCATTCATATTTGAAGCATTATATAAGATTATCTGAGGTAATTTTGTATGTCGATCCCGTTCTCATCCAGAAAGGCCAGTATTATTTCTGCTATTTCTTGTCCAGTATGACCGATTATCAGCAAGAACTTTAGGAACCTTTCCTCAGGACCAGTCGGTAGAACATAGTGGACAACAAATGTCAGCTGATCTGAGTGTGTGACATCCGTCGTTGAATCAACAGATGTTGAATAGAACTTCGTGATTTTAATTCCTGGATAATCGTCTCAAGTACTTTGCCATCCATCAGACTAATCAGTTCTTCACAAGTGGTGGAAGGCAAGAATGAAGTATGCCCCTTGCCTTTGTTGGCGAACCGCTTGATGTGTTCAGCAAGAAATGCATCGTAGTTTGCGAGAACCTCCAACACCCCCGGATAATTACCGTAACTTGGAGACCCAACGATTTTGTCTATGCCTCGCAATGAAAGACCTCGTTCACAGAGAAACGTTATCACACAGACAGCCCGCTCTAGCACCTTGCGCCAGTATTGCTGTTCATTTTCAAACTGGAAGACAATATGACCATCCACACAACCAGTGCCTGCTTGTCTAGTGCAGATTACCACCATGGCTTCTCTATGCTGGTGGCTGTTTTCGTGAGATTAAATCCTCTCAACTCCATGCTTCCAGTCATTAAACCCATGAGTAACGTAGATACTTGTTCATGCTGTGAGAAAAGCAGTATACTCTACCGTTTGAAGGTGAATAACAGAGCCACCTTTGCTCCACACGTTTCCTTGTCAGCGGGTGCACACGTGTGAAGAAAGACTTTGAGCAGTAACGGCGACATCCTTCCTTGGCATGAATCGCGTTGGAGTTTTGGAAGTCTTTATCACAGTTTCAGCAGTCCTCACTACCTTTTGCAATCCAATGGCTTTGCATGTCTTCTGAGATCTTGTCTCCCCACAGCCCAATATCACTCATAAGTTGCACCTCTTTCAGTTCAGTATATGCCAGTTGGTTTTTGTTATGTCTTTAGATGCTCTGATAATGACTCCACGAGGCAATGTGTTGTACTCGAACTGTAGTGACCTTAGTCCTTTATTGATAACTCCAGAGTGAGGATCACACCTGTACAGGTAACCTACAAGTCTCCCACTGAGGTGCCCCCTGGTGGCACACCTTCTAATAGTACAAGCAGTAACCATGTAGGATACATGACATCACTCTCCCCCAAGCCTTTAGTGCAAATCACCTTCATGCATTGACTGTGCTCTGGGCTTAGCTCTATCTGGTTGACTCTTGGAGGGTCATTTCCATCTTGGGTGAGTAGGTGGTGTTTCGTTGGCAGTGGAGGTGCTGGTGGTTTCTGTTTGTACGTCCATGCCCACTCCATACTCTCCCCGCAACCCCCCCCACCACATATAGATTATGCCAGTGGCTCAGTACATTCATATACATTTAAGTCCAGAAAAAAAAATTTGCATTTACATCATTACATTTGTGGTACAGTTGTGAGGCAAGTACATTTGACTGGTGAGGTACATACTTGATATATAGAAACATAGAAACATAGAAAATAGGTGCAGGACTAGGCCATTCAGCCCTTCTAGCCTGCACCGCCATTCAATGAGTTCATGGCTGAACATGCAACTTCAGTACCCCCTTCCTGCTTTCTCGCCATACCCCTTGATCCCCCTAGTAGTAAGGACTTCATCTAACTCCCTTTTGAATATATTTAGTGAATTGGCCTCAACTACTTTCTGTGGTAGAGAATTCCACAGGTTCACCACTCTCTGGGTGAAGAAGTTTCTCCTCATCTCGGTCCTAAATGGCTTACCCCTTATCCTTAGACTGTGACCCCTGGTTCTGGACTTCCCCAACATTGGGAACATTCTTCCTGCATCTAACCTGTCTAAACCCGTCAGAATTTTAAACGTTTCTATGAGGTCCCCTTTCATTCTTCTGAACTCCAGTGAATACAAGCCCAGTTGATCCAATCTTTCTTGATAGGTCAGTCCCACCATCCCGGGAATCAGTCTGGTGAATCTTCGCTGCACTCCCTCAATAGCAAGAATGTCCTTCCTCAAGTTAGGAGACCAAAACTGTACACAATACTCCAGGTGTGGCCTCACCAAGGCCCTGTACAACTGTAGCAACACCTCCCTGCCCCTGTACTCAAATCCCCTCGCTATGAAGGCCAACATGCCATTTGCTTTCTTAACCGCCTGCTGTACCTGCATGCCAACCTTCAATGACTGATGTACCATGACACCCAGGTCTCGTTGTACCTCCCCTTTTCCTAATCTGTCACCATTCAGATAATAGTCTGTCTCTCTGTTTTTACCACCAAAGTGGATAACCTCACATTTATCCACATTATATTTCATCTGCCATGCATTTGCCCACTCACCTAACCTATCCAAGTCACTCTGCAGCCTCATAGCATCCTCCTTGCAGCTCACACTGCCACCCAACTTAGTATCATCTGCAAATTTGGAGATACTACATTTAATCCCCTCGTCTAAATCATTAATGTACAATGTAAACAGCTGGGGCCCCAGCACAGAACCTTGCGGTACCCCACTAGTCACTGCCTGCCATTCTGAAAAGTACCCATTTACTCCTACTCTTTGCTTCCTGTCTGACAACCAGTTCTCAATCCACGTCAGCACACTACCCCCAATCCCATGTGCTTTAACTTTGCACATTAATCTCTTGTGTGGGACTTTGTCGAAAGCCTTCTGAAAGTCCAAATATACCACATCAACTGGTTCTCCCTTGTCCACTTTACTGGAAACATCCTCAAAGAATTCCAGAAGATTTGTCAAGCATGATTTCCCTTTCACAAATCCATGCTGACTTGGACCTATCATGTCACCTCTTTCCAAATGTGCTGCTATGACATCCTTAATAATTGATTCCATCATTTTACCCACTACTGAGGTCAGGCTGACTGGTCTATAATTCCCTGTTTTCTCTCTCCCTCCTTTTTTAAAAAGTGGGGTTACATTGGCTACCCTCCACTCGATAGGAACTGATCCAGAGTCAATGGAATGTTGGAAAATGATTGTCAATGCATCCGCTATTTCCAAGGCCACCTCCTTAAGTACTCTGGGATGCAGTCCATCAGGCCCTGGGGATTTATCGGCCTTCAATCCCATCAATTTCCCCAACACAATTTCCCGACTAATAAAGATTTCCCTCAGTTCCTCCTCCTTACTAGACTCTCTGACCCCTTTTATATCCGGAAGGTTGTTTGTGTCCTCCTTCGTGAATACCGAACCAAAGTACTTGTTCAATTGGTCTGCCATTTCTTTGTTCCCCGTTATGACTTCCCCTGATTCTGACTGCAATATACTTGGAATCAGTATTTGTGTGTGAGGACAGTTCCAGAACTGCTGGATGGTGTCCAGGTAGTCTGGTGGCGGCGCGGTGCCCAGTGCTGGCAGTGGGAACCCGGTTGGCTCAAGTTGCCTGCTCTCGGGGCCTTTGCCATTGCTCCAACGTTGGGCACGTTCACAGATGCCTGTGACCTCCCTGTCCTCTCCTTGTGTCCCGGGTTGCTGCTGCTCCCTGAGGAGCAGTCGTCTGGCAGTGCACAGGGAACTGCTGACTCGCTTGCCTGGGTGTTATTTGGTTTGGGATCCTGGCTGGTCCCGGTCCCATTTGGGAGAACCGTTGCAGGTGACCTTTCATTCCCGGGTGTAGCCTTGGTGGCGATATGGTCTGGGGGCTACGCCTTAGCGCGGTTTGCTCTTTTAGACTTGTGGCGGTTGGTGCCATCGGGTGCCTGAGAGCTGGAGCCGATCAGGTGGTGACGTTGCCCTCCTGAGATCGCTTGCTCTGCGGCTTGTATGTATTGGCTGCTTGTGGCCACACTCCATGGTGCATAATTCTGGTCCCAGGGACGCAAGCTACTACATTGGGTAGCTCGCTGCACCTGTGTGCTCCCGATGGGTGTCGCCCTCCTGCATTGACTGTATGCAGTTGAAATCCTACATTGCACAACGTTTCGTTATTCATAGTAAATAACTTGTAGCTCCGATCGCGATCACGCAACTTTTTTTTGCTTATTGCATGTACACAGTGTTGTGTCCTTAGATGCTCTAATAATGACTTCACGAGGCAATGTGTTGTACTTGATCTGTAGTGACCTTCGTCTTTTATTTGTTAATTCCGGAGTGAGGATCACACCTGGTGGCTTGCCTTTTATACTAAGCTAGGTACACCTGTACAGGTAACCTACAAGTCTCCCACTGTTGTGCCCTCTGGTGGCACACCTTGTGATAGTACCAACAGTCGCCATGTAGGATACATGACATCACTCTCCCCTAAGCCTTTAGTGCAAATCGCCTCTGCATTGATCGAGCTAAGCCCAGAGCACAATCTGGGCTCTATCTGATTGACCCTTGGCAGGTCATTTCAATCTTGGGTGAGTGGTTGGTGCAGTAGAGTGCTGGTGGTTGCTGTTTGTGTGCGTCCCTGACCACGCCATTCTCCCCCCTGCCCCCCACATATAGATTATGCCGGAGGCTCATTGCATTCATATACATTCAAGTTCAGAAAAACAAGTTTGCATTACATTTGTGGTTCCGTTGTGAGACAAGTACGTTAGATTGGTGAGATACGTTATCAATGCAGTGACCAGTGTGTAAGGATGAACTAGTTCCAGAACTGCTGGATGGTGTCCCTGCAGTTTGGTGGTGGCGCGGTGCCCAGTGCTGGCAGTGGGAACCCAGTTGGCTCAAGTTTCCTGCTCTTGGGGCTGTTGCCGTGGTTCCTAGCGTCAGGGAGGTTCACAGATGCCTGTGACCTCCCTGTCCTTTCCTTGCACCCTGGGTCACTGCTGCTCCCTGAGGAGCTGTAGTCTAGCAGTGCACAGGGAACTGCTGACTCGCTAGCCTGGGCGTTGTTCGGTTTGGGATCCTGGCTTGTCCCGGTCCCCTTTGGGGGAACTGTAGCGGGTGACCCTTTGTTTCTGGATATGGCCTTGGTAGCGATGGGGTTTGGGGGCTGCGCCTTAGCACAGTTTGCTCTTTCAGGCTCGTGGCGGTTGGTGCCATCAGGTGCCTGAGAGGTGGAGCTGATCAGGGGCAGAGTATTGATACCAGTGCCGTTGCCCTGCAGAGATCACTTGCTCTGCAGCTCGTGTGTATTGGCTGCCTGTGGCCATACTCCGTGGTGCATAACTCTGGTCCCCAGGACGCAGGCTACAGCATTGGGTAGCTCGCTGGACCTGTGTGCTCCCGATGGGTGTCTGCCCGCTGCATTGGCTGCGTGCAGTTAAAATCCTACATCGCATAACTTTTTATTACTTATGATGGATACTCTGTAGCTCCGATCGTAATCGCGCGACTTTTCCTTGCTGGTTGCATGTACACAATTCTGATCATCAATTACACATTTTACATGATCGCGCGACTTTTCCTTGCTTATTGCATGTACACAACTCTGATCATCAGTTACACATTTTGTCTCTAACTTATATTTTCTATTACATTGCTTGAGTGTGTGGAACTGTCCTTTTAATTGTAGTGGGTTGCAGGCCTCCTTTAAGAGAGCTTTACTTGCTTTACCCCAATCCTCTTCTCCGTTTGGTACCACGTGTTGCTCCATCAGCGCTGCACCTCGTGGTCTGGCCGCTGCCATCTTTGTCTTCAGCGCATCACCTCGTGGTTTGGGCGCCATCTTTCCTCCATCCACGATGTCGACTGCGGAGATCGTCTTTTCCCCGGGTTCTGCCTTCGAAGTTGGGAAGTCGCCTCTGGATCCGATTTTCTTCCTCCGGAGTCCTGTCAAAGGAGCCTGGAAGGTGCGTTCGGGTCGTCTCAGCTGGATCATCTCCACGCAGTTGTGCTGAGCGGTCTGTGCCTCGGGTGCTGTGCTGGTCTGCTCTCTGGTGCCGGATCCAACCTCAAGTGAGGGCTTGCTTTGCCTCTAAGCGCGGAGGACATCGGTCGCTGGAGGGATGAAATCTTCCCAGCTCCAATGGATCTTCTCCATCCATCTTCTTCTGTGTAGCGCCGGTCCATCACCTGCAACAATCCACAGAGGTAACTTGTGCACCGCACCATCATGGAGTACCTTTACATCCGCACTACCAACGACTGGGATAAGTTCATCGATGTCGGTGCGAGGCTTTGCCTGAACCGGGACCAACTTGGGTCATTCAGCTTGATTGTCCCATAGCCTCTCAAAGGCTTCTTGATTCATTACTGACTGGCTCGCCCCCGTGTCCACTTCCATGAAGACTGGAACGTCGTTTATCTCGACTTCCATCCTCAACGGAGAACACTCGGTGGTGCAGATAAACATGCCATATACCTCATCGTGGGGCTGAGCTGCCTCTCTGACTATCGCTTCATAATCCGCGCTGGATTCATTGCCATCTGCAGACTCTTCATTGACACATATTTCTTTTACACATTCACTGGAGGCGGCCCTTTGTGCTGCAGCCTTTACACACATAGTATTTAAAACGGCACTGGTGAGCCCTGTGATTCCCTCCGCAACGCCAGCATGGAGCTACTCGGTTAGCCCCCCCCTCGACGGACTCTGAGTTTAGGGACTCGGGGATCTGTTCTCTCTTCCCTGAGAAGGTTCACATTCTACAGTCCAGCCTCTAAAAGGCGCCACTCTGTGCACAGTACTTGCCGGGTTTGAGTCCTGAGGATGAGTCATCTGCCTAGAGCCACAGGTCGAGGTCATAAATGCCTGGCTCACGGAGATGGCCTTTTGCAGTGTGACTGTGGTAGCCGCAGATAGTAGCTTATGAAGAAGGACCTCATGGCCGATTCCAATGACAAAGATATCCTGCAGTGCTTCGTTGAGGTGGTTGCCGAAATCACACAGTGCCACCAGCCTCCTGAGGTCTGCAGCATATTTCACAATCTCCTGGCCTTCGGGCCGTCGGTGGGTGTAGAACCGGTGTCTGGCTGTGAGGATGCTCTTTTTGGGCTTGAGTTGTTCTTGGATCAGCGTTACAAGCTCCTCGTATGTCTTGGTCGTTGTCTTCGCTGGTGTCAGAAGGTCCCTGACGAGGCCATAGACAGTGGGCCCACAACTGGTTAGCAGGATAGCTCGGCGCTTATCAGCCAGTGTGACCGGATTGTCGCCTGCCAGGTCATTTGCTGTGAAGAAATGGTCGAGCCTCTCCACAAAGGCGTCCCAACCATCACCATCGGCGAACTGCTGCAGCGTACCAAGGGTAGCCATTTTCGTGTGAAGGTCTGTAATCTCATCGCCAATTGCTATGTCTTTAGATGCCCTGATAATGACTCCACGAGGCAATGTGTTGTACTTGAACTGTAGTGACCGTAGTCCTTTATTGATAACTCCAGAGTGAGGATCACACCTGGTGACCTGCCTTTTATACTAGGCCTGGCACACCTGTACAGGTAACCTACAAGTCTCCCACTGAGATGCCCCCTGGTGGAAGACCTTGTAATAGTACAAGCAGTAACCATGTAGGATACATGACAGTTTTCATCTTCTTCAACTTTTTGGACTTGGAACTCCAACTCCGGGTCCGGTGCCAGTAGTGGTTTCGTTGTTGAAGTTGACTGCACAGCGTCGTCTTGGCCTTCATCTTCATGATCTTGAGTTTTTAGTTGAAAAAATTATCTAGTTTAAGCAGTTTAGCTACTTCTCATCCCTTTTGCTCCTCACGTAGCTGGTGTTCTTTCCTTTTTTTTGCCCCCTATTTGTGTGTAGATTGCATCTCAAGAAAAAGGGCATCTAGAGTCAAATCTGGGCATCGTGGAGGCCCCGACCTGCAAGAGACCATCAGTGGCCATAAAAGGAGCGGAGGTTGGGCTATAAAAGGAGCGGAGGTGCAGTGGCCCGGGAGTAGAGTGGAGGCGTACCACTTCAGGGAGCAGCGCGAGCTGGTGCAAGAGGGCGACGGCAGCGAAGAGTGACAACATCAAGGTCCAGGTGGGTGATTGGAGCATGGGCAGTGTTACGCTCATAATAATACTGTGTGTAATGAGCAAGTGTGACCTTAGCTCCTTTATTAAGGTTCCAGAGTGCAGGTACCTCGTGGGTGGCCTGCTTATATACTGTACTCCCAAGGGATGATGGGATCCCTTGGGACTCCGACAGGTAGGGCCTCTGGTGGACAGGTGTGATGCAGGTTACAAGGGATTAAATACATAACATCACTCCCCCGTGAAGTCAACAATACACTTACAAGGTGAGACGATCTGGGGCTTTGCACTCCCTTGTTGATCGTCTCGGTACAAATGCTGGTGTGGTTGGGTTGGTCAATTCTTCATTAGGCTGTTGGACAGCCGGCCTTGCTGGGCTACTGGGGATGATGAGTTCTGTTTCGTGGTCAACTGTGTGTATGTTGGAAGGTCAAAGTTGGTGGTGTCCTTTTCAGGTTGTATGTAGCTGTTGGTGAACCGCAGTTTAATTTGGTCCAAGTGTTTTCTGTGCGATGGTCTATTGGTCAGTTTGACCTGAAATACCCTAATCCCCTCTTTGGCTGTGACCGTGCCATCGAGCCATTTGGGACCATGTTCATAATTGAGCACAAACACAGGATCATTGATTTCAATATCGCGTGACAAGTTTGCGCGGTCATCGTACACACTTTGTTGATGCCGCTTGTCCTCCACGTGATCATGTAGATCTGGGTGGACCACAGAGAGCCTTGTTTTAAGCTCCCTTTTCATGAGCAGCTCAGCTGGGGGAATCCCGGTGAGTGAGTGGGGTTTGGTGCGGTAGCTGAGCAGTACTCGGGACAACCGGGTCTGCAGGGAGCCTTCTGACACGCGTTTCAAGCTTTGCTTGATGGTCTGAACTGTCCATTCTGCCTGGCCGTTGGATGCGGGCTTGAACGGCGCAGATGTGACATGTTTAATCCCGTTGCGGATCATGAATTCTTTGAATTCAGCACTGGTGAAGCACAGCCCATTGTTGCTGACTAGGACATCAGGCAGGCCGTGCGTGGCAAACATGGCTCGTAGACTTTCAATGGTTGCCGTGGACGTGCTTGCAAAAATGATTGCACATTCAATCCACTTTGAGTAAGCGTCCACGACAATCAAAAACATTTTGCCTAGGAATGGGCCCACATAGTCTATGGATCCTCGACCACGGTTTGAATGGCCAGGACCACAAACATAGCGGTGTCTCTCTGGGTGTATTGCTCAACTGAGAGCAAGTGTTGCACTGGCGCACACATGACTCTAAATCTGAGTCGATGCCAGGCCACCACACGTGGGATCTGGCTATGGCTTTCATCATCACGATGCCTGGATGGGTGCTGTGCAGTTCGCAAATAAATGAGTCTCTGCCTTTCTTGGGCAAGACTACGCGATTGCCCCACAAGAGACAATTCGCCTGCAGGGACAGATCATCTTTGCGTCTGTGGAATGGCTTAATCGCTTCCTGCATCTCCACTGGGACACTGGACCAGCTCCCATGGAGGACACAGTTTTTTTTATCAGGGACAGAAAAGGATCCTGGCTGGTCCAGGTCCTGAGCTGGCGGGCCATAATGGGGGATTTCTCGCTCCAAATGCTTCCATGACCATGAGCAAGTCTGCTGGCTATGCCATTTCCATCCCGGTGGTGGGCAATGGTAGCCGACTGAGATCATCTGCACAGTTCCCTGTGCCCAGTCTGTGGCGGATTACATAGTTGTATGCCGACAGCGTGAGCGTCCATCTTTGGATGCGGGCAGAGGCATTGGTATTGATCCCTTTGCTCTCCGAGAATAGTGATATGAGCAGCTTGTGGTCAATTTCAAGCTCGAACTTGAGGTCAAATAAGTACTGGTGCATTTTTATTACGCACGCCAGAGCCTCTTTTTCAACCATGCTGTAGGCCCTTTCGGCCTTGGACAAACTCCTGGATGCATACGCAACTGGTTGCAAAATTCCCAATTCATTAGCCTGTTGTAACACACACCCGACCCCATATGACGATGCATCGCAAGCTAACACCAATCGCTTACATAGGTTATACAGGACAAGCAGTTTGTTAGAACACAATAAGTTTCTGGCTTTCTTAAAGGCAGCCTCTTGTGAATTCCCCCATACCCAGTCATCTCCCTTGCGCAGTAGCACCGAAGTAGTTAAGGAGTCCCAGGAATGACCGCAGCTCCGTCACGTTCTGTGGTCACGGCCCGATCTTGATGGCCTCCGTGGCTCTGATGCCGTCTGCTGCAATTCTCCTTCCTAAGAATTCGACGTCCTGTGCCAGGAAAACACACTTCGAGCGTTTCAACCTGAGCCCCACACGATCCAACTGACTAAGAACCTCCTCCAGATTCTTCAAGAGCTCCATGGTGTCCCGACCTGTAACCAATATGTCGTCCTGGAAGACTACTGTGCAAGGAACCAACTTTAGCAGGCTTTCCATGTTCCGCTGGAAGATCGCTGCGGCCGACCGAATCCCGAACGGGCACCGGTTATAGATAAACGCACCTTTGTGCGTGTTGATGCAGGTGAGGCCTTTCGAAGATTCCTCCAGGTCCTGCATCATGTAGGCCGAGGTCAGGTCCAGTTTGGTGAATGTCTTCCCTTCAGCCAGGGTCGCGAATAGGTCAACTGCCTTGGGTAGTGGGTATTGGTCCTGCAGCGAAAAACGGTTAATCGTTACTTTATAGTCCCCACAAATTCTAACCGTACCATCCTCCTTGAGTACCGGGACAATCGGACTGTTCCAGTCATTGAATTACACCGGCACGATGATGCCTTCACGTTGCAGCCTGTTCAGCTCGATTTCCACTTTTCCACGCATCATGTACGGTACTGCCCTAGCCTTGTGGTGGATGGGTCGCGTACCAGGAACCAAATGGATCTGCACTTTCACCCCTGAGAAGCTTCCAATGCCTGGCTCAAATAACAAAGGGAATTTGCTTAGAACCTGGGTACATGCGGTGTCATCAAATGACGAGAACGCTCGGATGTCGTCCCAGTTCCAGCAGATTTTCCCCAGCCAGCTTCTGCCATACAATGTGGGGCCATACCTTGGCACAATCCACAGCGGGAGTTCGTGTACTGCTTCATCATAGGAGACTTTGACTTCAGCAGTGCCAATTACAGGGATTAGTTCCTTTGTGTAAGGCCTTAGTTTGGTGTGAATGGGGCTGAGCTTGGGCCTGTGTGCCTTCTTTTCCCACAGCCTGTCGAAGGACGTTTTACTCATTATGGACTGACATGCCCCCGTGTCCAGCTCCATAGATGCTGGAATACCGTTCAGTTCAACTTTCAACGTTATTGGTGGGCATTTCGTCGTGAACGTGTGTACCCCGTACACCTCTGCCTCCACCGTACAAGTTTCCAATTCCGTCTGATCCATTGTGGATCGATCTTCCTCTGCAACGTGGTGGTTTGCAGGGTTTGCAGCTCACCTGCACATTCGTTGGAGGTGTCCCATTGTTCTGCAGCCATTGCACGCATAGTGCTTAAAGCAGCATTGATGGGGCCGATGACCACACCCCCAGCGCCAACAGGGTGTTAACTGCCTCACATTAACAGATGATGGCGGACTCTGGGTCAATTGAGGTCGGGCCACAGCAGCCGGCGTGTATGTTCTGCTCTGTACATTTCTGCTCAAAACCGACATCAATTTATGCACAGTACTGGCCGAAACTTCTTTGTTCTGCGAAATCTGCTTGGTGTTGTCACTGGTGGACATAAATGCCTGGGCTATTGTTATGGCTTTACTCAGATTCGGAGTTTCTACAGTCAACAGTTTGCGAAGGATTGTCTCATGTCTGATGCCCAGTACAAAAAAGTCTCAGAGCATTTGTTCTAGGAATCCCTCAAACTGACAATGTCCTGCAAGGCGCCTTAGTTCGGCGATGTAGCTCGCCACTTCCTGGCTCTCTGATCGTTGACACATATAGAACCGATATCTCGCCATCACTTTCCTTAGGATTTAGGTACTCCCGGACCAGCGTACACAATTCTTCGTAGGATTTCTCTGTTGGTTTAGCCGGAGCCAGGAGATTCTTCATGAGGCCATAGGTTGTTGCCCCACAGTCAGTTAGGAGGTTCGCCCTTCGTTTGGTCGCATTCTCGTCCCCTTCCAGCTCGTTGGCCACGAAGTATTGGTCGAGTCTCTCCACGAAGGCCTCCCAATCGTCACCCTCTGAGAACTTCTCCAGGATGCCGACTGTTCTTTGCATTTTCGCGCGGTTGTTCGTTACCTTGTCACCAATTATTACGCTAATAATAAGTGGTCAGACCGAGTACTGTGTGTAACAAGCAAGTGTGACCTTGGCTCCTTTATTACATTTCCAGAGTGCAGGTACCTCGTGGGTGGCCTGCTTATATACTGTGCTCCCAAGGGATGCTGGGGTCCCTTGGGACTCTTGACAGGTAGGCCCTCTTGTGGACAGTTGTGATGCAGATTACAAGGGATTAAATACATAACAGGCAGAAAGAGCAGGAACGGCGAGAGACTGTGGAGGGATATGATCGGGGCCCAGGAGAGGCATGAGTTCGGGCCAGCCCACACTGCAATATGTGTGCGCACTAGGCCGTGCAGCAGAGTAGGTCTCCAGTCATCTTGGATAACCCTTGCCACTGGACCAAGACCTAGCTCTGTCAAGCGCGTATGGAGGCTGGTGTGCAACGGCCACTACACGTTAAAAAAATCCACGCACAGGCATCTTCCACCATTCAGGATGTAGTTCAGGACCTGGAATATTAGGTCCTTCATTGTACCACCTGTGAACTCCTCCTTTTTTTGGCATGGAAGAAAGTCATCCTCGTTTCGAGGGACTGCCTATGATGATGATGACATCAAATTAAGAATAACATGCGCCCGAGCCCTCACGGCTTCGCTCCACTCTTGTTACGTCACATGTCAATACCGTTTACCCTTACCCTTAATCCGACCCTGTATGGGCCTCATTCTAGGCTTGGCCCCTGGGCGACTGCCCCATCTGCCCCAACCCCCCCCTTAATCCGTCCCTGAATACAGGGTAGAGCCACAAGACAAGATTCCTATAGTCAGAAGATTGTTATGAGAAAAGACCTGAAAATGTTGCTTTTTCAGCCTTAATGGAAGTGATTGTGAGATTTTAGAGAGATATATGATAATAAATCATATAGAAAAGGTAGATCTATAACATTATTTCAAACGAAACCATGACTATAGGAAAAGGGGGAAACAGGTTTAAATTAGTAAGAGGCAATTTTAGTACTGATGTGAAGAAGTTCTTTATCATACAAAACGTGAGGAATGCACAGAATGGAATTTTGGGCAGGGCCGTGGAGGCAAATCATTTCACAAACAGCTGGATGTGTGATGGGGGACTGTAGGGTCTTTCTAGATGGATGTGTTAAGGTGGGCTGAATGCCATTCCTTGTGTGCATCAACCTTGTAAACAACCAGATGATTTGCTAGTAACAGACTAAAATTCCATTATCTGACTCATGCAAATCAATCAACAGTTTAAACAGTTTTTTTGCAAAAGCTTTTTTTTCTTTTGTTCCGTTGTTTGCTGATTAAGGATTAACTGGATGCATTGAGCTGCTCCAAGGAATTATTTGCCACAGAACTTGTGCTGCTCAATGTCCAAACCCCACATTGTTCCAGCGAAGATAACAACTTTATTGGCAGACCTTACAGTTTATTTATAAGAAATGAAGCATGAAAATTTTTTTTTAAATTTTCATATTAAAAAGGGAGAATATTTTTTGCAATTACTCAAGACTTAATGGAAATTTCCTCAGATTCATGCTTTCAAAACAAACAGGTTTGCCTGCAGAGGTCACTTAATAATTAGCAGACATTTTAATATTGACTAATATTAGTTTAAATAATGTTCACTTGCCTTCACTCACTCTCTAGATGCCAGATAAGCTTTTGATAGGTTTGTGTAGGGGGATGCGTCGGCCAAGGTAATCTGACTGAGTAGCATCAGTGTGACAAAATTGCATAATATGTTCCTCAATAAAGATCTAGCTGATAGGCATGTGTCTGTCTGCGTCATTGTTTTTTTTTACCATTGTGTCTATGGCCATTGTTTAAATCCTAATAAAGAATTTAATACATATTTCTTGGGCTGAAGCCAATAGATTGCCACTGGTGGCAGATGGAAACACGTTCATACCATCTCATTGCAGTTCAGTATCTGCCATTTACTATTAATCCTGCACCAGAGGCACCCATACTCTCATTCTATCATTCTGCACACACTACAGTGTGATGTGAAACTCCGAGCACGTCCAAAGCCTCCATGGCAGCTCATTCCCTCTCCAGAGGTAATTCAGTTACTGCTAAGCTTGTAGCTTATACACTTTCTAACAAAGGGGTATCAGAATTTTCAGATACTTTCCTATTGATTGAAGGTGCTTCACCAACTTTGGGATAAACTTTGGATAAAACTAGATGAGTTTCGTGAGAGCCATATTTTTCTTTTTTTGTCAAAAAATAGATTAAATACATGTTTTTTATTTTAATTTATAACTCACTAAAATAATTGTAGGAATACACTTTATTAAAATGTGCACTTCACAGGCGGGCAATTTCATTGGTGATACAAAAGATAGCAGCCAAACACAATGCATCTCCAGCATTGAATTTTCACACTTTCAAGCAACAATAACTATTTGCATTCATATAGCGCCTTTAATGTAGTAAAATATTCCAAGGCACTTCACAGACACGTAATCAGACAGAAATTGACACCGAATCAAAGAAGGAGACATTAGGACTGGTAACCAAACACTTAGTCAACGAGGTAGGTTTTAAGTAGTGTCTTGAAGGAGGAGATAACAATAAAGAAGTTTGAGGAGACAAATTTCAGAGCTTATGATTTAGACGGTTGAAGGCATGATCACCTCCAAGCCTGCGACCTCTACCACCTAGAAGGACTAAGGCAGCAGGCACCTGGGAATACCACCACTACAAGTTCCCTTTCAAGTAATACACCATCCTGACTTGGAAGCATAGCCCCGTTTCTAGATTGTTGCTGGGTCAAAATCCTGGAACTCCCTGCCTAACAGCACTATGGGAGTACCTTCACCACAAGGAATGCAGCGGTTCAAGAAGATAGCTCACCACCATCTTCTCAAGGGCAATTAGGGATGGCCAATAAATGTTGGCCTTGCCACACTCATATCCCTAGAATGAATAATTTACAAAAAACAATGATGGGCCGATGGAAGTTGAGGATGCTCAAGAGGCCAGAGTTGGAGGAATGCACAGTTCTCAGAAGCGTTGTGGGCTGAAGAAGGTTATAAGGATAGGTAGGGTCGAGGCCATTGAGAGAATTGAACACGAGGTTAAGAATTTTAAAATTGAAATGTTAGTGGATCAGGAGCCAATGTAGGACAGTGAGCACAGGGTGATGGGTGAGCAGGAATTGGTGCAAGTTAGAATACGGGCAGCAGAATTATGGATGAACTCAAGTTTCTGGATGGTGGGAGAGGGTCAGATGAGCATTGGAATTGTCGATTCTAGGAGGTAATAAATGCATGGATGAGGGTTTCAGCAGCAGATGGGCTGAGGCAGGGGTGGCGATGGGAGAGATTACAAAGGCGGAAATAGGCATTCTTTGTGATGGAGAGGATTATGAGATCAGAAGCTCAGCTCCAGGTCAAATAGGATGCCGAGGTTGCGAACAGTGTGGTTCAGCCTGAGACTGTGGCCAGGGAGGGGAATGGGATCAGTGGCCAAAGACACTGACCTTGGTCTTCCGAATATTTAATTGGAGGAAATTTTGCCTCATCCGAGACTGGATGTTGGACAAGCAGACTGACAACACAAAGGCAGTGGAAGGGTTCAGAGAGGTGGTGATGAGATAGAGTTGGGTATCATCAGCATATATGTGTGGAACCTAATGTCGTGTCTTCGGATGATGTTGCTAATGGGCAGCATGTAGATTAAAATAGGAGGGGGACAAGGAAGCAGTCAATAAATCATCTAAATGGTATACATGTTGAAAGATTTGTTTTAAATCGGCCTTGGTGTGTGTAATGTTTGTGGTAAATGCCTTAATAAAAAATTGAGATAATTCCGAGTTACCTACTAGGTCTTCCGTGTGCTCAGCCCCTTAATTGCCATCCTGCCTTATCCTGCTCAGGAATATTACAGTAAGATATTCGTGTATCGTGGTATCTGAGAACTACTCATACCCTTGATATAACAAGAGGGGCAGAATAGCTAACAATATTTTTAAAATTTCTCTGCCAGTTTTGTGCTGTTTCTCCTCCTTCAGATTTCACTGCCCCATCTTAGCTCCAAGTTTTCCATGTTGCCCTTGGAGCATTTGAGCCATAAAATCATGCAAGTCATGCTGAGTTCATGCCCAAACCCCCTGTACACACACCCGTCAAGGTTGGATGTAAACCACCTTTGTCTACTCTGTACCCTAAGTACTCCACTGAGTTTTGAAATAACTCACACTTGTGATCAGACACTCGTACTCTGTGCTTCTCTAGCTGTTTGAGTACTTCATTCAATATGTTATTATAAATTTGCCTATTTGGTGCTGAAATTAGTATGTTATTTAGATGACATATTAACTTCAGCACCAAATAGGCAAATTCATAATAACATATTGAATGAAGTACTCAAACGGCTAGAGAAGCACAGAGTACGAGTGTCTGCTCGCAAGTGTGAGTTATTTCAAAACTCAGTGGAGTACTTAGGGTACAGAGTAGACAAAGATGGTTTACATCCAACCAAGGAGAAACTGGATGCAATCAGAAATGCACCTACTCCCAAGAATGTCACTGAACTTCGATCATTTTTGGGTCTTTTGAACTATTATGGGAAGTTCCTATCAAATTTGGCCACAGTATTACACCCACTGAATGAACTATTGAAAAAACAGGTCCATTGGAAGTGGTCAAAAGCATGCGATACAGCATTCAAGGAGTGTAAAAGCAACTTGGTAGAGAGCACCATGTTAGCTCACTATGACGTATCTCAGGAGATCAAGCTAGCATATGATGCCTCTCCATATGGAATTGGGGCAGTGATCTCTCATGTATTACGTAGGGGAGCAGAGAGACCAATTGCTTTTGCTTCACGCACTCTCAGTCTCAAAAGGGAAGCTTTGGCATTAATTTTTGGGGTCAAGAAGTTCCACAAATACTTGTATGGTCGTAAGTTTACTCTCGTTATGGACCATAAGCCCCTGACAGCAATCCTCCATCCAAACTTCCAACATTAACTGCAGCTTGAATGCAGAGATGGGCTTTGATTTTGTCAGCATATACATATGATATTGAATACAGACGATCAGCTGATAACAGTAATGCTGATGCTATGTCTAGATTGCCTTCCCCATCACAAGTTACACCCGATAGGGAAGAGATGTTCTACTTTTCATACATTGATGAACTGCCAGTCACAGCTGAAGAGATTGGTAGAGCAACGAAACATGACCCAGTTATGTCAAAGGTGTAGGATTATATTGTAACGGATGGCCAAACCAGGTAACAGACAAAGATGTTCATCCATTCTTCATTCGTAGGAATGAATTATCAGTTAATAAAGATTGTATCATGTGGGGTGCAAGAGTGGTTATACCAAATAAATTCAGATCCAAATTATTAGGAGACCTCCATGACCAGCACCTGGGAATGTACTTGACCAAGAGTTTTGCATGCAGTTACTTATGGTGGCCAGGTCTTGATAAAGATACAGAGTACATCGTAAGTCAGTGTATGTCATGTCAATCGGTAAGCAAGCAACTACCATCAGTATCATTACAGCCATGGAAATGGCCTCGAAAGGTGTGGCAAAGGCTACATATTGATTTTGCTGAGCTAGAAGGACAACAATTGTTCACTGTGATTGATAGCCATTCGAAGTGGGTCGAGGTGTTTCCAATGTGGAAAATAACAACAAGTAAAACATTAGACATTTTGCGAAAATTATTTTCTTCATTTGGCCTCCTAGAAGAAATTGTTTCGGATAATGGACCACAATTTCGTTCAGAAGAATTTGCACAGTTCACGAGCAAAAATGGTGTGAACCATACCAAGGTTCCACTGTACCATCCTGCTTCGAATGTTGCAGCAGAGCGCATTGTACAAATTGTAAAACGTGCCCTCATCAAACAAATGTTGGATCCAAATCCAAAGAAACGACAGTTGTCATTGGACCACAAATTGGCGAATTTTCTAATTGCGTATCATAATACTCCTCACACAACTACTGGTAGAACACCAGCAGAGTTGTTTCTCAAACGACAGCCACGAACCAGATTCTCGTTGTTAAAACCAAACTTGGCACAGTCCATAGAAGAGACACAATTAAGACAGAAAGAGAATCATGATAGAGGTAGAGTAAAAGAGAGAAGTGTGAAATTAAATCAGAAGATGAGAGTGAAGAACCATCATCATAAATGGGTAAAGTGGTTACCAGGAAGAGTGGTGAAGATATGTGGTCCTCGCACATATTTGGTCAGGATGTTTGATAATGGACAGGTTAGGTTTGTTCACATTGATCATATTTTACCCACAGACATGGAAGTAATTGAGAGTGGGAATGATTCAATTATTTCTGACT
Source organism: Pristiophorus japonicus (assembly GCF_044704955.1). NCBI lineage: Eukaryota > Metazoa > Chordata > Chondrichthyes > Pristiophoridae > Pristiophorus > Pristiophorus japonicus. Next base: position 226,682,276 of record NC_091978.1, read on the forward strand.
CATCAGATAGTTTTGATACACAGTAGCATATCCTACATCCATTGGGCCCAAGTTTCCACACGCGCCTAGAACGGCGCAGTCCCGACCTGGACGCCCATTTTTCGCACCACAAAGTGCGCCTAAAAAAATCCTCGGTATTCTCCACCTACTTGCAGGTCCTCTGGCCCTCGGCGCAGCCAGCACGAGCTGTGGGGGGGCGGAGCCAGGTCCCTGCGCTGAAAACAGTGCCGGGACCTCTGCACATGCGCGCTACAGTGAGCACGCAAGTGCAGTAGCTCCAGGCGCCGAACTGTGTGGGAGGGGCCCGAAGCACGCAGCCCCTAGCCCTGGCTGAATGGCCTCACTGGGGCTGCGTGAATAAGGTTCCTCCCACGGCCAGCTCCTGCTTCCCCCCCCCACCCCCCGACCAGACCCGACACCCGCTCCCCCCCCGTGCCTCCGGACCAGACCCGACACCCGCTCCCCCCCCCCACCCCCAACTGACCCGACCCGACCCGACCCGACCCGCGCTCCTGTTCCTGCTCCCCGCCCCCCCCGACTGGACCAACCCGACCCGCGCTCCCGCCCCCCCACTCCTCCCACTGGACCCGCTCCCGGACTGGATCCGACCTGACCTCCCCCCCCCCCCTCCCTCTCTCTCCCCTCCCTCTCTCTCCCCTCTCTCTCCCCCCCCTCCCCTCTCTCTCTCCCCCCCTCTCTCTCTCCCTCCCTCTCTCTCTCTCTCTCCCTCCCTCTCCTCCCTCTCTCTCTCTCTCTCCCTCCCTCTCCTCCCTCTCCTCTCTCTCTCTCCCTCCCTCTCCTCCCTCTCTCTCCCCCTCCCTCTCTCTCTCTCTCCCTCTCTCCCCCTCCCTCTTTCTCTCTCTCTCTCCTCCCTCTCTCTCTCTCTCCCCCCCTCCCCCTCCCCCCCCCTCCCTCTCCCCCCCTCCCCCCTCCCTCTCCCCCCCTCCCCCCTCTCCCCCCCTCCCCCCTCCCTCTCCCCCCCTCCCCCCTCCCTCTCCCCCCCTCCCCCCTCCCTCTCCCCCCCTCCCTCTCCCTCCCCCCCCTCCCTCTCCCCCCTCCCTCTCCCCCCTCCCTCTCCCCCCCTCTCCCCCCTCCCTCTCCCCCCCCTCCCTCTCCCCCCCTCCCTCTCCCCCCCCTCCCTCTCTCTTTCTCCCTCCCCCCCCCCCCGAACCGAACCCCTCTCTCTCCCTTTCCCCCCCGAACCGAACCGAACCGAACCGAACCGAACCTCCCCGACCCAACCCAACGCCACCTACCTGTAAATCTGGTGCTTGGGATGGGCCCTGCCTGAAGTCTCGGGCCGGCCCGTTCAGCCTTCGGTCCTGAAAGGCCTGCCTGAAGCACTTTCACACAGGTAGGAAGGTGGTTTATTTAATCTTTTCTTTGCTAATAAATGTTTATTCAGGTTGGATTTATTTGTATAATATTTGTATAAGTATAAATAAGGATTTATTGTAGAATTTAATGACTTCCCTTCCCCCCCCCCTCCCCCCCCACCTCGTTCTGGACGCCTAATTTGTAACCTGCGCCTGATTTTTTTAATGTGTAGAACAGGTTTTTTCAGTTCTACAAAAATCTTCACTTGCTCCATTCTACTTTAGTTTGGAGTACGTTTTCACTGTGGAAACTTTCAAATCAGGCGTCAGTGGCCGGACACGCCCCCTTTTGAAGAAAAAATTCTGTTCCAAAGTAGAACTGTTCTACCTGACTAGAACTGCAGAAAAAAAAATGTGGAGAATTGCGATTTCTAAGATAGTCCGTTCTCCACCAGTTGCTCCTAAAAATCAGGCGCAAATCATGTGGAAGCTTGGGCCCAATGTACTGGAAACAAATCCAAGAGAAAGTCAGAATTTATGTCTGAGTCCGAGACAGGAAAACAGTCAGTCTGAAGTTAGAGAGAGTTCAAATGAAATCAAGGGCGGAAAACTTCCCTCAGGATCAGCCTCGAATGAGTTTAAATTCGACATCATGTTTGGAAGGTTCTGTTCGAGAGCGAAGGTATCCTCTTTGAAACAGAAAACAAGTGGTTAAGCTTGATTTGTAAATATGGCAAAATAAGTCCATATCCTTTGTTATGTATAACCATGCAGGTTATGTATGATGATTGTTTGTTATAATAACTTCTTCATTAAGGAGGGAGAAGTGTAATGTCTGTAGCTTCACACTGTGGATGCCTGTGTTACTGCAGCTAGTGCTGCTTAATAAAGAGCAGGTCACCTGGCCAGGTCAGAAGATTCCGGAACCTGCAGCCATCTTACAGGTTGTGTGTTGTGTGCTTCCCTGAAGATATCACACTCTGTCAGTTTTGTGCTGTTTCTCCTCCTTCATATCTCACTGCCCCATCTTAGCTCAAAGTTTTCCATGTTGCCCATGGAGCATTTGAGCCACAAAATCATACCGGTCATGCTGAGTTCCTGCCCAAACCCACTGTACACACACCCGTCACACAAAGTACTACCCAGGAGGGCTATTTCACAAACTCTGCCCCTTGTTCTACCACAACATGGTTTTAATTGGTCTGAAATCAGAGGAGAAAATAAATCATATGGTTCAAAATAATTAATACAACATGATTGGGCAATCTTTCAGAATAAGAAATAAAAATGTGATTATATTCAGTAATTGGAGATGGGAAATTCCTTTCAACCTCAGATCTAAGTGCAAACAATTTTAAAATTATGTCCGTCATATAATAAATTTTAAATAATGTCATTAAATATTTTTAATTTCAGTCTTGGTACAGTTAATAATTTTTTGTAAAAAATATAGAACCACTGTAAAATGTGTAAAAGGAATAAAAAATATTGCTACTTAAAACCTACAATTGTAAATTACTGTTTACTTTTCTCCATTTCTTTTTGAAAAATGTCAGTATTAATTTGTTAAGATTTCACTGAGAAGTTAGCATAAGGATAATATGATTCAAGTAAGAGTTAAAGGCAAGGTTATTTAGGACCTTTTAAAATGTTCTGCGATCAGTTTTGTCTTCACACCAATCCATAATCAATGCTTGCTTGGCATTCCACATTCTTCATATACTTACATTCTTCCAGTATCTGGTTCAAAAAAATTTGCTTTCGGACTGCTGTATTTCCACTCCTTCTGCCTGACAGTCAGAGGGGGGGTGGGTGGGGGGGGGGGGGGGGGGGGGAATAGGGCAATTGCTCGACATAGGGAAGCTTTTCTTTTTAAATTTTACTTTTTACTTTTATTTTGGTCAACTGGGTGTCTGACACACATGGAAACCGACACAAGTATCCAAACTAACTACTGATAATTAATGTAAAGAAATAACTTGCATGTATATAACACTTTTCATGTCCTCAGGTTGTCTCAAAGCACTTCACAGACAATTATGTTTTTTGAGGTACTATCACAATTGTAATGCAGGCAATAAAATGGAGTCAATTTGTGCAGAGCAAGATGCCACAAACAACAATGAGCCAAATGGGCAGGCTTGGAACTCAGCTATTTACAATCTATATCAATGACTTAGATGGGGGGACTGAGTGTAACGTATCCAATTTTGCTGATGAAATAAAGCTAGGTGGGAAAGTAAGTTGTGAGGAGGATGCAAAGAGGTTGCAAAGGGTTATGGACAGGTTAAGTAAGTGAGCAAGAAGATGGCAGATGGAATATAATGTGGAGAAATGTGAAGTTATCAACTTTGGTAGGAAAAATAGAAAAGCAGAATATTTATTAAATGATGAGAGTTGGGATATGTTGATATTCAGAGGGACCTGGGTGTCCTTGTCTTTGAATATATTTAAGGTGGAGATAGACAGATTTTTGAATGATAAGTGAGTCCAGGGTTATGGAGAGCGGGCGGGTAAGTGGAGTTGAGGCCAAGATCAGATCAGCCATGATCTTATTGAATGGCGAAGCAGGCTCGAGGGGCCAAATGGCCTACTCCTGCTCCTGCTCCTATTTCTTATGTTCTTGTACACGAATCACTGAAGGTTAATATGCAGGTACAGCAAGCAATTAAGAAAACAAATGCTAAGTTAGTTTTCATTACAAAAGGATTAGAATATAAGAGTAAAGGGGGCAAAATTACCATTTCTCTTCAGGCCTGTTACCGCCGGAAATCGCGGAGTGCAATGGCCACCGATTTTTCGTGGAATGGCCGCCATTTGAAAATTCCGCAACTGTGGTATACCGCCGTTAACCCCCGCTCCGCTGCTGCCGATCCATCCTAAATGCGTCATCAGAGCGCGCACCGCTGATATTCCCTCTCCCCCTCGATCGCGAAATCCCGCCGATAAAATCTTGCTCCCGCTGCTCGGTGCCACCGAGCACTGTGCTTGGAGTACTTGCAAAATGGCGATGCGGCTGCTATTAAAAGGGAGCACCCTCTGTCGCAGCCTCTATCTTTTTTTTTGTCGGCCGACTGCCGTGTCGGGCCGAAAATTATGCCCCCGGGTTCGGCCGGGCCGCCAGCAGGCAGCCTGGCAGCCTCTCTTGGTGGCCTAATGGACCTAACCCAAAGAATCACAGCATTTCTTCCCTTTAAGTGAAGGGGAGAGACGTGGTGACGCAGCACCGTTCAGCAATTCACTGATGGGGAAGCTAGGGACACTTTTGTAGAAAGATTGAAACATTTCTTCATAGCCAACGACCTGGATGGGGACATACCAGCTACACGACTGAAAAAGCACAGGGTCATCCTGCTTAGCAGTTGTGGGCCCACCACTGCACATCCGCCCCCATTACGACCGACTTCTGGTCCTCTGAAATAAAAAGCCAAAGAGCAGAATTTCGCTCAAGAGACCACCGCATCCACCGCGCCGGTAAAAACTGAAACAGGGTAGATGCGGCACATTTCCAGCAGTGGGCAATTTCGGCCCCAAGAAGTCTTACTGTAATTATATAGGGTCTTGGTGAGTCCACACCTGGAGTACTGTGTGCAGTTTTGATCTCCCTACCTGATGAAGGACATATGTGCCTTAGAGGGAGTGCAATGAAGGTTCACCAGACTGATTCCTGGGATGGTGGGGGGGATTGTCCTATGAAGAGAAATTGAGGAGACTAGGCCCATATTCCCTAGAATTTAGAAGAATCCATTGTCTCGTCAGGGACTTGCTAGCCCCGGAGAAGACAACCACCAAGAGCAATGAGGAACTTGTAACACTAATACAGGAGCAATTAAAACCAAAAGAAAGCATCCTCACAGCCAGGCACCGGTTCTACACTTACCGGCGACCCGAAGTCCAAGAAATTATTAAGTATGCTGCAGATTTAAGAAGACTAGCTGCACCGTGTGATTTTGGCGACTACCTTAATGAAGCACTAAGGGACATATTTGTGATCGGAATCGGCCACGAAGGCCTCCTACACAAATTGCTCTCTGCGGACATCAAAGTCACCCTGCAGAAAGCAATTCAAGTGAGCCAGACTTACATGGTTTCGGCCGGCAACTCCAGGCAAATACTGACCCAGGACTCTAAACTAACAAATGCAGTGCACCGCATGGCTACTTCTAAAGGCAGAAATACTGCCTCGAGTCCCGCAAACCAGAGTCCGCCACATGGGGCAAACCGGATGGCCCTGTGCTGGCGCTGTGGAGGAAACCACAGGGCCCACCAGTGCTGCTACAAAGACTATACCTACAAAGGCTGCAAAGAAAAAGGGCAGCTCCAGAGAATGTGCAGAAAAAGCTTTACTCACCGTGTCACTGAAGAGTTGGTTGATCACCTGGGCTCCGACACAGATGAAGATGAAGCTGCTCAACTCCTGGAAGAAGAGTATGGAATTTATACCTGCACCACCGAAAGTTCTCTGTGGACAATGGAAGTAGACATCGATGGTGTCCCAGTTTCCATGGAGATCGACACAGGGGTGAGCCAGTCTGTGATGAGCCAAACGATCTTTTAAAAAATTTGGATAAATCCCGCCACTCGACCAAAACTGTCTCCTGTCCAAGCAAAGCTGCTCACCTACACCAAAGGTAAAATCCAAGTCATTGACAGTGTGAACGTCCAGGTCTCCCAGGGTGGCGTGTTGAACAGACTCCCCCTGTGGATTGTTGCTGGCGATGGTTCTACGCTGTTGGGAAGGAATTGGATGAACCCGGTCCAAGTCGGTCGAAGTAGCGATGGCCTCCGGGTTCCAGCAATCGACATCGAACACGGATCCATCGCTGCATCTAGAGATCCCACCGTCCAGCTTGACTGCGCGGCGACGACTCCACAACACCGTGGCGAAATATCCAGGACCGAAAACCCAAACTTCTCCTTCCGGGCCAGGGCAGGACTCCAAGAGGCGAAAATCATCGAGAAAGGTGGACTCCCGACGTCCATGGCCGAACCTGAGGAAGAAAAGACCACCATCGCCTACCTGAAGGAGAGAGCGAAAATGGTGGCCGCACCACGATGAGAAGAACCTACAATCAAAATGGCCGCGGCCAGACCACAAGGGGCAGCGTTGGAGGAGCGACACGTGGCACCGAGCAGCCAATCAGATTGGAAGGGTCCCTTAAAGGAGACCGGTAACCAAAAAAATTTAAAGGGACAGTTTCAACTTAAAGATGACAGGGACTTTAAAGTTAAAAATGCAGTAAAAGGGTGCAAGTATGATAATGTAACCATGAATTGTGATGCTGGTGTAACTAATGTGAAAAATGAAATGAATGCTTGTGTAAGTAAGGTTAAGAACAAGCTTGTTATGTGTGATGATTATGACAGAGAGTTTGAAATGCCTAATGTAACCATGTCTGGTGAGACCATGATACTAAAAAGCGATGCAAATGCTGTTATTAACAATGTAGAGGCAGTCAATAATGTAGACTCGACTATGTGTGATCAAAGCCAAGGTGTCATGTATACAGGTAGGACATTGTTAAAGGGCACTGGGTTCTACAGGGACCATGCAAATGCTAGAGGAATCACCCCCGTGGGAGATCCCCAGGTCCAGCTGGCTACCAGACCATGTAATCTGGACCTTTGGAACTAGTGTGATACCCCAGGAAGGACACACACACAGCCAGTGGGAGCAGACCCACTACAAGGACAGTGGTCAATGGGCAGCACAGCCACCACTGGCAATCTGCCCCAGACCAGCCCTACACCCCTGGCCACCAGGGCCAACACCAGGAGTGAGAGGCCAATACCCTCCAGCTTTCCTGGCAAACCCTGGGATGACCACACTCCCATCCCAATTGGAGGACAAGGAGCCCACACAGTCTTGTGGCCCTGCCCACCACCACACAATTACCCACATCACAGAGTATGTACCCTACCCACTGCTGCAATGGCTACCCCACTAAGGGATCCCACAACAGTGACACCCACATGGTCTGTATGTGAGGGAGGGGAAATGTATGAGGCCAGCCTCAAATACAGGGATCACACCTGGCACCCACACAACCCTCACCAGAACCTCCCACAGCCCACTACTGATCACCTCCCCAGGTCATTACAATAAGGACTTGAATAATGCTTGGGGTGGGGGGGGAGTGTTTGCATGCTTGTATTGTTATATAATGTCTGTAGCACTGAATGTACCTTACACTGTACACACCTTACTGTACACCACAGGATGCTGCTGCTGGAGACCTAAGGGTTACCTGCACACTACAGGTAACCCAGTATAAAAGGGAGCTCACAGCTTGGTGTTCAGACTCGAGGACTACAGTCCACACAATTGAAGTACCATACCCTGCCTCGTGGAGTTATTACCAAAGGTGCCTACATACACAACACAGGGCATCTCATAGCATTCCCATTTAGTTAGGTTTTTTCAGCATCCTTCCGCTCAAAATCACTTTGTGCTTTAACTTGCTGCAAGTGCCCAGGGCAGCAGGGCATCTGAGACCTCAAATGGTGGATCAGTGTATTTCCTTACAAACAGAGGACGACAGTGAAGTAGGGTGAATTAGAGTCAAATCGGGTAAAGAAAGAGAAATAAAGAGAGGGAAAGAATGATTGAATTAAAAGGGATAGAAAAAGAGATAGAAAGGAAAAGTTTTAAAAATTTTGCCAAAATTGAGAAAGCTGTCCCACAGACTAGTCAAGCAATAACCTGACATAGTCATACTAACTGAATCGTACCTTTCTGCCAATGTCCTGGACTCCTTCATCACCATCCCTGAGTATGTCCAGTCTCACCGGCAGGACATACCCACCAGAGGTAGTGGTATACAGTCAGGTGGGGGTGGCTCTGGAAGTCCTCAATATTGACTCCGGACCTCATGAAGTCTCATGGCATCAGGTCAAACCTGGGCAAGGAAACCTCCTGCTGATGACCTCCAACCGCCCTCCCTCAGCTGATAAATCATTACTCCTACATGCTGAACACCACGTGGAAGAAGCACTGAGTGTAGCAAGGGTACAGAATGTATTCTGGGTGAGGGACTTAATTCTCCATCACCAAGAGTGGCTCGGTAGCACTACTACTGACCGTGCTGGCAAGTCCTGAAGGACATAGCTGCCAGACTGGGCCTGCAGGAGGTGGTGAGAGAACCAACTTGAAGGAAAAACCTACTTGACCTCGTCCTCACCAATCTATCTGTTGCAGTTGCATTTGTCCACAATAGTATTGGTAGCAATAACCACCACAATCCTTGTGGAAATGAAGTCATGTTTTCATACTGAGTACACTCTCCATCATGTTTGTGGCACTACCACTGTGCTAAATGAGATAGATTCAGACAGATCTAGCAGCTCAAAATGGCCAGCAGCAGCAGAAACGTACTCCACCACAATCTGTAACCTCATGGCCCGACATATCCCTCACTCTGCCATTATCAAGCCAGGCGACCAATCTTGGTTCAATGAGTGTAGAAAAGCAAGCCAGGAGCAGCATCAGGCGTACCTAAAAATGCCAACCTGGAGAAGCTGAAACACAGAATTACGTGCATGCTAAACAACAGAGGCAGCATGCGAAAGACTGAGCTAGGCGATCCCACAACCAACGGATCAGATTAAAACTCTGCAGTCCTGCCACATCCAGTCGTGAATGGTGGTGGACAATTAAACAACTGACAGGAGGAGGCTCCATGAACATCTTCATCCTCAATGATGGCTAATATGTCCTTACTATACAGCACAAATGCACACAAGGCCCACACTAGAGAGAAGGTCACTCTGTGACCAGTAACCTTTATTAGCCAGCACTGAAGTGGAGAAGATGGGTGGAGTTTCCCCTTTTATATCTGAAAGTCCAGGTTAGGAGTATCTCCCACAAGTTCACCACCTAGGGGTCAGTGGTCTCATGGTGTACAACTTAGGCCAGTTTATACATGGATTACAATGACAGTAGAATACATGACATCACCTCCCCCCCAAAGTCTTATTGGGATCACAGTTAAATCTCTCTGGTGGTTTACGCTCCCTTGTAGAGCGCCTGAGTTGGGGCTCCGGTTGTTGGGCGCTGGCCTGAGCGTCTGCTGTTTGCGTTGCCTCAGGCCTGTCCGGATTGCCCACAGTGACTGGGCTCTCCTCCACTTGGTTCCGGTGTTCGGTCACCTGTGGTGGAGTGAACTCTACATCGTGTTCTTCCTTTGCTTCTTCTATGGGATTGCTGAACCTCCTTTTTGTTTGATCCACGTGTTTGCGGCAGATTTGTCCATTGGTAAGTTTAACTACCAGAATCCTATTTCCCTCTTTGGCAATCACAGTGCCTGCGAGCCATTTGGGGCCTGCAGCGTAGTTGAGGACAAAGACAGGGTCATTGACATCAATACATCGCGCCCTCGCATTCCCGTCATGGTAGTCACATTGTGACCGGCACCTGCTCTCAACAATTTCTTTCATGGTGGGGTGTATAAGGGATAACCTGGTTTTGAGCGTCCTTTTCATTAGCAGCTCCGCGGTTTGAACTCCTGTGAGCGAGTGTGGTCGGGATCTATTATCACAGGAGGCGTGATAAGCGGCTTTGTAAGGAACCCCCTTGGATTCTGAGCATCCCCTGTTTGATTATCTGCACTGCTCGTTCCGCCTGGCCGTTTGAGGCCGGCTTGAATGGTGCCGTTCTGACATGGTTGATACCATTTCCTGCCATGAAGTCCTGGAATTCAATGCTTGTAAAGCACGGGCCATCGTCGCTGACCAAGACATCCGGTAGACCATGGGCGGCGAACATTGCCCGTAGACTTTCTACCGCGGCAGAGGATGTGCTTGAATTGAGAATGTCACACTCGATCCATTTGGAGTAGGCGTCTACTACAACCAAAAACACTTTTCCCATGAAAGGACCTCCGTAGTCCACATGGATGCATGACCATGGCTTGGCGGGCCAGGACCAGGGGCTAAGGGGGGCTTCCCTGGGCGCTTAGCCCAGCTAGGCACACGTGTTTCACCTGCGAACACAAAGTTCCAGGTCTGCATCTATCCCTGGCCACCAAACGTGAGACCTGGCAATTGCCTTCATCATGACAATGCCTGGGTGCTCATTGTGGAGTTCTCGTATGAACGCCTCTCTGCCCATCTGGGGCATGACTACTCGGTTTCCCCATAGTAGGCAATCGGCCTGAATCGAGAGTTCATCCATGCGCCTGTGAAATGGTTTTAATTCCTCAGGGCATGCCCCGTACGTGGCTGCCCAGTCCCCATTCAGGACACATTTCTTGACTAAAGACAGTAGCGGGTCTCTATTTATCCAGACTTTGATCTGATGGGCTGTCATGGGTGAGCCTTCGCTTTCGAAAGCTTCAACAGCCATGACCATCTCAGCAGAATGCTCGGTTGCCCCCTCGGTGGTGGCTAGTGGGAGCCTGCTGAGTGCATCGGCGCAGTTTTCAGTGTCCGGTCTGTGCCGAATTGTATAGTCATAGGTGGCTTGTTGTCGGTCAAAAGGGATGTTAGGGGTTTGTGATCTGTCTCCAGCTCAAATTTCCTGCCAAACAGGTACTGGTGCATTTTTGTTACTGCATATACACATGCAAGCGCTTCCTTTTCTACCATCCCGTAGTCCCTTTCTGCCTGGGACAAACTTCTGGAGGCATAAGCTACCGGCTGGAACTGACCCTTGGCATTAACATGCTGCAACACACATCCGACCCCATAGGACAACGCATCACACGTTAAAACAAGTTTCTTACATGGGTCATATAGCGTTAACAGATTGTTGGAGCATAACAAATTGCGTGCTCTGTCAAAAGCCCTTTCCTGGCTGTTCCCCCAGACCCATTCGCAACCTTTGCATAGGAGCATGTGTAGCGGCTCTAACAGCGTGCTCAATTTGAGAAGAAAGTTACCAAAATAGTTCAGGAGCCCCAGGAACGAACGCAGCTCCGTCGTGTTACAGGGTCTGGGTGCTCTCTGGATCGCTTACGTTTTGGACGCGTTTTGGACTGATCCCATCTGCTGCTACCCTTCTCCGCAGGAATTCTACTTCTGGAGCTAGGAAGACGTACTTTGTCTTTTTCAGTCGCAGACCTACCTGGTCCAGTCTGCGTAGCACCTCCTCCAGGTTGTGGAGGTGTTCTTCAGTATCGTAACCCGTGATGAGGATGTCGTCTTGAAAAACCACCATCCTTGGAATCGACTTGAGGAGACTTTCCATGTTTCGTTGAAAGATCGTGGCGACCGAGTGAATCCTGAACGGGCATCTGTTGTACTCAAACAACCCCTTGTGTGTCGTGATGATGGTCAGCTTCTTCGACTCACTCACCAGCTCCTGAGTCATGTAAGCTGAGGTCAGGTCCAATTTTGAAAAAAGTTTGCCACTGGATAGCGTCGCAAAGAGGTCCTCCGCTCTCGGTAGCGGGTACTGGTCTTGGAGTGACACCCGATTGATGGTGACCTTGTAATCACCACATATCCTGACCAACCCATCCATCTTGAGCACCAGCACGATCGGGCTCGCCCAGTCACTGAATTCGACTGGCGAGATGATGCCTTCCCTCAGCAGGCGATCCAATTCGTCTTCTATCTTTTCCCGCATCACGTACGGCACTGCTCTGACCTTGTGGTGTACTGGCCTGGCGACCGGGTTTATGTGAATCACTACCTTGGTCCCCATGAAAGTGCCAATGCCGGGTTGAAATAGTGAGTCAAATTTGTCCAGGACCTGTGAGCATGATATTCGCTCCACAGAAGAAATTGCATTGACATCGCCCCATTTCCAGTTCATGACAGCAAGCCAACTCCTCCCCAGCAGTGTGGGACCATCCCCCGGGACAATCCAGAGTGGCAACCGGTTCTCCGAATCTTTGTGGGTCACTACTATCGTGGCGCTGCCTAGCACTGAAATGATCTCCTTTGTATATGTCCGTAGCTGTGTGTCAATCGACAATAATTTTGGCCTCCTGGCCTTGGGTGCCCACAACTTGCCGAACTGTTTGATACTCATCAGGGACTGGCTGGCACCCGTGTCTAGCTCCATTGATACTGGGATGCCATTGAGGAGCATTTTCATCATTATCGGTGGCGTCCTGGTGTATGAACTGTATATATGCTCCACATGAACTCGCTGAACTTCAGCTTCCAGCGATTTCCCCCAGTGTCCATTTGGCCTTGTAGGGCTTACATCGGGCCCGTCCTCTTCGTGCATCAACCTGGTTGCAGGCTTCCTGCACATACGTGCCAAGTGACCGCTGACGTTGCAATTTCTGCAGGTATATTGCTGATACCTGCAAGCTCTGGCTGTGTATTTGCCTCCACACCTCCAACATGAGCCGTTGTTGGAAACAAAAGGTCCATTACCAGTCGATCGTCTCTGACTGTCGCTGTAACTGTCCTTAAATGCACCATTGACAGGTGTTGATGACCCCATTACTGGCCGCATTGTCCCTTGCGATGGCATGAATCGCCATTCAGCTGGCCATTGTCTCTGTTGAATTTCCCCCTTTGGGTTCGACTACATGCTCGGGCATGTCCGATTGCCCCTGTCTGCCTGGAGAACTGTGTGCCGAGTTAACAATGTTGACTCCCTGTCCATTTGCTGCATTTAAACCAAGATTTTTGTCAAACATCATTCTGGTCTCTTCCTCCCCTGAGATAAATGTCTGGGCCATCAAAGCCGCCGTTTCCAGGGTCAAGTCTTTGGTCTCAATCAGTTTCCTGAAATCCCCAGCGTGCCCGATGCCCTCAATAAAAAAGTCTCGCAGCATCTTCGCTCTGCATGCATCTGGGAACTTACATAGGCTCGCCAATCGCCGGAGGTCTGCCATGAGTCAAATTTATCTAGGACCTGTGAGCATGATATTCGCTCCACAGAAGAAATTGCATTGACATTGCCGCCGGTGCGTGTAAAACCAGTGTCTCACCATGTGCATGCTACTCGCCAGTTTAAAGTGCTCCACTTACTGAGCTCTTCAAAAATCTTGTCCGCCGGCTTCTCTGGCGCTAGAAGGTCCTTCATCAGGGAGTACGTCCTGGATCCACAAACTGTCAGGAGATGAGCTCTGCGTTTGTCGCCGAATCCTGTCCCAGCCATTCCTTAGTGACGAAACTTTGCTGTAGTCTCTCAATAAAATTGCCCAACCATCACCAACACAGTACCTCTCGTCTGTGCTGCTAGTGGCCATGCTCACGTGGTTTAAATCCCAGTTTCTTGTCGCCAATAATATGTCCTTACTATACAACACAAATGCACACGAGGCCCATACTAGAGAGAAGGTCACTCTGTGGTCAGTAACATTTATTAGCCAGCGCTGAAGTGGAGAAGAAGGGTGGAGCTTCCCCTTTTATACCTGAAAGTCCAGGTTAAGAGTGTCTCCCACAAGTTCACCATCTAGGTGTCCGTGTTCTCACGGTGTACAACTTAGGTCAGTTTATACATGGATTACAATGACAGTAGAATACATGACAATGGCGGAGCCCAGCACACGATTACAAAAGACAAGGCTGAAGCGTTTGCAACCATTTTTAGCGAGAAGTGCTAAGTGGATGATCCATCTCAGCCAGCTCCAGAGATCCCCACCATCACAGAAGCCAGTCTTCAGCCAATTCAATTTACTCCACATGATATCAAGAAATGGCTGAGCACACTAGATACAGCAAAAGCAATGGGCCCCGATAATATCCCGGCTGTTGTGCTGAAGACTTGTGCTCCAGAATTAGCCGCACCTCAAGCCAAGCTGCTCCACTACAGCTACAATACTGGCATCTACCCAACAATGTGGAAAACTACCCAGGTATTTCCTGTCCACAAAAAACAGGACAAATCCCATCCGGCCAATTATCACCCCATCAGCCTACTCTCAATCATCAGCAAAGTGATCGAAGGTGTTGTCAACAGTGCTAAAAAGCGGCACTTAGTCATCAATAACCTGCTCACCAATGCTTAGTTTGGGTTCCGCCAGGACCACTCGACTCCACACCTCATTACAGTCTTGGTCCAAACATAGACAAAAGAGCTGAACTCCTGAGGCGAGATGAAAGTGACTGCCCTTGACATCAAGGCAGTATTTGATTGAGTGTGGCATCAAGCAGGCCTAGTAAAATTGAAGTTAATGGGAATCAGGGGAAAGACTGGCTGGAGTCAAATCTAGCACAAAGGAAGATGGTTGTGTTTGTTGGAGGTCAATCATCCCAGCCCCAGGACATCGCTGCAGGAGTTCCTCAGGGCAGTGTCCTAGGCCCATCAATGACCTTCCCTCCATCATAAGGTCAGAAGTGGAGATATTCTCTGATAATTGCATAGTGTTGAGTTCCATTCGCAACTCCTCAGATAATGAAGCAGACTATGCCTGACTGTAGCTAGACTTGAACGTAGCCAAGTTTGCTGACGATACAAAGATGGGAGGAAAAGCATTGTGTGAGGAGAACATACAAAATCTGCAAAAGGGCATAGACAGGCTAAGTGAGTGGGCAAAAATTTGGCAGATGGAGTATTATGTTGGAAAGTGTGAGGTTATGCACTTTGGCAGAAAAATCAAAGAGCAAGTTATAATTTAAATGGAGAAAAATTGCAAAATGCTGCAGTACAATGGGGCCTGGGGGTTCTGGTGCATGAAACACAAAAGGTTAGTATGCAAGTACAGCAAGTGATCAGGAAGGCCAATGGAATCTTGGCCTTTATTGCAAAGGGGATGGAGTATAAAAGCAGGGAAGTCTTGCTACAGTTATACAGGGTACTGGTGAGGTCACACCTGGAATACTGCGTGCAGTTTTGGTTTTCATATTTAAGAAAGGATATTCTTGCTTTGGAGACAGTTCAGAGAAGGTTCACTAGGTTGATTCCGGAGATGAGGGGGTTGACTTATGAGGAAAGGTTGAGTAGGTTGGGCCTCTACTCATTGGAATGCAGAAGAATGAGAGGTGATCTTATCTAAACATATAAGATTATGAGGGTGCTTGACAAGGTGGATGCAGAGAGGATGGTTCCACTGATAGGGGAGACTAGAACTAGGGGGCATAATCTTAGAATAAGGGGTCGCCCATTTAAAACTGAGATGAGGAGGAATTTCTTCTCTGAGGGTTGTAAATCTGTGGAATTCGCTGTCTCAGAGAGCTGTGGAAGCTGGGACATTGAATAAATTTAAGACAGAGATAGACAGTTTCTTAACCGATAAGCGAATAAGGGGTTATGGGGAGAGGGCAGGAAAGTGGACCTGAGTCCATGATCGGATCAGCCATAATCGTATTAAATGGCGAAACAGGCTCAAGGGGCTGTATGGTCTACTCCTGCTCCTATTTCTTATGTTCTTATTCAGGTTTGGGCTGATAAGTAGTAAGTAATATTCACGCCACACAAGTGCCTGGCTATGTCCAACAAGAGAGCATCTAACCACCGCCCCTTTACATTCAACGGTATTACCATCGCTGAATCCCATAAAATCAATGGGGGCCGCCATTGACCAGAAACTTAACTGAACCAGCCACATAAATACTGCGGCTACAAGAGCAAGTCAGAGGCTGGGTATTCTGTGGCGAGTGTCTCACCTCCTGTCTCCCCAAAGCCTTTCCACCATCTACAAGTCGCAAGTCAGGAGTGTGATGGAATACTCTCCACTTGCCTGGATGAGTGCAGTTCCAACAACACTCAAGAAGCTCAACACCATCTATGACAAAGCAGCTCGCTTGATTGGCACCCCATCCATCACCTTAAACAGTCACTCCCTCCACCACCGGCGCACCGTGGCTGCAGTGTGTACCATCGACAAGCTGCACTGTAGCAACTTGCCAAAGCTTCTTTGAAACCAGCTCCCAACGGCCTCTGTCACCTAGAAGGACAAGGGCAGCAGGCGCATGGGAACACCATCACCTCCAAGTTCCCCTCCAAGTCACACACCATCCTGATGGAAATCTATCACCGTTCCTTCATCGTTGCTGGGTCAAAATCCAGGAACCGACTCCTAAACAGCACGAAGGGAGTACCTTCACCACACAGACTGCAGTGATTCAAGAATGTGGCTCACCACCACCTTCTCAAGGGCAATTACGGATGGGCAATAAATGCTGGCCTTCCAGCGACGCCCACATCCCAGGAACGATTAAAAAAAAGATCCGACCCATTAAGTTTCTGAAATGTGGCTTGAACCCAACCTTCTGATTTGAAGTAAGAATGCTGCCGCTGAGTGAAGGTTCACACCTAAAAGTAGAGTTTCTATTTGTCTGATGTGGAGTTTACTCTCTTATTTTAGACAAATATTGCATTTAACAAGATGCAGAGAACTTCGGCCCAGGTTGGGCTTGAGTCGCGATCCTGAGGAGGAACTGATCCCGGGGGAGCGGGGGGTCTGAACCCCCACCCTGGGGAAGGGCAGGCTGCTGGTGGCGGAGCTTGGGTGGCCAAGAGAAAGCAGTCCTGCTCCTCCAGGCCCACAAGGGTTGCTCCCTGCGGCTGAGGCTGCCTTGTTGCAGCCACCAGGAATCCCAAACCCCGGGATCCCTGGCCGCCTGCAGTAAAACCTGCAAAGCAGGTTAAAGTAGAGGCTTTTGGCCTCATTATAATATTTCAATTGCTAAACCGCCTCCTAGCAACGGATTGGCAGCCTACCGCCTGCCCCCCGCGCCTCCAACCCATCTGTTCTTACCTCTGAAAATTCTAGTCAATGTGTCTACCTAAAACATTAATCTTTCCTTTCGCTCTACAGCTGCTGCATTTGCACCATTTTCTGCGCTCCTCTGATACAAATGTGAGCATTTGTAGCTTTTTCTTATTACCAGAATAGCCTCAAATTTTGAAATGCTGGATTCCAAATTGAATGTATGATTATATTATTCACCCCCCCCCCCCCCCCCGCCTCTTTATATTCCCCCAGTTAACTCACATGTCCTGGATCTAAACCAAATTTTGAAGAGAAATGTAGTTTGATCCACACTCATATTGAGAGTGTTGACATGTTGTATATTCATCTTGCAGTTATCAAAATCTGGTCAAATAAATGTATCCTTACTGGTGTCTTACGGAATTCTTCCTATTCCCTCACACACTAATCATGTGACAGTTTGAATGTTTATATTCCTAGAATGTTACAGTACAGGAAAACATTCTGCCCATTGTGCCAGTGATATTTCTGGAAAAAAATTATTCACTTGGTCTCTCAATCCCGTGTTATTTCCTCATATGTTGTTTTTTTTATTTTTTAAATAGTTATCTGTCCACTTCCCTTGTGAAAACTGTTACAGATTTCACTTCCACTACTGTTTCTGGTGGGACATTCTATGTCCTAACAACCTTCTGTAAAAAGAAAAATTTAGTTTCTTAAAATGTATACCCTCTGGTTACCAATTCCTCAACCAGTGGAATCAATTTTCCCTATTTACCATATCAAATGCCCATATACAACAGTGACTACACTCCAAAAGTACTTCATTGGCTGTAAAACACTTTGAGATGTCTGGTGGTCGTGAAAGGCGCTATATAAATGTAACTCTTTCTTTTCTTTTCATAATTTTGGACAGCAATCAGTTCTCCTCTTGATCTTTTCTGCTCCAATGAAAGGAGCCATAGTTTCTCTATGTTTTCCTCATAACTCAAGCCTCTTGTTCCTGGAATTATCCCAGTGAACCTCCATGGCCTTGACATCCTTCCTAAAGTACACCACCCAAAACTGAATACAGTATTCTATCAGTAGCCTAGCCAATAATTTGTATAGGCCACAGTTAGCAGTATTCATCGCATATACATGAAAAACAACTAAACAAAGAAAGTTCTGTTCCAGTCAACTAGAATACTCAGCTTCAAGCAATTGGTCAGTTAGACAGTGCAAGTATGATGTCAAGTGATCTTCATTAGTGAATTTTGAAATGCCACATTTAAAAATAATGGATCACATGTACACTGAAGAATAAAGTCTGTGCTACTCAGTGTCCTGTTTCAATCAGTTCTTGTGATTATCCTTTCCATTTTCATCAATTGTGGCAAATAGTTTCTCCAGGAACTGAAATATTTAAAACCAAAATACATTAACCACAGTGAATATTTAGATGTACAAATTACAACAGTTAAACCAAATCACTTACACAACATATTTAGTTTTCAACCACAATGGAGGCGAAATTCCTGATAGACAATGAAAATTGGTAAATAATTTTAACTCCCAAAACTTTGGTCTTACACCTGCAGTACAGCAGTACAATTATGAAATGTAATCTTTCTTAGGCTGTGAGGTTGATTTATGTCAGAGAGCAAGAGATTCGCAGTATTAACCAACATCTAGAACGACACTTTGTCTTGTGAAAATTCTGGCAGTTAATAGAGACGCCACTCTTTTTTTGATTTAGGAATACAATGTGATAATTTTTCCCTTTTAATAGAGGATAGTGTTACTGAAAATATACACTATACTGAATCAGAAAATCAGCAAGCACAGATTAGGTAACATATCTGAAAGCACTTGTGCATTTATTGGGTTCAATTATGTGTATTGTTTACATAATTAACTGACATAGTATTTGGCACTTCTTGAAGGGACACAATTATTTTTTATTTTTATACTGTATTATATATAATTATGAAAAATGCTCCTTAAATTAAAAACTAAAGCCAAAGTAGAGACTAAAATATTTATGGGGAATCATAATCACATATAAACAGTGATGAATTAATACAATTGAGATGACATGTTTATTAATAATGGATCACATGTACACTGAAGAATAAAGTCTGTGCTAAATGTCCTGTTTCAATCAGTTCTTGTGATTATCCTTTCCATTTTCATCAAGTGTGGCAAATAGTTTCTGCAGGAACTGAAATATTCAAAACCACAATATATTAACCACAGTGAATATTTAGATGTACAAATTACAACAGTTAAACCAAATCACTTACACAACTAGATTTTGTTTTCAAATTTGTCTATTCCCCTAGTGATCCTCATGTCAAGGCTATCACATAAGTATCCTTTCTTTACTTGAGAGTCAACAACTTGTATTTATAGAGCACCTTTAACGTAGTAAAACATCTCAAGGAGCTTCAAAGGAGCATTATAAGACAACAAATTTGCCACCAGCCATACAAGGATAAATTAGGGCAGATTGGTCAAAGAGCTAGGTTTTAAGGAACGTCTTGAAGGAGGAAAGAGAGGTAGAAAGGTGGAGAGGTTTAAGAACATAAGAAATAGGAGCAGGAATAGGCCATTTGGCCCTTCGAGCCTGCTCCGCCATTTAATAAGATCATGGCTGATCTGATCATGGACTCAGGTCCACTTCCCTGCCCACTCCCCATAGCCCTTTATTCCCTTATCGCTCAAAAATCTGCCTATCTCTGCCTTAAATATATTCAATGACCCAGCAACCACAGCTCTCTGGAGCAGAGAATTCAATAGATTTACAACCCTCTGAGAGAAGAAATTTCTCCTCCTCTCAGTTTTAAATGGGCAGCCCCTTATTCTGAGACTATGTCTCCTAGTTTTGGTTTCCCCTATGAGTGGAAATATCCTTTCTGCATCCACCTTGTTGAGCCCTCTCATTATCTTATGTTCCGATAAGATCACCTCTCATTCTTCTGAACTCCAATGAGTAGAGGCAGGGAATTCCAGAGCTTAGGACCTAGGCAACAGAAGGCACGGCCACCAATGGTTGAGTGATTATAATCAGGGATGCTCAAGAGGGCAGAATTAGAGTAGCGCAGATATCTTGGGTGGTTGTGGGACTGGAGGAGATTACAGAGATAGGGAGAGGCGAGGCCATGGAGGGACTTGAAAACAAGGATGAGAATTTTGAAATTGAAGCGTTGCTTAATTGGGAGCCAATGTAGGTCAGCGAGCACAGGGATGATGGCTAAGCGAGACTTGGTGTGAGTTAGGACAGGGGCAGCCGAGTTTTGGATGACCTCAAGTTTAGGTAGGGTAGAATTTAAGTAGGCCAGCCAGGAGTGCATTGTAGTAGTCAAGTCTAGAGGTAACAAAGGCATGGATGAGGGTTTCAGCAGCTGAGGCAAGGGCAGAGACAGACGATGTCACGGAGATGGAAATAGGCAGTCTTAGTTGTGCCATGGAAATGTGGTTGTAAGCTCATTTCAGGGTCAAATATGAGTCAGATAGTAAATACACCAAATGTCCTCATGGCAATGACACCAACTCTTCCAAATGTCACCCATTGGAAGTGACGATCACTCATTTTGGTTTTAAAAGTAATCTATTTTGCTGTTGTATCACTCTGAAAACGTACTGCTGCAAATGTTTAAATGGGCTTGTAAGCTATTGACATAAATGTCAGTTCCATCATTTTCCAAATGGTTACAGCTCTGTTAAAGGCTCAAATGACAATGTGTGTCATTACTGCAGGGCTATTGAGCAGAATATTTGTTTTGTGTCACAAGCAGATAGTAGATACTTGCTTCACACGTTTGATAGTTAATAAATTGGCCACACATACAGATATGGTGGTTCTAAAAGTAGTCCTATATAACAGTGCTTAAAGGCAATAATGCTTATGTAATACACATATAGGGCCCAATTTTGGCAATGACTTGCATCAATTTTTTTGGAGTAAGTTGTTTTTTCTGGCGTAAGTTTAAAAAATGCCATTTTCCCCAAAATATTTGCTCCAGAGTAAGTCAGTTAGGTACGATTTTTTTTAGTTCAGTTTTTTTTCAAAAGGGGGCGTTCCCAGACACTTACGCCAGTTTTGGCCATTTATGCCACTTTGGCCAGCTAAAACTTACTCCAAATCGACTTAGGTCAGCGTATGTGACCAGTTCTGAAAAACATTGCGGGCAGTTAAGAATTCGGCGCAGGTTAGTACATTTAAAGCACCAACACTTGCAAAGCACTAAACAAAGCACAAAAATAAGCATTCAATAACATATAAAAAATACAAGGAAGCTGAGGACCTGCACCAAGACTTTCAAAGCACTAAACAAACTACAAAAAGTAATAAGCAATTAATCAATAACAAATAGAAAATAGAAGTCCTACCTTTATACCAGAATCAAGCTTTTTTTTTAAGTTTCCCCCCCTCCTCCGCAAAACTCTCCTCCTCCACGCCGCCCCCCCCCCCACCCCCCGCCCAATCAAAAACTCTCAAGCACAACCATCAATAAATAAAAAATAAAACTGAAGTCATACCTCGGCCCGGGAAGTCAGCGGGCCGGCCAGTCGGTGCGGGAGGCTACTCGGCTGGAGACAGGGTGCGGCAAAGATCGGGGCGTTCCTTCGGCCGGGGATAGGGGCTGTAAGCATTGGGTCCTGCTCACAGCCAGCAGGACACGCTGGGAGAGTAGCAACATGCGCGCAGACTTCCCTGCGCATGTACGCAGCTGCCGGCAGTGCTTTCTGCGCTGGCCTGTTGCTCCCCCCCCCCTCTTCACTAGCTACGCCACGCTGGGACACCGGAGAGTCGGCAGAATGGGCAGGATGGGGCCCCTTTTTGTCGGCGCCGTTTCCAGCGCGCAAAGTCGGCGCATTTAAGGTAAGTGCGCCGAAAAAAGGGGTTGGGGAAATTTAGGTCCATAGAGCTGGATTTAATTAACCTTGGCAGGTCTATGGCGGGCGATGTCGATGGCGGCTTTCGGCCCCTCTGCTAGCTCCAGGTTGTGTAGAATGAATTTAGCTTGATTGGGCTTGTTAAGCCCACCCACATGTTTCCCGGCCAATTAGAGGAAGCGGGTCTGATGACGTTATTTGATGACGCATCATCAGCTAGTTTCCTTAAAGAGACCGTGACAAATTTAATTTGACATTTGTGATGTCAGTGTTCTACAGCATTGAGTTGTTGCAAACACTGACAAGCACTGCACAGAGGTGCAGGGCTGCTCTCAGGCTCTCCCATGGAGGGAGTCACAGCACTCAAGGAAGTTCTCCTCCCTTCCCATGGGCGGCGAAGACCTCCATAGAGCACCAACACAGCCTGGTTGCACACTGCACAGGAAGGCACAAGCAGGGATGTGGTCAGGAGGACCTGGGTGCAGTGCCACAAATGTTTCAATCATCTCAGTAGATCACGAAATGTTACTGCAAAGCCACATTCAACCTCATCCTGCTGTGCCTCTCATCACATCCCCATCACTCTGCCTTCCCTAACCTACTCCTGCACATCCGTACACACCTCATCTTACCTTGCACCTCCACCCATCCCTCTCTATTTATATTATCACATCCCCATCTCACTAGCCACTCCTCACACCCAACCTCATCCTAATGCAATCATACCAACTAACAACACACAATAGGCACCTTTGGTGTTTTATCCAATGTTCATGTAAAGTTCCTGTTAATGTGGTGTCAAACATTGAAACGTTTATTTTCAACACTTTGTGTTCTTGGGTAGATCTGTGTGCACCTTTGGAAGTGGCTGAGTGAATTCCAGTGAATGGTGAGACATAACGGTACCCCCTGCAATGATAGTGAGTGTGAAAGGAATAGAAACAAAGAAACATGGAAAATGGGTGCAGGAGTAGGCCATTCGCCCTTCGAGCCTGCACCGCCATTCAATGAGTTCATAGCTGAACATGCAACTTCAGTACCCCATTCCTGCTTTCTCGCCATACCCCTTGATCCCCCTAGTAGTAAGGACTACATCTAGCTCCTTTTTGAATATATTTAGTGAAGTGGCCTCAACAACTTTGTGGTAGAGAATTCCACAGGTTCACCACTCTCTGGGTGAAGAAGTTTCTTCTCATCTCAGTCCTAAATGGCTTTCTCCTTATCCTTAGACTGTGACCCCTGGTTCTGGACTTCCCCAACATTAGGAACATTCTTCCTGCATCTAACCTGTCTAAACCCGTCAGAATTTTAAACGTTTCTATGAGATCCCCTCTCATTCTTCTGAACTCCAGTGAATACAAGCCCAGTTGGTCCAGTCTTTCTTGATCTGTCAGCATTTGAGAGTGAGCAATCACCCGTCACTGCCTGGCAGATTAAAACCTGGACAAGCCAGGACCCCTTATTATCTCTAGTCAAAAGCTATGTGCTTCACGGGAGCTGGTCCAGTGGAAATGCAGGAAGAGATAAAGCCGTTCCAGCAGCGCAAAGATGAAATGTCTATACAGGCAGACTGCCTTCTGTGGGGCAATCGAGTAGTGGTCCCCAAGAAGGGCAGAGACACCTTTATCAATGACCTCCACAGTACCCACCCAAGCATCGTAATGATGAAAGTGATAGCCAGATTCCACGTGTGGTGGCCCGGTATCGATGCGGACTTAAGAGTCCTGCGTTCACACATGTAATACATGCTCGCAGTTAAGCAATGTTCGCAGGGAGGCGCTGCTAAGTTTATGGTCTTGGCCCTCCAAACCGTGGTCTAGGGTACACGTCGACTATGCAGGCCCGTTCTTGGGTAAACATAGAAAATAGGTGCAGGAGTAGGCCATTCGGCCCTTCGAGCCTGCACCGCCATTCAATAAGATCATGGCAGATCATTCCCTCAGTACCCCTTTCCTGCTTTCTCTCCATACCCCTTGATCCCCTTAGCCGTAAAGGCCATATCTAACTCCATCTTGAATATATTCAATGAACTGGCATCAACAACTCTCTGCGGCAGGGAATTCCACAGGTTAACAACTCTGAGTGAAGAAGTTTCTCCTCATCTCAGTCCTAAATGGCCTACCCCTCATCCTAAGACTATGTCCCCTGGTTCTGGACTTCCCCAACATCGGGAACATTCTTCCCGCATCTAACCCGTCCAGTCCCATCAGAATCTTAGATGTTTCTATGAGATCCCCTCTCATCCTTCTAAACTCCAGTGAATAAAGGCTCAGTTGATCCAGTCTCTCCTCATATGACTGTCCAGCCATCTCTGGAATCAGTCTGGTGAACCTTTGCTGCACTCCCTCAATAGCAGGAACGTCCTTCCTCAAATTAGGAGACCAAAACTGAACACAATATTCCAGGTGAGGCCTCACCAAGGCCCTGTACAACTGCAGTAAGACCTCCCTGCTCCTATACTCAAATCCCCTAGCTATGAAGGCCAACATACCATTTGCCTTCTTCACCGCCTGCTGTACCTGCATGCCAACCTTCAATGACTGATGAACCATGACACCCAGGTCGCATTGCACCTCCCCTTTTCCTAATCTGCAATACTCTGCCTTCGTTTTTTTGCCCCCAAAATGGATAACCTCACATTTATCCACATTATACTGCATCTGCCATGCATTTGCCCATTCACCTAACCTGTCCAAGTCACCCTGCAGCATCTTAGCGTCCCCCTCACAGATCACACCACCACCCAGTTTATTGTCATCTGCAAACTTGGAGATATTACACTCAATTACTTCATCCAAATCGTTACTGTATATTGTAAAGAGCTGGGGTCCCAGCACTGAGCCCTGCGGCACTCCACTAATCACTGTCTGCCATTCTGAAAAGGACCCGTTTATCCCGACTCTCTGCTTGCTGTCTGCTAACCAGTTCTCTATCCACGTCAGTACATTACCTCCAATACCATGCGCTTTGATTTTGCACACTAATCTCATGTGTGGGACCTTGTCAAAAGCCTTTTAAAATCCAAATACACCACATCCACTGGTTCTCCCTTGTCCACTCTACTAGTTACATCCTCAAAAAATTCCAGAAGATTCGTCAAGCATGATTTCCCTTTCATAAATTCATGCTGACTTGGACCGATCCTGTCACTGCTTTCCAAATGCGCTGCTATTTCATCCTTAATGATTGATTTCAACATTTTCCCCACTACTGAATAGCTTGGGCATTGTAGGGATGCTTTATAGTGTTGGTGTGGAATGGTATCAACCTGGCACATTATGTGGCAACCAGGGTGTACAGCGACGTGAAGTAAATCTGGCCATTGTGAGGCCATCCCTGCCCTCCCAGGCAGCAATGTGGTTGGATGCTGATGGTCTTTGTCCTGCACCATCTGTTAATTGCGGAGAAGGTTGGTGTTACTGGTGTGCCTGGTGATGCTGGTGTTGGATTCTGAGGACCAAAATGAGAGAATTTCAGGGGCACCCATGCTGATGGAATAGGTGGCAGGTGAAGTAGAAATGACAGAAGCAATCTGTCTATGGTGGGAGAGGTAATAAGGTCAGACTCGATGGAGACTTGTGTAAAGACTTGCAGCGTCCTGAATCTGTAGTGGAAACGCAGTTTAGAGAAGCAAGTGGTTAAAGGAACATTTCTCAATAAGCTGGGAGCTTTGACTTGACATTTGAAGCTGTCAATTCATCAGCTGATTCAATGGCAAGAGACCTCCTGCTTCAGCTTCACAGACGCGATCTAGGCACAGCAGGAAACTGGTAGGTGACCTGTCAAATCCACAAAACTGGAAAAGAACCATTGTTAAATGGTTGTAAACAAGTCACTAATGACTTAAATTGTCTCCCCCGCTCAGTGCTGACAGACCCAACATTTGGTAAAGGCGGGTGGCAGCGGGTTCACAGCAGGGTCCCGACCCGGTGCGGAAAAATAACACTTTGCCACCCGACCAGTCATCAATGGTGCCCACTGACGACTGCAAAATCTAGCCCATAAAGTATCTGTAGTATTAGATGTCATGCATATGCTATAAACTTCCTGTCTGCATGTGTGCGATTTACCAAGGCCGTGCATGCACAGTACCCAACAGTTGCAGCTCGCAGTGCAGCATGGGCCACACTTTCCTTCAGCTCCGTGGGGGAAGGCCCGTCACTGGATCCATGCCGGCTGGGGAGGAAGAGAGGGAGAGAGAAGGGGTGGGGGGGAGGGAGAGAGAGAGAGAGAGAGAGAGGAGGGAGACAGTGGGAATCGGAGGAGAGAGGAAGGCAGGAACTCAGGAGGGAGAGGAGGTCAGGAGCTCTGGGGGAGTGGGGGGAAGAGCAGGTAAGGAGCTCTTGGGGTTGGGGGGGGTGAGGGAAAGAGATGGTCAGGAACTTGGAGGGGGGGGGGAAACAGAGGAGGTCAGGAACTGCGGTGGGGGGGGGGCGGGGATAAGAGAGGAAGTTAGGAACTTGGGGAGGGGAGGTGGGGGAGAAGGTGAGGAACTCAGGGGAAGAGGAGGTCAGGAACTCGGGGTGGGGGGGGGGGGGAAGAAGGTCAGGAACCCGAGGGGGGGAGAGGAGGTCAGGAACTCGAGGGGGGGAGAGGAGGTTAGGAACTCGAGGGGGGGGGAGAGGAGGTTAGGAACTCGGGGGGGGGGGGGGAAGAGTGCGGGGGGGGGGGGAGAAGATCA
The DNA here is from genome assembly GCF_044704955.1 of Pristiophorus japonicus. Lineage (NCBI taxonomy): Eukaryota > Metazoa > Chordata > Chondrichthyes > Pristiophoridae > Pristiophorus > Pristiophorus japonicus. The sequence continues at coordinate 226,708,714 of NC_091978.1, forward strand.
GGAACCTGAGGGGGGGGGGAGGAGGTCAGGAACTCGGGGGGATGGAGGTCAGGAATTCAGGGGGGTTGGAGGGTGGTGAGGAGATCAGGAACTTGGTGGGGGTAGGAGAGGAGGTCATGAACTTGAGGGTGAACCCTGTTCTATGTGAGCTCTGTTCTGTCTGGAACCTGGCAGTCAGAATGGTTCAAAATACACTTTGCAAAGTAATTGATTACGTTGGCAGGCAGGATCTAATTGTATATTCCAGATAAACTGCTGGGTGTGTCTTGTCCTCCAAGGGGACCAATCAGAACTTTGGTGTTGCGAATAGACACGGCCATTACATTTTCAAGCACTTGCAAGTATTCACAGCTGCACTGAAGTCGAAAGATCAAAGTGCAATTATTCATTTAAAATCAGTGCAACATTGTTCTTCACTGCTAAATGATAAATATTCAAATATTTCATAGGCTTACATAGGATATAAGGCACAGAAACAGGCCATTCAGCCCAACTATTCCATCGAAACATAGAAAATAGGTGCAGGAGTAGGCCATTCGGCCCTTCGAACCTGCACCACCATTCAATAAGATCATGGCTGATCATTCACCTCAGTACCCCTTTCCTGCTTTCTCACCATACTCCTTGATTCCTTTAGCTGTAACAACCATATCTAACACCCTCTTGAATATATCCAATGAACTGGCATCGACAACTCTCTGCGGTAGGGAATTCCACAGGTTAACAACTCTGAGTGAAGAAGAAGTTTCTCCTCATCTCAGTCCTAAATGGCTTACCCCTTATCCTTAGACTGTGTCCTCTGGTTCTGGACTTCCCCAACATCGGGAACATTCTTCCTGCATCTAACCTGTCCAGTCCCGTCAAAATTTTATATGTTTCTATGAGATCCCCCCTCATCCTTCTAAACTCCAGTGAATACAGGCCCAGTCGATCCAGTCTCTCCTCATATGTCAGTCCTGCCATCCCGAGAATCAGTCTGGTGAACCTTTGTTGCACTCCTTCAATAACAAGAACATCCTTCCTCAGATTAGGAGACCAAAACTGAACACAATATTCATGCCAACGTTTATGCTCCACTCGAGCCTCCTCCCATCTTTCCTCATCTAAATCTATCAGCATAGCCCTCTATTCCCTTCTCCCATATGCATGTCTAGCCTCTCCTGAAATGCATCTATACTATTTGCTTCAACCACTCCCTGTGGTAGTGAGTTCCACATTCTCACCATTCTTTGGGTAAATAAGTTTCTTCTGAATTCCCTATTGGATTTCTTGGTGACTATCTTATATTGATGGCCTCTAGTTATGCTTTTCCCCACAAGTGGAAATATTCTCTGTATCCACTCTACCAAAATTTTTCATAATTTTAAAGACCTCAATTAGGTCACCACTCAGCCTTTTTTTTTCAAGAGAAAAGAGACCCAGCCTGTTCATCCTTTCCTGATATGTATACCCTGCATTTCTGGTATCATCCTTGTAAATCTTCTCTGAACCCTCTTCAGTGCCTCTATATCCTTTTTATAATCATCATCATAGGCAGTCCCTCGAAATCGAGGAAGACTTGCTTCCACTCTAAAGGTGAGTTCTCAGGTGGCTGAACAGTCCATACGGAATTACAGTCTCTGTCATAGATGACAGACAGTCGTTGGAGGAAAGGGCTGGATGGGACTGATTTGCCGCTCGCTCCTTCTGCTGCCTGCGTTTGTTATCTGCATGCTCTCGGCAAAGAGACTTGAGGTGCTCAGCGCCCTCCCGGATGCTCTTCCTCCACTTAGGGTGGTCTTTGGCCAGGGACTCCCAGGTGTCGGTGGTGATGTTGCACTTTATCAAGGAGATTTTGAGGGTGTCTTTGAAAAGTTTCCTCTGCCCACCTGGGATTCGCTTGCCGTGTAGGAGTTCTGAGTAGAGCGCTTGCTTTGGGAGTCTTGTGTCGGGCATGTGAACAATGTGGCTCACCCAACGGAGTTGGTCGAGTGTGGTCAGTGCTTCGATGCTGGGGATGTTAGCCTGATCGAGAACATTAATGTTGGTGTGTCTGTCCTCCCAGGGGATTTGTAGGATCTTGCAGAGGCATCGTTGGTGGTATTTCTCCAGTGATTTAAGGTGTCTACTGTATATGGTCCACATCTGTGAGCCATACAGGAGGGCGGGTATCACTACAGCCCTGTAGACCATAAGCTTGGTGCCAGATTTGAGGGCCTGATCTTCGAACACGCTCTTCCTCAGGCGGCCGAAGGCTGCACTGGTGCACTGGAGGTGGTGTTGGACCCCGTTGTCGATGTTTTCCCTTTTATAATATGACGACCCGAACTGCACACAGTACTCTTAAGTGTGGTCTAACCAAGTTTCGATACAGGTTTAGCATAACTTCCCTACTTTTCAATTCAATACCTCTAGAAATAAACCTTAGTGCTTGGTTTGCTTTTTTTTTGACTTGCTAACCTGTGTCGCAACTTTTAGCGATTTGTGTATTTGTACCCAGAGATCCCTTTGTTCCTCTATCCCACCTAGATTCTCACTCTCCAAGTAATGTGACCTCTCATAATCTTCCTACCAAAATGTAATACCTCACATTTATCTGTGTTGAACTTCATTTGCCAATTATATGCCCATTCTGCAAGTTTATTAATGTCCTCCTGTAATTTGTTGCAGTCCTCCTCAGTATTGACTAATTTGATGTCATCTGCAAATGTAGAAATTGTGTTTCTGATTCTAAATCGTTAATATAAATTGTTGAACAACAGTGGTCCCAACACTGATCCTTGTGGAACACCACTACTCACCTTCTGCCACTGTGAATAGCTACCTTTTACCCCTACTTTCAGCTTTCTATCTTAAAGCCAGCTAGCTATTCCCTGCTACTTATCCCCTGATTCCGCATTCTCTGACCTAGTTCATCAATCTATTATGGGGTACCTTCCACCGCTTACCCCGCCTAGACAGCCGTGGTAACGGTGTGGTTCTCATCACCAAATCACACCTTGCTCTGTCCCCCTACTCCTCCAGCACACTCTCCTCCTTTGAAAATCTCACCTTATTCCACCCCTCTCACCTCTCATTTAAAATTCTCGTTCTCTACCGCCCACCCAAGTATGATAAAAATGTTATCACGGATATATCTTCATTGCTTTCCTCCCTCAGCCTCTGCACCAAGCATCTTCTCATTCTCAGTGATTTCAACCTCCATCTCAATTCATCATGTTTCTCTCTCCTCTGAGTTCACTACCCTCCTGTCCTCCCTTAATCTCTCCCTCCATGTAAATTACTCAACCCATATTCACACCCACCCCCTTGACCTTGCCATCTCTCGTGGCTTCGCTATTCCAACCTTGTCAATTAAAGATAAGGCCATCTCTGACCATTTCCTTGTATCGCTATTGACACACATCCCCCTTCCCCAATCCAAACCTATTTCCTTCTGCATCCGACCCTGAAAAAAAACTCTCTCAAAAATCTTTACAACTGCATTTATCAACTCCAAACTGTCCAACCTTTGGCCATCCTTTCAGAATGACATTTCTGCAGCCACTGATCTGCTCAACCACACCATCACCACAACCTTTGTTGCCATAGTCCCTATTAAAACCATTACGCTCTTCCACCCTGGCCATTCCCCTGGTACAGCCCTCAACTTCTCTCCCTCAAGTCCAAGGGACGCAGACTTGAACGGATGTGGCGGACAACCGGTTTAGCAATTCACCGATAAATTGGTAAACCATTATCGGGTCCTACACTTGTCTACAAAAAATACTCACTATTCCCCTCTCCTTCAAATCAGCAGTCATCACCCCCAGCTCCTCTAAAAAAACAACCCTTGACCCCACTGTGCTTGTTAGCTACCACCCCATCTCTCCAACCTCCCTTTCCTGTCCAAAGTCCTTGAACGTGTTGTCGCCACCCAAATCCGTGATTTCTTCTTATGTGACTCGGTGTCAGATTTAGTTGTTTTGTCTTATAACACTGCTGTGAAGCGCCTTGGGAAGTTTTACTACGTTAAAGGCGCTATATAAATAAATGTTGTTGTACCTTTAATAAAAGGCCTTTTGAAAATCTAGATAAATTACATCTACTGCATTACCATTGTCTATTCTCTCAGTTACCTCTTCAAAAAATTCAATTAGGTTGGTCAAGCAAGACTTTCCTGTTTGAAATCGAAGCTGCCTATTCATTATTATGGGCCTGAAATTGAGGTCGAAGGCTTCCTTCGTATGACCCGAAAAAAATCTGTGAAAGTGTTCTCGGAGGAATGCAAGATTCTGGTCGGAGGCCTAGATTGTTGTGCAACACATGAGGAGATTCGTTGTGCAGGTACGTAAGTCCAAGCTGGAGCGACGTGGGCCTGGACAACCAATCACGATGCAGTATTTGGATTGATAAAAATGGGAACTCCGTTTGTACGGGCTCCCATTACTATCAATCAAAAAAAAACACCCAAACACAGCATAATAAACAAATAAATAAAACACCTCATATATTTAAAATTAATTGAAATTAAATGTAATTAAATATTTTAGAAAAAAATTAATATTTTTTTGAAATTTTTTTTAATGTATTTTAATAGTGTTAAAAATAAACTTACCTTAATGGTCGGGGTTTTTACTATAAAAAGTGTATTTAAATTTAATTTTTATATGTTTTACCAGGTGTAAAAGTTTGAAGGACGTTCGCTGGGCATGTGTTGGGCAAATAGCTCAATCTCTCCCACACGAATGTCTTTCCTGGGGGGATGCGGAGGACAGATCGTAAAAGCCAGTTTTCGGCGCATGGGCATTGCGCCCCAAAAATCGGCTTCTGCGAGGCCTCACCGGGTCCGTGCGCACTTCGTACAGACCCGGCGCGGTCAGATTTAGGCCCTATATTCTTGGTTTCTCGATGTTCTATTTTCTCCTTTAGTAGGGATTCCATTATTTTTCCTACCACCGATGTTAAGCTGACTGGTCTGTAATTCCCTGGACATGGTCTCTCCCCCTTATTAAATATAGGTATTATGTTAGCTATCCACCAGACCTCTGGCACTATACCTTTTTGTAATGAATTATTAACTATGTGTAGTCAAGCCTCTGCTATCTCTTCCCTAGATTCTTTTAAAATGCATGGATACAATCCATCCGAACCAGGCGTCTTACTGGACCAGTACTCTTTGAGTTTGATTAGTTTATTTAATATATCACCTCTTTTTATTTTAAAGATACTTTTCTCATTACTAATCTCATCATCCAATGTCATGTCCACCTGTTCTATCTCCCTTGTAAATACTGAAGCAAAATAATGATTTAATATTTCTGCCATCTATCGTTACCTGTGGGATTATCTGTCTATCCCTTAATGGTCCTATTCCCATCCCAACCTTCCTATTTTTTAAACTGATGTGCCTGTAAAATATTTTACTAATTTTGTTTTATGTTCCTTGATAATTCAATTTCATAGTTCCTCTTTGACTTCTCTCCTAATCTTTTTGTATTCTCCCTTATCATGCACTCTCCTGCTGTCTATGTATTAATGTATATCTTTTCCCTTACCCTCAATTGTTCCCTTATGGCTTTATTCATGGAGTCTCATTGGTGTTTAATTTGTTCTTTCCTTTTAGCTGAATATATTGTTACAGCACTCTGTTGAACACAGTTTTAAATGATTCCCATTGCTCCTCTACATAGTTTTTTTGCCAATATCGTTGCCCATTTTATTTTGCCAAGTTCTACTCTCAGCCCCTCAAAACCAGCTTTTCTCCAATCTATTAATCTGGTTTTCATTATACTTATGTCCTTCTCAATTATCATCTTAAAGCGTGTTATATTATGGTCACTATTGCCTAGATGTTCCCCTACTTTTACTTCTCTTATCTGCTCTGGTTCATTCCCCATTACTAAATCCAAGAGCGAATCTTTCCTTGTTGGGCTTTTTACATATTGGTTTAGAAAGGAGTCCTGTACACATTGTAGGAACTCCATTCCCTTAGCCCCGTTACCTTTCCACTATTAGGTGGTCTGTAGACTACACCTATTAGTATGGTTGATCCTTTTATGGCCCAGAAATCCCAGCCTCCTCGGGTCCATACGGAGTGCGTACGGACCCGGGAAGGCATCGCAAATGCCAGTTTTCAGCGCACAATGCGCATGTAGCTTGACACATCATCTGCATCTCGGGAGCCAAGGACATTTGCATGGGCAAGATTGCAGTATTTACACATATCTTGTCCAGCAAATGTCCTGAAAACTCTTGCGCCTGATAAAAGCAGACCATGACCTACTTTTACAGGCATAAGAGTTTTAAAACACACAAAAACATAATAAAATTAAAAAACATTTTATTGTTAAAAACCCTGCCCACTATAGTAAGTTTATTTTAAATTATAATTAAAAAAAACATTTTAAAAAAATCAGGAAAACAAATTTCTAAGACATTTATTAATTTTAATTTCAATTAATTTTAATTATGAGAGGTGTGTTTTTTTATTTTTTATTACGGTATTTAGTGTGTTTGTTTTTTTCCCCTCATTAATAGCAATGAGAACTCGTAGATACGGGTTCTCGTTGCTATTAATGAGAAAGCTGTGGAATACTGTACCTGATTGGTTGTGCAGTCACACATGACACACGTGACTGCACTTTCTGCGTCTGTACCTCAAGGACGGGAGCGCGCTTCGCAGCGCAGGAAGAGAAGGCCTCCCCACCGGAATCCTCCAAAAGAAGCCTCCGACCGGAATTTCAGGGCCATTATCTTTTATCTCTATCCATATGGATTCTATTTTTGTCTTGCTGATATCTGCTTCACTTTTTTCTACTGCCATTGTTATCCCTAATAAGTACTCCACCTCCCCTTTTTCCCTCTGTATCTTTTCTAAATATGTTATACCCTGCAATGTTTAATTCTCAGTCCTGATTTTTCTTTAGCCATGTCTCAATAATCCCTACTATGTCTGGTTCCTAGCAACGCATGATTGCCTCCAGCTCCTCTGTTTTATTACGGACACTGTACATGGCTGTACAGACAGTTTAACTAATTTCTAATAGGATTTTCTCTCAGCATCTGTTTAGACTCCTGTTCTATAACTCTATTTATTCCCTTGCCATCAATGTCGTCCCATATTTTATTCTTTCTTATGCTCTCTTTTCCTGTTTTGTTAATATTTAGGCTGGTTACGTTTCTTGTAGATCCCTCCCCCCATCTTACTAATCTAAAGCCTTGGCCACCTCCCTATTTACCCTTTCCGCTAGGACAGGGGTCCCATCCCAGTTCAGGTGGAACCCGTCCCACCGGTACAGCTCCTTCCTGTCCCAGAACTGGTGCCAGTGTCTCATGAAAAAGAATCTCACTTTCCCACACCAACCCTTTAGCCACATGTTAATTCTCCTGATCTGTCTGCTTCTATACCAATTTGCAAGTGGCTGAGGCAATAATCCAGAGATTATTATCCTCGAGGTCCTGCTTTTTAATTTAGAGCCTAACTCCTGATACTCTTTCAGCAGGACCTCCTCCCTGTTCCTACCTATTGCATTTGTTCCAGCATAGACCATGACAACTTGATTTATCTCCTCCCATTCCAAGTTCCTCTCCAGCCACCGTGAGATATCCCTTACCCTGGTGACACACCCTTCGAGATTCTTGTTCTTGGCTGTAGAGGATGGTATCTATCTTTGAAGGTATGAGGCGTGAATTTGGCTAGGATAGATTGGCGAATGATACTTAAGGGTTGACTGTGGATGGGCAATGGCAGACATTTAGAGACAGCATGGATAAACTACAACAATTGTACATTCCTGTCTGGCGTACAAATAAAAAAGGGAAGGTGGCTCAATCGTGGCTATCAAGGGAAATCAGGGATAGTATTAAAGCCAAGGAAGTGGCATACAAATTGGCCAGAAATAGCAGCGAACCCGGGGACTGGGAGAAATTTAGAACTCAGCAGAGGAGGACAAAGGGTTTGATTAGGGCAGGGAAAATGGAGTACGAGAAGAAGCTTGCAGGGAACATTAAGACGGATTGCAAAAGTTTCTATAGATATGTAAAGAGAAAAAGGTTAGTGAAGACAAATGTAGGTCCTCTGCAGTCAGAATCAGGGGAAGTCATAACGGGGAACAAAGAAATGGCGGACCAATTGAACAAGTACTTTGGTTCGGTATTCACTGAGGAGGACACAAACAACCTTCTGGATATAAAAGGGGACAGAGGGTCTAGTAAGGAGGAGGAACTGAGGGAAATCCTTATTAGTCGGGAAATTGTGTTGAGGAAATTGATGGGATTGAAGGCCGATAAATCCCCAGGGCCTGATGGACTGCATCCCAGAGTACTTAAGGAGGTGGCCTTGCAAATAGCGGATGCATTGACAGTCATTTTCCAACATTCCATTGACTCTGGATCAGTTTCTATGGAGTGGAGGGGAGCCAATGTAACCCCACTTTTTAAAAAAGGAGGGAGAGAGAAAACAGGGAATTATAGACCGGTCAGCCTGACCTCAGTAGTGGGTAAAATGATGGAATCAATTATTAAGGATGTCATAGCAGCGCATTTGGAAAGAGGTGACATGATAGGTCCAAGTCAGCATGGATTTGTGAAAGGGAAATCATGCTTGACAAATCTTCTAGAATTTTTTGAGGATGTTTCCAGTAGAGTGGACAAGGGAGAACCAATTGATGTGGTATATTTGGACTTTCAGAAGGCTTTCGACAAGGTCCCACACAAGAGATTAATGTGCAAAGTTAAAGCACATGGGATTGGGGGTAGTGTGCTGACATGGATTGAGAACTGGTTGTCAGACAGGAAGCAAAGAGTAGGAGTAAATGGGTACTTTTCAGAATGGCAGGCAGTGACTCGTGGGCTACCGCAAGGTTCTGTGCTGGGGCCCCAGCTGTTTACACTGTACATTAATGATTTAGACGAGGGGATTAAATGTAGTATCTCCAAATTTGCGGATGACACTAAGTTGGGTGGCAGTGTGAGCTGCAATGAGGATGCTATGAGGCTGCAGAGTGACTTGGATAGGTTAGGTGAGTGGGCAAATGCATGGCAGATGAAGTATAATGTGGATAAATGTGAGGTTATCCACTTTGGTGGTAAAAACAGAGAGACAGACTATTATCTGAATGGTGACAGATTAGGAAAAGGGGAGGTGCAACGAGACCTGGATGTCATGGTACATCAGTCATTGAAGGTTGGCATGCAGGTACAGCAGGCGGTTAAGAAAGCAAATGGCATGTTGGCCTTCATAGCGAGGGGATTTGAGTACAAGGCAGGGAGGTGTTACTACAGTTGTACAGGGCCTTGGTGAGGCCACACCTGGAGTATTGTGTACAATTTTGGTCTCCTAACTTGAGGAAGGACATTCTTGCTATTGAGGGAGTGCAGCGAAGGTTCACCAGACTGATTCCCGGGATGGCAGGACTGACCTATCAAGAAAGACTGGATCAACTGGGCTTGTATTCACTGGAGTTCAGAAGAATGAGAGGGGATCTCATAGAAACATTTAAAATTCTGACGGGTTTAGACAGGTTAGATGCAGGAAGCATGTTCCCAATGTTGGGGAAGTCCAGAACCAGGGGACACAGTCTAAGGATAAGGGGTAAGCCATTTAGGACCGAGATGAGGAGAAACTTCTTCACCCAGAGAGTGGTGAACCTGTGGAATTCTCTACCACAGAAAGTTGTTGAGGCCAATTCACTAAATATATTCAAAAAGGAGTTAGATGAAGTCCTTACTGCTAGATGGATCAAGGGGTATGGCGAGAAAGCAGGAATGGGGTACTGAAGTTGCATGTTCAGCCATGAACTCATTGAATGGTGGTGCAGGCTAGAAGGGCCGAATGGCCTACTCCTGCACCTATTTTCTATGTTTCTATGTTTCTATGTTTCCCTAATTATAGTATCGCCTATCACTACCACGTTTCTATTTTGCTCTTCCCCACCTTGGACAGCTTTCTGAACCACAGTGCCTTGGTCTGCATTGTGGCTGATGTTCCTGCAATCATTCTCCTTGTCCTCACAGATAGCGAGTGCATTGTATCTGTTGGACAGGACCATTGTCTGCAGGACCTCCTTCTCAACCTCTCTTAAATTCTCGCTACCCGGCTCACTAACAGTTATACCATCCCTTTCCTGAACCTTTGCTTTCCTCTGGGGTGTGACTGTATTCTGGATAAAACCGCCCAGAAATTCCTCCCCCTCCCTTATGTGTTGGAGTGTCTCCAACTCGCACTCCAGCTCAATAACTCTGAGCCGGAGAGATTCGAGATGGAGACATCTCCTGCAGACATGTTTGCTTGGGACAGTTTCACTGTCCACAAACTCCCATATACTGCACTCCAGACACACAACCTGCTCTGTCTAGCCTTACTTTATTTATTTAATTATTTAAAGTCTTTATTCAATGATTATTTATAGTTATATTAATTAGTTTAATACTTAAGCTATACATTTAATACAGTACTTTATAGTTTCTCGAACCTAGTTTAAACCACAATCATAGGTTTTAAGTCGGTGTGCATTGAAGTCTAATATATTCCAGTTAGAAATTTTGTAAATACATCTGAATTCAATTATATCAACAGAAAATGTGGTATTGGTCCCAAAGAGAATAAATATAGTTTTGGAAATATTTGTCAGGATCCCTGAAAAGTAGGAAAACTGGTCCACCACGAACCTAACATGAAAGGGAGTTAGCCAAGTGGTGCAATGTGCTTAAGCACCATCTTCCCATCTTTAGAACTTGGGTTGAATCCACCCCAGACTGAGGAGATAAAAGTATTTTCATAAGCTATTTTAGCCAACAGAAATTAGTTTGGATATTGTCTACTGAGTTCCTGCAAAAATTCTATATAATTTGGTGTCAATGGTCACTAGTTTGGCAATCATCCTGACCAAGACTACAATGATAGCTGATGCGAGAAAGAGAAAAATATTGCACTGTGCAGTAGAGGCTCGTCTTCTGTGGTTTGCGCTGATACTCTGCCTGTGCTATACTCAACCCAGAAGGACACAATGCACAACAGATATCAAAATTGGAAAACTCTTACATTCCCCAACATTGATATCCTTCACCTGGATTAGCACCAAAATTCACCAAAACATAACATAGAAATTGTCCCCATGGCCCATTGCAGTGTGCAGAATAACATTTAAAAGGGATTCACTAATTTAAGAGGAAGTCTATCAGCGACCCACTGAGTCCACACTACATCAAATTAATATTTCACATTAAGCTGTTTAAAAGGAATATATTCATCAGTCCAGCAATAGAAACATGTTTTTAGGAATGTCTGTGCATTCAGAACAAGAATTAGACTCATGGAATCTGTGGAAGTCTTGGAATAGGCTTTAGAGAAGATAGCGACTAAAGCCTATTATTTGCATTATACAGGACTGTGATTTTACATTAACCTGATTTTACATTGGCCTGATTTCACATAGCAGCAAATATTTCTGAATTTACAACTTTATTCCACATAGGTAAGCTGTTATGTATTTTTATTTTGTTAGATTTCTCTTTACCTCTGGTTTCCTGTGTCCTTTGAGCGTGATGAAATTCATGAAAGATAATGTTGCATGAAGCTTTCTTATTTCTTCATCCTTCAATGAAAACTGTAGAAAGTTGCAAAGGAGACAGATCAGATTACTAATCACCACACTCTTGTTTTTCCATTTTCTTCTCCCTTCCACCAGTCCTCCAAAGCCAAGTCCTCGTCCCTAGCCTCAAGCATTACCATTGTCATAATATCCAACTATTCACACCTATGGAGTACTGCTAACATCAGGTGGCATAGGAAAGGATGACCCCAGTAAACATTCCTTTCTTACTACAAACTGCAGTCAGGACTAGTGACCTTGTTTGAAACAGGAAGGAATGATAATACTTTTGATAATATGCAAATGTATTTGCATCTCATCTCCCAGTCGATATGCAAAATGCTACCATCATACTATACCAATACAAAATCAGACTAATAGTGGTTGTTTTTTAAAAATCCAGACTTAAAATAGATCTGTAGCAGTGCAATGTTCAAGGTTAATGTTTCTCCTTTAATACTTTCTTCCACTGTAATCACTAATAAGGTATTGTTTATTATTGTTCATTTACTGTAATAATCATTAAATAAAATTTTAAGAAGAGATTTTAAATATGAACCGATTGTGACAATGGCCTGGAGGTCCAAGCAGTATTCAAGCAGGTTCACCAGACTGATTCCTGGGATGGCAGGACAGACATATGAGGAGAGACTGGATCGACTGGGCCTGTATTCACTGGAGTTTAGAAGGATGAGAGGGGATCTCATAGAAACATATAAAATTCTGACGGGACTGGACAGGTTAGATGCAGGAAGAATGTTCCCGATGTTGGAGAAGTCCAGAGCCAGGGGTCACAGTCTAAGGATAAGTGGTAAGCCATTTAGGACTGAGATGAGGAGAAACTTCTTCACTCAGAGAGTTGTTAACCTGTGGAATTCCCTACCGCAGAGAGTTGTTGAGGCCAGTTCATTGGATATATTCAAGGGGAGTTAGATATGGCCCTTACAGCTAAAGGGATCAAGGGGTATGGAGAGAAAGCAGGAAAGGGGTACTGAGGTGAATGATCAGCCATGATCTTATTAAATGGTGGTGCAGGCTTGAAGGGCCAAATGGCCTATTCCTGCACCTATTTTCTATGTTTCTATGTTTCTATCATGACCGTTCTATGCTAATGAAAATATTTTCAACAAATGAAAGTAACCAGCAAGGTTGTTGGATTTGGTTTCCAAAAAAATCAACCATCATATGATTAATGTGAGACAGAGAGGACTCCTGATGTTGAGTGAAAAAGACTTGCATTTATATAGCGCTTTTCACGACCACTGGATGTTCCAAAGCGCTTTTACTGCCAATGAAGTACTTTTGAAGTGTAATCACTGTTGTAATGCAGGAAGTCCACAATATGTTTCAGAATATTACTATGGTGCTTATATTTTATCCTTATTTTAGTTCCCGTCATTGTTGATTTCTGTCTGATGGATTCCTCCTTCATTTGGAATGGTTTGGGGAAAGGAGTAGATTGTGGACCTCTCCACAGCTGCCATCAATGCCATTCTGATCACTGTTAGCGGGTGTATTGCTTTCATTTGAACTTGAATTGCTAGAGTTTTGGTCCTAGAAATTTGTCTCCGACAGTGGTGGAAAACGGGCGATATGAATGGGCGGCTGATCAGATACCGCCCGTTTTCCACCACAGCACGAGATGAATTTCTACTTCTCTATCCCTTCATTGAGATAAAGATTTCTATTGTTGTGCAGTGCTCCATACAGTGGCTAAACCCAGAATTGGCAGATTTTGCATCTTGCTTCCCAAACAGGCTAATTGGGGGAAAATTTGTATTTGTGCGATAGTGTAAAATGGGCGATAGCAAATTGGCAGTCTGTTTTACATCTTTCCTGATTTTCAGTGGAAATGTAAAATGGGCTGCTTATTCGTGAATATCTGTTTTAAACTATCGTACAAAATCAAAATACTCCCTTTGAGTTCAAACGTTTGTTAAGACTGGCAATGGAGTAAATCATTACAGGAGTTCAGTGCTCAACCAATAAAGCTACTGAGCCACTATTAACAATTACTGTTTGACTCAAAAACCTGGCATTTTCTTCTACTCCAGAAACACTAACAGAAACTCAGTCTCCTACATAGCAACAGCACTCTTTAAAAAAAACTTAGTGTATGAAACCTTTACACAACATGACACGGTGCTAAATAAATGCAAGTCTTACTTAATTTAAATTTAATCATTCCCAACTCCTGACAACAGTCTCTGTCATGTATGGTTCCCATGCCTGATCACTATTAAGTAACCCATGTGGGAAAGTGTGAACAAGATGCCCATCACAGTCAAATAGCTTCCTGACACTCCCTATCCAGGCCATGCATGAAAGATAGCCCCTTGAGCGAGGCACCAGAGGGTGGTCTGCATCCATTAAGCTGTCACCCTGCATGAGTCACTAACTCTTCTAGAGAAGAGGGGACAAAACTGGAAATAAAAATAAGTAATTCTCAATAAATGTTTATTAATCTGTAATCAGACTAACAATACATCAAATTTGAAAGTCTAATATTGACAAAATAATTAAATATATTTTGTGGGTGTGTTTGTTTGTTCGTTCACCAGGCAATCACATGCTATGGAGTTATGGCCATAAAAGGGTGTTACTAGAAAACGGCAAGAAAACCAGATACAATTAAAAGCAATTAGGTTTCCTACAATGAGAAGTACAACCAGCAGAATTTAGCATGCTACATTAGCAGAGTTTACCTTTTATTTCTGGTCCCTATTCCAAACTCTGTCTGGAGTGTTCCTTTAAATAGTGAATTCTATACAAGGGCATTTCTACTGGAAGACTATGCTATTTAAATTGGTGAAATGTAGGATTACTAAACTGATGCCACCAAGATGGATACAGGCTACTTATTCACATCAGGGATTTCTGGCTTTAATCATATGGTCTTTCTTTTTAATTGAACAGAAAAAAATTATTAGGTTGAAATGGTTTTGCGTGGGACACATTAAATCGATGACTTGGTTACACAGTTGCAAAAATAAATAAGGTAAATTACTACCCTGTCACTAGCTCCTTCAGGTAAATACAATTTGTCTTCCTCAGCCACAAAACTGGGATCTAACAGAGGTTCATCAGCTCTTCTTTTCACCCATGTCTTTGGGTCCAGATACCACGCTCCATACTTATATTTAATCCCATTTTGGTGGATGGATTTCTGTTAAAATATGAACACAAGTCAAACTGAATAAATGTTTTTCTTTGTGAATTTATAAGAAGACATGCAAGATATCTTTATAATGTAAAAGCAAAGTATTACCTTATTAAATTTACAGAGCCAGCAGTTACAAAGAAATGCACTTCATAAGAACATAAGAAACAGGAAACCTAAAAAAAAGCCTCACAAAAACATTCCCAAAGCATTGCCCATACCAACACAAATCACTCAAAAAAATTAAAAGAAAAAACAATCTTACCTTCGGAGCCCATTACTCAGCTCTTCTGAAGGGATGGTAGGACTGCCCTGATTTCCCAGGTGGTCATTTTGGGACGCATTTCTGGGCGGGCGGGTCAGGCAGGAGCTCCAACATGAGCTGGTGTGGCAACCAGGGGCGTTGCGGACCAGCACAGCTCTTCCGGGCGGTGCTGTTACGCACTGCCGCAAAACCCGATCCAAGGATCACTGTGGGGCACAGAAGACCTCATTGCCGCCATTGCTGCCGCTCCGAGGCAAAAAACAGAGTGCAGAAGACTGGAAAATCCAGCTCCAGGTGCGGTCTCACCAATGCCCTGTACAGTTGTAGTAAGACTTCACTACTTTTATACTCCATCCCCTTTGCAATAAAGGCCATCATTCCATTTGCCTTCCTAATTACTTGCTGTACCTGCATGCTAACTTTTTGTCTTTCATGTACGAGGACCCCAGATCCCTCTGTACCGCAGCATTTTGTAGTCTTTCTCCATTTAAATAATAACCAAAGTGGATAACCTCACATTTTCCCACATTTTATTCCATCTGCTTTATTTTTGGCCACTCACTTAGTCTATCTATATTCCTTTGCAGATTCTTTGTGTCCTCCTCACAACTTGCTTTCCCACCTATCTTTGTATCTGTCATGTATTCAACCAGCATTGTAACCCATGTATAATCTGACCTAAGTTGTACACTGTGAGAACAATGACCACTAGGTGGGAGACACTCCTAACCTGGATCTTCAGGTAGAAAAGGGGAAGCTCCACCCACCTTCATCACTTTGACTGCTAAGGAATAAAAGACAGGTCACAGACTGACCTTCTCTCAAGCATGGGCCTCGTGTGCATTTATACTGTATAGTAAGGACCTATCAATGGCGACGAGGATGGGATTTAAACCACGCGAGCATGGCCACTAGCAGAACAGACGAGAGGTACTGTGTTAAGGAATGGTTGGGACAGAGATTCAACATTGTTAAAGCAGCACACAGTTCTCCAGGCAGACAAGGGCAATCGGGCATGCCCCAACATGTAGTCGAACCCAGAGGGGGAGTTTGACAGAGACAATGGCAAGTTGAACGGCGATTCACGCTATTGCAAGAGACAATGTGGCCAGTAATGGGGCCATCAACACCTGTTAATGGTGCATTCAATGACAGTCACAGGGGCAGTCAGGGACGATCGACTGGCAAGGGACCTTTTGTTTCCAATAACAGCTCATGTTGGAGGCGTGGAGGCACACACTCAGCCGGAGTTTGCAGAGATAAGCAAAATACCTGCAGAAATTGCAGAAATGAACGCTGGGGGAAATCGCTGGAAGCTGAAGTTCAGCGTGTTCATGTGGAGCACGTATACAGTTCATACAACAGGACGCCACCGATAATGATGAAAGTGCTCCTCAATGGCATCCCAGTATCAATAGAGCTAGACACGGGGGCCAGCCAGTCCCTGATGGGTATCAAACAGTTCGAAAAGTTGTGGGCGTCCAAGGCCAGGAGGCCAAAATTATCGCCAATTGACGCATAGCTACGAACTTACATAAAGCAGATCATTCCGGTGCTAGGCAGCGCCACTGTAGTCGTGACCCACAAAGATTCGGAGAACAGATTGCCACTCTGGATTGTCCCAGGGGACGGTCACGCAGTACTGGGGAGGAGTTGGCTTGCTGTCATGAACTGGAAATGGGGCGATGCCAATGCAATTTCCTCTGTGGAGCGAGTATCATCCTCACAGATCCTGGACAAATTTGACTCATTATTTCAACCCGGCATCGGCACGTTCATGGGGGCCAAGGTAGTGATTCACATAAACCCGGACGCCAGGCCAGTACACCACAAGGCCAGAGCGGTGCCGTACGTGATGCGGGAAAAGATAGAAGGCGAATTGGACCGCCTGCTGAGGGAAGGCATCATCTCGTCAGTCGAATTTAGTGACTGGGCGAGCCCGATCGTGCCGGTGCTCAAGGCGAATGGGTCGGTCAGGATATGTGGTGATTCCAAGGCCACCATCAATCGGGTGTCACTCCAAGACCAGTAACCGCTACCGAGAGCAGAGGACCTCTTTGCGACGCTATCCGGTGGCAAACTTTTTTCAAAATTGGACCTGACCTCAGCTTACATGACCCAGGAGCTGGCAAGTGAGTCAAAGAAGCTGACCACCATCACGATACACAAGGGGTTGTTTGAGTACAACAGATGTCCGTTCGGGATTCGCTCGGACGCCGCGATCTTCCAACGAAATATGGAAAGCCTCCTCAAGTCGATTCCAGGGACGATGGTTTTTCAGGACGACATTCTCATCATGGGTTATGATACTGAAGAACACTTCCACAACCTGGAGGAGGTGCTACGCAGACTGGACCAGGTAGGGCTGCGACTGAAAAAGGCGATGTGCGTCTTCCTAGCTCCAGAGGTAGAATTCCTGGGGATGAGGGTAGCAGCAGACGGGATCAGCCCTACTGCGTTCAAGACGGAAGCGATCCAGAGAGCACCCAGACCCCATAACACGATGGAGCTGCGTCCGTTCCTGGGGCTCCTGAACTATTTTGGTAAGTTTCTTCCCAAATTGAGGACGCTGCTAGAGCCGTTACACGTGCTCCTACGCAAAGGTCGCGAGTGGGTCTGGGGGGACAGCCAGGAAAGGGCTTTTAATAGGACACGCAATTTGTTATGTTCCAACACTCTGTTAACACTATACGACTCATGTAAGAAACTTGTGTTAACGTGAGATGCGTCATCCTATGGTGTCGGGTGTGTGTTGCAGCATGTCAATGTCAAGAGTCAGTTACAGCCGGTAGCTTATGCCTCCAGGAGTCTGTCCCAGGCAGAAAGGGGTTACGGGATGGTAGAAAAGGAGGCGCTCGCATGTGTATATGCTGTAAAGAAAATGCACCAGTACCTGTTTGGCAGGAAATTTGAGCTGGAGACAGATCACAAACCCCTAACGTCCCTTTTGGCCGACAACAAGGCCATAAATGCAAACGCAACGGCCCGCATACAGAGATGGGCACTCACGTTAGCCGCCCATGACTATACAATTCGGCACAGACCGGGCACTGAAAACTGCGCCAATGCACTCAGCAGGCTCTCACTAGCCACCACTGAAGGGGCTACCGAGCATGCTGCTGAGATGGTCATGGCTGTTGAAGCTTTCGAAAGCGAAGGCTCACCCGTGACAGCCCGTCAGATTAAAGTCTGGACAAATAGAGACCCGCTATTGTCTCTAGTCCTGAATGGGGACTGGGCAGCCACGTACAGGGCATGCCCTGAGAAATTGAAACCATTTCACAGGCGCAAGGATGATCTCTCGATTCAGGCCGATTGCCTACTGTGGGGAAACCGCGTAGTCATGCCCCAGATGGGCAGAGAGGTGTTCATCAGAGAACTCCACAATGAGCACCCGGGCATTGTCATGATGAAGGCAATTGCCAGGTCACGCTTTTGGTGGCCAGGGATAGACGCAGATCTGGAACTTTGTGTTCGCAGGTGCAACACGTGTGCCCAGCTGGGCAATGCGCCCAGGGAAGCCCCCTTTAGCCCCTGGCCATGGCCCGCCAAGCCTTGGTCACGCATCCATCTGGACTACACAGGTCCTTTCATGGGAAAAATGTTTTTGGTTGTAGTAGACGCCGACTCCAAATGGATCGAGTGTGACATTTTAAATTCAAGCACATCCTCTGCCACGGTAGAAAGTTCGCTGCCCACGGTCTACCAGACGTCTTGGTCAGTGACAATGACCCGTGCTTCACAAGCACTGAATTCCAGGACTTCATGGCAGGCAATGGAATTAACCATGTCAGAATGGCACCGTTCAAGCCGGCCTCAAACGGCCAGGCAGAACGAGCAGTGCAGATAATCAAACAGGGGATGCTCAGAATCCAAGGGGGTTCCCTACAAAGATGCTTATCACGCCTCCTGTTGGCCTATAGATCCCGATCACACTCGCTCACAGGGGTTCCACCCGCAGAGCTACAAATGAAAAGGACGCTCAAAACCCGGCTATCCCTTATACACCCCACCGTGAAAGAAATTGTCGAGAGCAGGCGCCAGCCACAATATGACTACCATGACAGGAATGCGAAGGCGCGATGTATTGATGTAAATGATCCTGTTTTTGTCCTCAACTATGCTGCAGGGCCCAAATGGCTCGCAGGCACTGTGATTGCCAAAGAGGGAAATAGGATTCTGGTAGTTAAACTTATCAATGGACAAATATGCTGCAAACACGTGGATCAAACAAAAAGGAGGTTCAGCAACCCCATAGAAGCAGAGGAAGAACACGATATAGAGTTCACTCCACCACAGGTGACCGAACACCGGAACCAAAGGGAGGAGAACCCAATCACTGTGGACGGTCTGGATAGGCCTGGCACCGAAAACAGCAGACACTCAGGCCAGCGCCCAACAACCAGAGCCCCAACTCAGGTGCTCTACAAGGGAGCGTAAACCACCAGAGAGACTCAACCTGTGATCCCAATAAGACTTTGCGGGGGAGGTGATGTCATGTATTCAACCAGCATTGTAACCTATGTATAATCTGACCTAAGTTGTACATTGTGAGAACAATGACCACTAGGTGGGAGACACTCTTAACCTGGACCTTCAGGTACAAAAGGGGAAGCTCCACCCACCTTCATCACTTGAGTGCTAAGGAATAAAGGACAGATCACAGACTGACCTTCTCTCAAGCATGGGCCTCATGTGCATTTATACTGTATAGTAAGGACCTATCAGTAGCATCAGCAAATTTGGCTACAGTACAGTCGGTCCCTTCATCTGAGTCATTAATATAGATTGTAAATAGTTGAGGCCCCTGCAGTGATCCCTGTGGCACCCCACTAGTTATAGTTTGCCAACCTGAAAATGACCCATTTATCCCGACTCTCTTGTTTTCTGTTAGTTAGCCAATCCTTTATCCATGCTAATATATTACCCCCAACCCTGTGAGCTCTTATCTTGTGCAGTAACCTTTTATGTGGCACCTTATTGAATGCCTTCTGGAAATCAAAATACACTACATCTACTGGTTCCCCTTTATCCACTCTGCTTATTACATCCTCAACAAATTCTAGCAAATTTGTCAAACACAAATTCCTTTTCATAAAACCATGCTGACTCTGCTTGATTGTATTATGATTTTCTAAATGTCCTGCTACTACTTTCTTAATAATGGACTCCAGCATTTTCCCAATGACAGATGTGAGGCTAACTGGTCTATAGTTTCCTGCTTTCTGTCTCCCTCCTTTCTTGAATAGGTGCATTACATTTGCAGTTTCCCAATCTGTTGGGACCTCCCCAGATACCAGGGAATTTTGATAGATTATAACCAATGCATCCACTATCTCTGCATCCACTTCTTTTAAGACTCTAGGAAGCAGGCCATCAGGTCCAAGGGACTTCTCCACCTTTAGTCCCATTAGTTTGCCTAGTACTTTTTCTCTAGTGATAGTGATTGTTTTACGTTCCTCCCTCCCTGTAGCCCCTTGATTATCTATTATTATTGGGATGCTTTTAGTGTCTTCTACCGTGAAGACCGATACAAAATATTTGTTCAAAGTCTCTGCCATTTCCCTGTTTCCCATGATTAATTCCCTGGTCTCATCCTCTACAGGGCCAACGTTTACTTTAGCTACCCTCTTCCTTTTTAGATACCTTAGAAGCTCTTACTGTCTATTTTTATATTTCTTGTTAGTTTACTCTCATAAGCTATCTTTTCCCTCTTTATTTTTTTTTTAGTTCTTCTTTGCTGGTTTCTAAAAAATTCCCAATTCTCTGGCCTACCATTAATCTTTGCAACATTGTATGCCTTTATTTTCAATTTGATACCATCTTTAACTTCCTTAGTTAACCACAGATGGTTCATCCTTCTCTTAAGATGTTCTCTTTCTCACTGGAACGTATCTTTGCTGAGTATTACAAAATATATCCCTTAGTGTCTGCCACTGCTTACCTACCGTCTTACCCTTTAATCTATTTTCCCAGTCCACTTTAGCCAACTCTGTCTTCATACCTTTGTAATTGCCTTTACTTAAGTTCAGGACATTAGTTTGCGAGCCAAGTTTCTCACCCTCAAATTGAATTTGTAATTCTAACATGCTATAATCACTCTTTCCTAGAGGATCCTTTACTATGAGATCATTAATTAATCATATCTCATTACAAATTACCAGATCTAAAATAGCCTGCTCCCTGTTTGGTTCCATAACATATTGTTCAAAGAAACCATCCCGAATACACTCTATGAACTCATCCTCAAGGCTACCTTAGCCAATTTGATTTGTCCAATCTATATGAAGATTAAAATTACCCATGATTAATGCAGTACCTTTCTTACAAGCCCCCATTATTTCTTGATTTATACTCTGTCCTACAGTGTAGCTACTGTTAGGGGGCCTATAGACTACTCCCACCAGTGACTTATTTCCCTTATTATTTCTTA
This sequence comes from Pristiophorus japonicus, assembly GCF_044704955.1. Classification (NCBI taxonomy): domain Eukaryota; kingdom Metazoa; phylum Chordata; class Chondrichthyes; family Pristiophoridae; genus Pristiophorus; species Pristiophorus japonicus. The sequence goes on from NC_091978.1 coordinate 226,730,124, forward strand.
TCTCCACCCAAGCTGATTCTACATCTTGATCTTCTGAGCCAATATAGTTTCTCACAACTGCACTGATCTCATTCTTTATTAATAGAGCTACCCCACCTCCTTTACCTTTCTGCCAATCCTTCTGAAATGTCAAATACTCCTGAATATTCAGTTCCCAGCCTTGGTCACTTTGCAGCCACTTCTCTGTAATGACTATCAGATCATACCCATTTATTTCTATTTGTGCTGTCAACTCATCTATCTTGTTACGAATGCTGTGTGCATGCAGATAAAGAGCTTTTAAATTTGTCTTTTTACTATTTTTCCCTACTCTGACTTTACTTTCTGGTGCATGCTTATGTTTGAACACTCTGTTCCTTCCTTTCACATTCTGGTTATCATTACCCCTGTTGTTACCCTGCACTATTGCCTTCTCCTTTCTATTTGACTTTTAAAATTTCCCCTCACCTGAACCCTCTCCACGCACTGCCCCCCCCCCCCCCCCCCACACACACTATTTAGTTTAAAGCCTGAATCACAGCCCTAGTTATTCGATTCACCAGGACACTGGTCTCAGCATGGTTTAAGTGAAGCCCGTCCCAACAGAACATCTCCCTCTTTCCCCAGTACTGGTGCCAGTGCCCCATGAATCGAAACCCATTTCTCCCACACCAATCTTTGAGCCACGCATTCATCTCTCTGATCTTATAGACCCTATACCAATTTGCTTGTGGCTCAGATAGTAATCCAGAGATTATCATCTTTGTGGTTCTGCTTTTTAATTTAGCTGCGAGCTGCTCATACTCCCTCAGCAGAACCTCTTTCTTTGTTCTACCTATGTTGTTGGTACCTACGTGGACCCCGACAACTGGATCTTTCCCCTTCCCACTCCAAGTTCCTCTCCAGCCCAGAGATGTCCTTAACCCTGGCACCGGGCAACACAGCCTTCGGGACTCATGCTCTAGGTTGCAGAGAACAGTATCTACCCCCCCTAACTATGCTGTCCCCTCCCACTACTGCATTTCTTTTTACTCCCCCAACTTGAATGGCCCCCTGTACTACGGTGCTGTGGTCAGTTTGGTCATCCTTCCTGCTCTCGCCGCTGGTCTCGGGTGCTCCTCTTTAAGTTCCCCACTGCTCCCGCTTCAAAACAATACATACCATTTTGTCTTTGTACAAGAACATGGTTAGGCATCATGTAGAATATGGTGTCCCTTTCGGTCCCCTCACATGGTGGGGGATATTGAGCCTTTGGTAACGATTGATTCCATGTTTAGAACACCTTAGCTACCCAGGCTTAAACAGCAAGCTCTGTATGCTTTAGAGACGTGTAGACTCAAGGGCAATTTGATTAAGGTTTATAAATGAAGGGACTATATGGTGTTTGTATGAACGAATCATTTTAACTGGATAGGTAAGGGAGGACCAGGGATCATGCTTACAAGTTATGCACGGACAGAACTAGGTTGGATGTTAGGCGGTTCTTCTTTGCCCAGTAAATAGCAATCCTGTTGCTAGCTTGTGTGGTAAATAGGGATTTGTTGCATATTTTCAAAAGAGAGCTGAAGTGGTTTCTAGCTGAGGGTGGAGATCATCCCGTACAAGAGATAAATATCCTGTAATATAAATCAAGGCCATTGTGATCTTCTGGACTAGTTTTGAACAACTAACAGGATTGGGGAAGAATTTTCCAGATTTCCCCCCCTAATTGGCCTGGGTTTTTATTTGGTTTTTCACATTTCTCAGAAGTTTACATGGCTCCAGGTGAGTAGGGAGCAATGTTCCCTTTAAGCTGTGTGGCCGTGCAGTGTTCCAGGAGTTCCGCACAGTCGGCTTGCAAACAGAAAAAACGTGTATGCGTAGTATTTTGAATGGGCCGCCTGGCCCCAAAATAAATTATAGGGAACATCGGTAGGGAGTATCTGTATTGTGATATACAAGGCATCATAACTATGTGGGACAGGCTAGATGGACCAACCTGTCTTTTCCTGCCCAATGTTTTCATATGTTCTCTTCCATTTCTTTCAACATATGTCCCATTTATATTTGTTTGCAGAATAAGTCTGCTAGGAGCAATGTTTGCCTTGCAATCCCATGCAAAGGTTCAGTTTGGGATCCCTACATTTTACTGGACAGTGATACTAAATACTACCTACTTAATCTGGTGTCATCTGAGAAGAGAAAAGTATTCTCTGGAAGAGCCTTCAACCAAACATTAATCTTTCTCTTGAACTATTGATTGAGCCACTGCATAAATTCCAGCATTTGTTGGTTTAACTGCAAAGAGTAGAGTTCTAACTAGCTGACATTTTTGCAGCCTGATTCATTTTCACAATCATTTCTTAAATGAATGGGTCTGAGTGCTACCCAGCAGCATGGGTGTGAGAAGGGAAATAAAGAACTGCCAGCAGTATGGGGATGGAAGGAACGGGTTGTGCGTTTAATCACCGAGTCTAGATGTGAAATTTCAGCTTGAGGTATTGGCATAACCTGGCCTAATAAAGCAAGCACAGAGACTAGCAACTCATTGTTCTACCCACATATATTACAAGCACCATCTTGCATCGCTAGGTTGCCTTGAAGTGCTTCACAAACACGTTGAGGTACACTGACCATTGGGCGGATGGGTACCGTAATCAGAATGCCATGGCTGGGTTGAGCGCCACCTTGTGTTTGCAAGCCTTATCTAAATAACTTAGGGACAAAATTGCCCCTTTTAACAATGGGAGTTAGCGCCTCTGGGAGGTGCTAACGGGGCGCAAAATGTTTTTTGCCCGGGTGCACTGCAAAAATCGGCCCACCCCCCATGGAATTGAGTGGGGGGTTTGCAGAGGTGCTATAAGGTAGCACCCCGCTCCTGCCAGGAACGCCCCGCTGGGTTGTGTGCGGTGATGATGACATCATCGGCATGCGCATCGCCCCCTTACTGCCCCAGAAGGTAAATGCCCTGTGCAATCTACCTTGGCGCCTAGCGATGACAACGACAGCTCAGCTGTAGTTGCAGTCGGGAACCGGATGGAGCAGCGCTATTTAAAGACGCCAGCTTGCAAACTATTTTCCGTCGGCCATTGCTTTTTTCTGCTTTCCAACAGTTAGGCAGAGTGGCTCGAGGACCGATAACAGTGATTTTTATCTCAGAGTCTTCTGCCTCCTAACTTTTCAACTGTACAACTCATGGCAGTTTTGAAGTTCAACCATTTCTGTCACTTCATGGGAACGTTACTGCCAGAGCACGCTTAGACAAAGACAAAGGCACCACCAATTACAGAGTGAAAGGCAAAGACAAAAGGCTCCATTTTCCACAAAGCATTTTTCTGGTGTACTTGAAGCCCGATTTTTGGGGTCTCGCTCTCTCGGGAAAATTGAGCACAAGGAGAGGGAACACCACAGGGAGAAGGCCACGGAACAGGCCACAGGGAGAGGGAGAGACAGGCAGCAGGACATGGAGAATCAGGGGCAGCAGCACAGGGAGAACCAGGGGCAGCAGCACAGGGAGAACCAGAGGCAGCAGCATAGGGAGAACCAGGGGCAGCAGGACAGGGAGAATCAGGGGCAGCAGCACAGGGAGAACCAGAGGCAGCAGCACAGGGAGAATCAGGGGCAGCAGCATAGGGAGAACCAGAGGCAGCAGCACAGGGAGAACCAGGGGCAGCAGCACAGGGAGAATCAGGGGCAGCAGCATAGGGAGAACCACAGTAACATGTTGCCAGAGGAAGAAGGTGCCACAGGGCTGGCAAAAGGAGGCCTTACTCTCCCATGGTATTCTGGCAGCAGTTCTCCTACATCAATTTCACGGAGGAGCAATGTGTGTAAAGGCTGCATTTCAGCAAGGATGTGGTCACAGAGCTCTGCCATCTGCTGCAACCAGACCTCAAGCTTCATACCAGGGTGAGAATGGCTCTTTCAGTGGCAGTCACGGTCACCAGCGCGCTAAATTTCTCCGCCAATGGATCTTTCCAGGGAGCAACAGGAGACATCTGCAACATCTCCCAGCTTGCCATTCTTTGCTCCATCCATGAGGTCACAGATGCTTTGTACAGGAGGAGGGAGGGACTATATCTCCTTCCTCATGAGCAGCAAGAAGCAGCACGAGCTTGCATGTGGCTTTGCCAGGATAGTGGGCTTCCCCATGGTGCAGGATGCCATTGACTGCACCCACCTTGCATCACAATCCTGAGATTTTCCGTAATCGCAAAGGCTACTACTCATTGAATGTCCAGTTGGTGTGTGACCGCACACACAGAATACCACTGTGAATGCCTGCTATTCTGGCAGCAGCCACGTCACCTTCATCCTGCACCAGATGGTGTGCCAGCTCTGTTCCAGCCCCCAAATGAAGCTCACAGCTGGCTGCTCAGAGACAAGGGCTATCTGCTCACCACCTGGCTCATGTTTCCCCTCTGCAACCCCAGCACTCCTGCCCAGCACTCGTACAATGAGAGCCATGCTGCCATCAGGAACATCATTGAGCAGACCATCCGAGTGCTGAAGCACTAGGGATGAGTCCTGCAGTACTCCCCTGAGCGGGTGTCCCTATTCGTCGTAAGCTACTGCATGCTGCACAACCTGGCCATCATGAGGGCACAACCATTGCCACCAGGCATAGCCGCACCACCTCAGGAGAAGGAGGAGGACCAGGAGGAGGAGCAGGAGGAGGAGCAACAGCAGGAGGACGAGGAGGAGCAACAGCAGCAACAGCCGCGATGGAGGAGGCAGCGACTCCATCTATTCTAATATTCCTCCGCAGTATGTCTCCTGTGGTTGCAGCATGGCAGGTGGAAGGCTGCTGAGTGTCAGGGCCAGAGACTATAGATGGCCTTGCAGGACACTGTTGATCAGCGAGAGGTCTGAAAGGCCCTGCTGTAGACTGCACCAACTCAGGCTGGGCGGCAGCAGTCTGGGTGACAGCCAGTGACAAGTGCAATGGCAGAGTGGCAGTGGTGCAATTAGAAATGTTGTCATCCTGAGAGAGGACAGCAGGTTCCTGCTCCACTGACACACTGCCACTCCCCCAGGGCAGTACCTCAGCATCCCCACCAATCTGCTGCAGGACACATTGCTGGGCTGCTGCGACACTGTGAGATCCCCGGTCGACTGTGGTGGACACAGCGACAATGGCAGCAGTCAGAGCTTGCGTGGGATGCAGCTGAGACTGCATGAGAGCAGTCCATGCAAGCAACTATTGACTCCATTACGGCACCAAGACATTGCATTGCTTCTGCCTGTGCCGCAATGGAAGCTGCCACGTCGCCCATGACATACATCATGAGATCTGGATCTGCAAGGTCTCTCTGGGAGTCCACCACTGTCTGCACACTGGCAGTGATGAACTCCATGGTGTGCGCGGAGCTGTGTACAATGCAGGAGGCGGAATAGCCACACTCCTTACCACTTCTAACAGGCTCTCGGGCACCCTTGCCATTGCACCTATCACGTCGAAGCGCATGGCCATCACCCTTTGTGTGAACACCTCCCCATCGAGGTCCTCATCCGAGTCCTGTGCAGCAGAACTCGCGTGCGAACTCATCCTCCGGGGAGATGGCTCCCGAGGTTCCCTTTCCCCTTGACCGTGCTGCAGCCCGCTAGGCTCTGGTGCATTACCCACTGCAGACCCCTGTACTAAGCTAACCTCTAAAGAGTGCGTAATGCCAGTATCTGAGCTGGTGCCTGCAAGTGAGAAAAGCAGCGACGCGATGCTTGGTTCCTCCTCCTCCTCCCTCTCCTCATCCTTGTCCCCTCGTGACTCAGGTACAAGCTGCTCATCTGCTGCATGATTATCTGAAAGCATAAATGGCACAAGAGTTGCGTTAAGGTGAGAGCATGGGGGCAGGAATGGAGCAAGGAAGGCAGACAGTATGAGGAACTGGAAAGTGATAAGGCCTTCTGGTTTAACAGGGAAGTGGGATGAGAAGAGGGGATAAAGATACCACTGTTGCCATCAGTGGGCTCGATGTCTCTGCCGGTCACAGCACCCACCACCTGCGGGCCAATGAGCCGCAGCATCGCTCCTCCAGGTTAGTGAGCTGGCACAGTTCAGCTTCTCCCCTCCAGTCCACTGCTGCTCCATTCTGTTGTGTGCCATCTTGGTCTGCAAGAGAAAGGAACCTGTGTGAGTAAGAATCGTTATGTATGTGTAGGTAAGCCTGCCATGGTTATATAGCTGTGAATATAGGCAAGGTGTGAAATGAGGATGTGACTGTGAGTTGGCACAGGTGGTTGGTAGTTGCCTGCTGGGTTAAGTGCTGGTTTGCAGAGTGTACACAGACAGAGGCTCAGAGGCTGGTATGTAAAAGTTGTGCAAACATATAATGTTGGAAAGTGTGAGGTCATGCTCTTTGGCAGAAAAAAATCAAAGAGCAAGTTATTATTTAAATGGAGAAAGATTGCAAAGTGCTGCAGTACAGTGGGCCTGGGGGTACTTGTGCATGAAACACAAAAGGTTAGTATGCAGGTACAGCAAGTGATCAGGAAGGCCAATGGAATCTTGGCCTCTATTGCAAAAGGGATGGAGTATAAAAGCAGGGAAGTCTTGCGACAGTTATACAGGGAATACTGCGTGTAGTTTTGGTTTCCATATTTATGGAAGGATATACTTGCTTTGGGGGCAGTTCAGAGAAGGTTCACTAGATTGATTCCAGAGATGAGGGGGTTGACCTATGGGGAAAGATTGAGTAGGTTGGGCCTCTACTCATTGGAATTCAGAAAATTGAGAGGTGATTTTATCAAAATGTATAAGATTATGAGGGGGCTTGACAAGGTGAATGCAGAGAAAATGTTTCCACTGATGGGGGAGACTAGAACTAAGGGGCATAATCATAGGATAAGGGGCCATCCATTTAAAACTGAGACGAGGAGAAATTTCTTTTCTCAGAGGGTTGTAAATCTGTGGAATTCGCTGCCTCAGAGAGCTGTGGAAGCTGGGTCATTGATTAAATTTAAGACAGAGATAGACAATTTCTTAACCAATAAGGAAATAAGGGGTTATGGGGAGCGGGCACGGAAGTGGACCTGAGTCCATGATCGGATCAGCCAAGATCGCATAATATGGCGGAGCAGGCTCGAGGGGCCGTATGGCTTACTCCTGCTCCTATTACTTATGTTCTTATGATCTATGTACTCATCTTGACCACCCGACTGAGGTCGTTGAATTTCTTGTGACACTGTGTTTGGCTTCTGTCAATCACAGTGTTTTGGCCTACACCTCCATGGTCACCTATGCTCACATGGCCCTAAAAACCTGCGGTGTTGGTCTTCTCCCAGATGGAGGAAACAGTGCATCCCTCTGTCTCTCCACTGCTCCCACCAATGTCTCCAATGCCAGGTCATTGAAAGTCCTGCCAAGAGGTATTGGAGCAGCAATCGCAGACTTTTCTTGCAGCTATCATTCAACTCCAGCAATGATAAAAATGACCAGGTGCTGCGTGAAACAACATTCCCTTTAAAGAACTGGAATGAGCAGCAGGCTGATTATCGCTGAATGAAAGTCAGCTGAAATTGGGTGCAGCTCTGATAATAGCGCCCCCTGCAGTGCCCCATTGAGGCCATTAGCACCTCTGATACTGCCTCCCTTCATTTTGAGGTGAAAATACCCAATTTCCCACATTTTTCCAGCCCATCTTGCCGGGCGTTAAATGTTCAAACAAATAAAACTCCCAAACGCGTCGCTACCTAATTTCACCCCCTTAAGTGTTAAACATTTCGATAGAGTAAATAAACAGAGACTGTTTCTCATGACCGAAGGGCGATAGTCAGAGGGCACAGATTTAAGGTGATTAGCAAAAGAACCAGAGGCAACATGAGGGCAAACCTTTTTTTTTACACAAGTGGCTAGGATTTGGATAACACTGCCCGGTAGGTTAGTGGATACAGATTAAATCGCAGCTTTTAAAAGGGAATTGGATAAATACTTGAAGGAGAACAAAATTGCAGGCATACTTGGAAAGAGCAGCGAGTGGGACTAACTGGATTGTTCTTCGACAGAGCCAGGGCAGACTCGTTGGGCCAAATAGCCTCCTTCTGTGCTGTACTATTCTATGATTCTATGAGATAGCGAACTCCCCAATAAGATGGAAAAGGAAGGAATGGGAGATAGAGAACTCCCAGCAGCATGGGAAGACCACTCAACCCAACCAGATTGCGTTGGCATTTACGTTCCACTCAAGAAAATAATTCGAATCACATTTACCCATCCCTTCAACCCCATTTCCTTCATGCAATTATCCAATCTAATCTTGAATATTGACATTGTTTCTGCCTTAACCACTAACCTTGGAAGTGAATTCCATAACCTCAGAATTCCCATGTAAAGAAGTTTCTCCAACTCTCTGTTCTAAATCTCTCGCATTCAATCGTGTACCTAAGGCTTCTTGTTCTTGACCCCTATTGGGAGCAGTCTGCTTCTATCTATCCTATCCCATTCTTTCAGGTCCTGAGAACATCTTGGTCCTGTACACGATTGGCAGCACAAGAATGTGCTCTAATGAAGCCTCTAAAGTTCGAGCTCCTCTCATTCTCATCTTCTATTAATTTTAAAATAGTAATGTATGTGCCTGGCTCCTCAGAAGTGGGGCGGCATTCACCTGCAAGAAATCATGATCCTGAGGCAGAAAGAGTGAGACTCCCATTAAATGCAGAAGAGTTGATCGGCTTCACAATCACCTCACTTAAAGGAGAAACATTTAACCAGAAAAGTGTACAGAATACTTAACTGGTAGTGTGTTTTCTTGGATCGGGCAGCTCTGAACTGGCTCTTAGGTTTGTCCAAAGTTGCATCTTCCATTAAAATGGATGGAACTGGTTCAAAATGCATATAGCTATTTCCCATCAGTGACTTTACATGGAAGTCAAAAGGTTGGTCTCCATGACAGATAATGGAAATTTTGATTACAATAAAATACATTTTTTTTCCCCATATAGATCTTGGGTGATTAAACACATAGCTGGAATCTTTGCAGGGGTTTTCCCGATCACCTGCCGTAACTTAGTTGGAAGATCAGCGGAATCCCCAGAGAAACAACGTAAATGGTGGAATATCAGGAAAACCCCAGGGAATTTTTCTCTCAAAGTATTCTTTCTGGATTTCATTCCCCATTAAGCATTAAATTAGTGAAAGAAGTTCTCAGCATTTATTAAGAAGTGCATTTATAATAAATTATAAATAAGTCTGCTTACCGGGTCAGTGGTTCGGCAGATCTTAACTGAAGGTAGCGGTGGAGGAGTTCCCACTATCATCCTTAACTCTGGAGGGATGTTGGTCAGCTCCATTACTTGGATAGGCATAGCAAGGGCAGACTGGGTCTCATAATCACTGGCAAACAGACTCATGATTGTAGATTCTTCTATATTGTTGTTCTCTCCACCCTAGATAGCATAAGTAATCAATGAAATAATCATTGCGTATAGTCTGATACTTAAACTACCTGCAGGAGCAAAAAAATACTCTTTTGGAGGGGTGGGGGGTATCCTCCTAATGACTGAGTAGATAAATGGTGTGGTACAGACCAGAACGCTCCTTGGTTCATTCTACTAATGATTCCATTTTGTTTTATTTCTATCTCTTACTAAATATTAATTAGTGGTTTATGGCCTGAATCATATGAGCTTTCAGTATGTTATTTTTGACCGATTTCGGAGAAGTCAGGTGTTGTGGTTAACCGTATGGGGTAATGAGATTATATCGGTTCCAACGTACACACCAATCTGAAGTGGGTTTATTATTTGCCCTAGACATGCTACTCCTAGATATCTGCATGCAATATCGACTTTCAGTTCATAGCTAGCAGGCCCATGATTTTCCAAAGTGACTCATAGCATGAAAGGTACATAGTCATGTGAGGGGACTCAAAAAATCGATCCTTTTGAATACATGCTACAGACAAGTCTCCTGAGACTTGTTGCTGAAATACGCTGCAAACCTATACAGGGAACAATACTAAATTACAACTTTGAATACCTAATGTTAAGTCCTGACTCGAATGTACTGACTTACACGAGACACATGCTGAAGTCAAGGTCACTCAAGACCTGCACCTTTAATTCCAGCTCTCCAGTCCCGCACTTGCCTGAGACCTCCCTTTATATACCTCAGTGGGACAAGTATGGAGTGTCTCCTGCAAGTGCACCCCTGGTGGTAAGGTATGCTTATTGTTACAGGTCATATCCAGTTACAGTCATGTATAGCATGGTAAGATACAGTTATATATAGTAATGTGCGATACATGACATCACTCTCCCCCAAGGTCTTATTGCCTTTATAGATTCAGTCTCTCAGGTGCTCTGCGCTCTCGCATGGAGCGTCTTAGTTGTGGTTCAGTTGTTTGCCTTGGTGCCTGTTTTTTGTTTGGTGTGATCGCTGGTATCACGCCTGGGCTGTCTGTGGCGACTGCCCTTTCCTCAGGTTGTTCCACCTGTCTGTCCACCAGGTGTGGTGTGAGTTCCACATTGTAGTCTGTCTCTGGTTCTTCAGTGTTATCAGTGAATCTACTTTTTACTTGGTCTACATGCCTCCGGCAGGTTTGGCCATTGTCCATTTGTACAATCAGTAGCCTGTTTCCCTCTTTGTCTGTTACTGTCCCTGCAAGCCATTTGGGATCCCGGCCATAGTTTAGCACAAACACTTTGTCCCCTATCTCATTCCACCTCCCCCTCGAATTTCGGTCTTGGTACTCAGTTAGTTTTTGATGCTTAGCCTCAATAATTTCATGCATGTCTGGGAGGATTAACGAGAGCCTGGTCTTTAAGGTTCGTTTCATCAATAGTTGCGCGGGGGGAACCCGAGTCACCGAATGCGGACGAGATCTGTATACCAGCAGCAGTCGCGACAGGCGGCTCTGCAGCGTGGGACCTTGGATTCTGAGCATGCCTTGTTTAATGATCTGCACTGCTCGCTCCGCCTGGCCATTGGAGGCCGGCTTGAAAGTTGCCGTCTTAACGTGATTTATACCGCGGTCAACTATAAAATCGTGAAATTCTGCGCTGGTGAAGCACGGACCATTATCACTGACCAATATGTCAGGAATGCCGTGCGTTGCAAACATGGTTCTAAGGCTCTCCACGGTGGTGGAGGTGGTGCTCGAGTTTAAAATGGTGCACTCGATCCATTTTGAAAATGCATCAACGACTACGAGGAACATTTTTCCCATGAATGGGCCCGCATAGTCTACATGCACCCGCGACCACGGTTTGGTGGGCCAGGGGCTTAGGGGGGCCTCCCTGGGGGCATTACTGAGTTGGGCACAAATGGTGCACCGACGGACGCAGAGCTCCAAGTCCGCGTCAATGCCAGGCCACCAGACATGAGATCTGGCTATGGCCTTCATAAGGACAATCCCCGGGTGCTCGCGATGGAGCTCCCAAACAAACGCCTCCCTGCTTCGTAAGGGCATAACTACTCGGCTGCCCCACATCAGGCAGACTGCTTGTAGTGAGAGTTCATGCATGCGCCTATGGAAGGGTTTGACCTCCTCGAGGCAGGCATTGCGAGCCTCTGCCCAGTCACCGGTTAAAACGCATCTTTTAACTCGAGATAACGTGGGGTCGCTGGTCGTCCAGGCTCTGATTTGGCGAGCCGTCATGGGCGAACCTGTGGATTCAAAGGCATTGATTGCCATGACCATCTCACAGTCCTATTCGTCGGACCCTGCTGTGGTCGCCAGAGGTAGCCTGCTAAGTGCGTCGGCACAGTTGTCTGTGCCTGGTCTGTGCCTTATCGTGTAGTCGTACGCCGCCAGCATGAGTGCCCACCGCTGAATGTGCGCCGAGGCGTTGGCGTTGATTGCCTTGCACTCGGATAGTAGGGACGTGAGGGGTCTGTGGTCAGTTTCTAATGCAAACTTGGCCCCGAAAAAGTATTGGTGCATCTTTTTGACACCGTACACGCACGCGAGCGCCTCCTTCTCAACCATACCGTACCCGCGCTCTGCCCGCGAAAGTGACCTGGAGGCATAAGCAACGGGCTGCAATTTACCCGCATCATTGACGTGCTGTAAAACGCACCCGACCACGTACGCTGACGCATCACACGTAAGGACTAACTTTTTACCTGGGTCAAAAAAGGCTAAAAACTCTTGGAACATAGAAGGTTGCGTGCCTTATTGAAGGTGCGTTCTTGGGCATCCCCCCAAAACCAATCGCACACCTTTCTGAGTAAAGATACAGTTATATACAGTAATGTGAGATACATGACACCTAATTTTCTGTTTGTAAAAACATGACTACAAGTGATGAATTTGCACAAATCCTCCATTATTTCTTCTTCCTGGTTTCCCAGATTTGGTATGAAGAATACAATATTAAATAAGAATTTTTTTTGTGAAATACCCATGGCACATGCTGTGAAGGTTGGGGGCCTTTTTTTCCTATTACCTTTTATGGCTGTTGTTTTGTTTACTCGTCTTCTTCTTGTTATTATGTTATAATCGTCCTTTTAAAAAATTGTTTTCTCTTCTAAGCATTGCAAAATGTTCAAATGAAAAAGGAGACATCACCTATAGCATGAACATGTCCCAGCAGCCAGCACTTTACTAAACTGTTTTTTTGAAGCCATCAGCTGTTTCAAGAGCTCAGCTAATCAAAAAATAGCAGCTTTATCAGCAATGCCTAAACTCTATTGCAACACATTAATTATCTTATTCATATATATTTATTCTACATACCAGAGAAGCAACCCAGTCACAAAATGCCTTTGTTATTTGTTCTATTTCTTCATCTTGTCGTGGTGACATGTCCCATTTTAGTTTAGTTTTCTTGTCTTCTTTCTGTGCCCCTCTGAATAAAATCCACTTGTATGGGTTTCTATGATTTGACTCTTCACTGCTGTACAACCCAAGCATCAATAATTATTGTTAACTGCTTGTTTTGACAAACATAGAACATTATTTTAAGGCAGGATGACTTAGTATCAGCAGTGAAAATACTTTAAACTTTAACAAGGCAAGGGAATACACATTAAATGGTACGGCACTGAAAAGTGTAGAGGAACAAAGGGACCTTGGAGTGCAGGTCCATAGATCCCTGAAGATAGCAGGCCAGGTAGATAAGGTGGTTAAGAAGGCATATGGAATACTTGCCTTTATTAGACGAGGCATGGAGTACAAGAGCAAGGAGGTTACTCTTGAACTGTATAAAACACTGGTTAGGACGCAGCTGGAGTACTGTGTGCAGTTCTGGTCACCACATTACAGGAAAGGTGTGATTGCACTGGAAAAGGTGCAGAGGAGATTTACAAGAATGTTGCCTGGATGGAGAATTTTGGCTATGAGGAAAGATTGGAGATGCTGGGTCTGTTTTCTTTGGAACAGAGGAGGCTGAGGGGAGACCTTCTTGAGGTATATAAAGTTATGAGGGGCTTAGATAGAGTGGACCATCATCATCATAGGCAGTCCCTCGGAATCGAGGAAGACTTGCTTCCACTCCTACAGTGAGTTCTTTGGTGGCTGAACAGTCCAACATGAGAGCCACAGACCCCGTCACAGGTGGGACAGATATTTGTCGGGGGAAGGGGGGGGGTGCGGCGTTGGGACTGATTCGACGCACGCTCATTCTGCTGCCTATGCCTGATCTCTTCACGGTGGCAGCGTGAGATTTGAAGAGCTCAACACCCTCCCGGATGCATTTTCTCCACCTAGGGGTCTTTGGCCAGGGTCTCCCAGGTGTCAGAGGTGTCGCACTTCAGGGAGGCTTTGAGGGTGTCCTTGTAACGTTTCCGCTGTCCACCTTTGGCTCATTTGCCATGAAGGAGCTCCACGTAGAGCAATTGCTTAGGGAGTTTTGCATCTGGCATGCGGACTAAGTGGCCTGCCCAGCAAAGTTGATCGAATGTGGTTAGTGCTTCAATGCTGGGGATGTTAGGCTGCACGAGGACACTGATGTTGGTGTGTCTATCCTCCAGGGGATTTGCAGGATCTTGCGAACAGGAAGGACCTGTTTCCCTTGGCAGAAGGGTCAACAACTAGGGGGCATAGATTTAAAGTAATTGGGGGGAGTTTTAGAGGAGATATGAGGGGAAATGTCTTCACTTGGAGGGTGGTGGGGGTCGGGAACTCACTGCCTGAAAGAGTGGTAGAACCCCCACCACATTTAAAAAATACTTGGATGTGCACTTAAAGTGCCGTAACCTACAGGGCTACGGACCAAAAGCTGAAAAGTGGGATTAGGCTAGATATAGCTCTTGGTCGGCGCGGACACGATGGATGGAAATGACCTCCTACCATGCTGTAAATTTCTATGATTCTATTATTCATACTGAGTTTTAACTTTGCAAAAAGCCATCAGATTTTACATGATTATCTGTTGAATCCACCTTTGTTCTGGAATACTTAACAACCTGAACTTGGGGCTCACTGGCAACTAAACGGGTATGCGGGCTTATGTCATAAATTTCCCATGACCAACAACAGTGATACATAAGTTCTCCCCCACCCCTGCTCTGACCCCGTCCTTCTTCCCAGTATAGTGTTATCTGCCCCATTTACCTTGCTTAATGCACAGAGACCCACTGCAGTAAACGGAGGTTAAAAATGTAGGTTTCAAAAATTATGTAAGTGCAAGCACGATGCACGCACATGTGTAAGTGTCTAAATTCCCCAGAGCTGGTTTCTAAATTGGTTTTGTGCCTTTCCCAGGAAATTGTATGAGTAGGCGTGGGGGTGGATGGTGATTTTGTGCAGGAGGTACACCATGCCAGGATAGGACAGGCCCCAAGGACCAGATGGTCTTTACCTGCCCTTCTTTTGCGTATATTCAAAAAATCATAAAGGCCCCAAATTCTTGAGGCCTTACTCTGCTGCCAGAAGTGTGACTGGACCAGATAGGACTCCAAGGTACCATCACGCTGTGATCCTGACTCTGCTCCAAATTCCAGGGTTGGAAGCATTTGCACATGGAGCATGTGCATCTGCACCAATTCCGGCACTACTGGGGTGTCTGCACTAGCAGGGGCCAAGAATTTCACCTTGTTGTTACGTTACAGGGCCAGCCATTCCAGCCGAAGATTGCTCAAAATATAAAAAAATTGGAGAAATTCGAAAGTGCCACTTTCCCAACAGCAATCAATCGCTCTGCAATCAATCGCCTTTAGGAAACCGGCATTTGATGAGGTTATAGACCCTACTTTCACCAGGATCTGGTCCTGGCACATTAGTACGTCTGCACCTTGCTGGAGACATTTAGTGCAGAACTAGCAGAACGTTTGACAGACGTTTCACCTGCGCGGCCTCTTGCTGGTTAAGTCCATGCAGAGGAAGTTGGGGCACTGCCCACCATTTGCAGTAGAAAACCCAACGTGAAATAAAGGGCAGACACCTAACAGTAACAGGTTCTGCCCCAAGTTATGGACCACCCACCCCAATGGCACTGCTGCTGCCTTCTCCCCAGGTCCAGGAATTTCAGTGCCATCGCATTTTTAGCCTCAGTTTTCTTTCATCAGTATCCATGCTGCGCCCAATATAAGTAGGCAAAAGCTACTACAACAGGGTCTAAGAAAATCATGGGAAGACATTTACAGGAAAATGGAAAGGAAGTGATCATATTTCCCCCCATCAGTTGCAATCTTTATAGCAAACAGATGTAAAGGCAGAGGTGTTACATTTCTGTGAGGAACTTTTGCTAAAGTTGCAGCGGACAATTGGGAGAATCCCAGAGTTCCCAAATCATAGCCATGCCACAACAGGAAAGAAAAAATTGATTTCTGCAGCCTTCCTGGCAACTAGCTTAGAGTGACCTAGAAACAGGTTCAAACACAGGAGGTACATGGTAATAGGCAGGAAGAGCTGAAGGAGAATGACATTGGAGGAGGGAGCAGGCAGGTGCTTCATTAAGACAAAAAGGATGCTCAAACTGCAAGGTGGGTCAGTAAACGGAAAGGACAGGTTATTTTGGAGTATGCTGAGTAAGCTGAGTATTTTTGTTTTTACTTCAGATTCCCATCATTCTCTGTTTTTTTTAATTTGTACTTCATTAAAAACACTTAAGTACAGTACAGAGGTACTTACTTTTCTGAACATTTTGAGCTCTGCACTTCCTCCTGCTTTTGTGGTTTACGAACCTTTGGCTTCACTTCAACAGGTTCCTCTCTACAAGTCTCCTCGTCAATCAGGAGCATCTCAGGGTCCAGGACACCTACAATTTCCTCAAAGAGCTATGTTTGAAATATGTTTGGTTATTACTTCTGTTGCAAAGTGCATGTCAAGAACAATTCTTTGACTATTCATAGTTGATCAACTAACAACAAGGTTGGCTCAGGTGACAGCACTCTCTTTGGATCGGAAAGTTGTAGCTTCAAATTTCACACAAGGATTTGTGTTCAGTCTAGGCTGATGCTGCAATGCAGCACCAAGTAAGTCTTCTGGGTGAAGCACAAAACTAAAGTCCTGTCTATCTGTTTCAGTAGTTTGAGGTGATAGTTAAAACACACAATAATGAAGCTCTCTCACACACATGTAACTGCAGGAGATTGCCAGCACCCAATTAGTCTGATAAAATGTCCAAATTTGGGATTGAAGCAGAGCCACAAAGTGAGGGATAGGCTTTTGTAGGGGAAACTTCTTGCAGGGACCTCTAACATTAAATTAATGTCATGGGTAAGTTTAGTCATTTGATTATAAATTATTTAATCTTTTATGTGATTATGTTATAAATGTTACATACTAAAGAAGATCAGAAATCTAAGATGATAGCTGGAGCCATTTAAAAAATATTAAGCAGCATGATTGTTTTATATTGCAGCATTTAAACTGGCTGTGTTTTTCTTTTATTACCTTTATATAAAGAGAGTTAAATTCCTCAGTTGATCCAATGAGAAAAATGTGACATTTTTGAATTTTTTTCTGCATCAGACAAACATGTGAAACGCTCTACACAAGACTTTTAACTTTATGGGGCGATTTTAATCCTGCTTGGCAATTGAAAATTGGGCAGGTAGGCAATTAAAATCGCCCGCATAGCTTACTCACCAAGATACTGCTCTCTTCCCACAGGATCACATTTTAACCTGCTCTTCTGAGCAGGCAAGAAGGACACCCCCCAGAAATCGGCAGAGTTCTACGTTAAGATGCAGATTGAAATCCGATGCTATCATCGGGGCTTGACTGCTATTTTAACCAGAGGCCTGGACGGGGAAGTCATTGTGGCTTCCCCACCAGGCCATCCTGGTAGGACGAGGAGTTGGGACAAATTGTGCACCGTTTTAAGTTTTATTTTTTACTTTCATTGTGGGACCGGAAAGAACAGGAATGCTTCCCCCGCTCCTGCTTTACCCCTCCCCCAATCACAAGGGCTCCCAGACCCCCTCCCTGTGACTTACCAGAGTGCTAGGGGCCATGCTTTCAGCCTCGAACCACCTGATATTGTGCTTCTGCCCGCTGTTCAGCTGCCGCTTCCCACTGGTTTTGGGTGGGAGACTGACTGAGGCTATGTAGATGAAATCTCCCAGGTCTCACGCTGCCAAAGTGGGAATGTTTGCTGTCCATTTTGGCTCCCATCAGCCTGACTCCCGCTTCAAGGCCAGAATCTTTACCTTTGAGTCAGGATGTGTAGCAGATAGGGAAGGCGATGTTGTGAGCAGCGCGTTGTTCAGTGCAACTTTTATTAAATGGCCCCAATTATACCAGGCATCCATGTTTGCCGGCCCAATTAAATAAAGCAGGTCAGATAATATTATCGATGATGTATCCAGCATCAATATTTAAAGCAGCCTTGCACACATCTCTTTTGAAGGTTGATGTAAGAGTGTGCAAGGTCATTTCCAGAAATCTGACTATTGTTATAAAGCCGATAAAAGTGGATACACAAAGGCAGAGGGCCACATCAAGATTCAGCGATGTATCCCTCGATGGTCTGTTGCAGGCAGTGAGAGCACACAGGGAGGTCCTTTTCCCTGCTGATAGGCACAAAATATTACCCAACGACACCAAAAGGGCATGGCTGGAGATTGCAGAGGAGGTCAGCAGCAGGGATGTTGTCAGGAGGATGTGGAGGAAAAGATTCAATGATCTCATGGGGTCAGGAAAGGTGAGTGCAATGCCACACTCACCTTCATCCTGATGTGCTTGTCACCACAATCCCATCACTCTGCCTTCCCAAGCTTACTCCTGCACTTTCTTCCTCACACCAACACACCTTGCAGATCCACCCATCTCTCACTGCCTTTGTACATACTCACATCCCATCTGACTAACCACCCGACAATCATCTTCATCCTAATGCAATCATACCAAGTACCACCACAGTAGGAGGACATTTGGCAATGTCATGCCACTCCCTCATAGTTACCCTCTATAGATGTAGCCCATCCACCCTACACTCATTCCATCACTCTCACTCAAAGTTCTCTTCTTTCCCTCCTTGCAGGAGAAGAGTGTCTAGAACAATAGGGCTAGGCAGAGAACCAGAGGTGATCCTCCAATATTCACTCAATTGACTCCAGTGGAGGAGCAGGCCCCGAGATATCTCAAGTTGCAGAGTTGCTGGCCGTGGCAAGCAAAGAGAGGGGGACATACCAGCAACCTGGTGACAGAATTACATCTCATTCAGCCTCATGGCATACAGCAGTTGCTCATATGGTGACTGATGTCAGCAGCCAGTGAAATTTTGTTCTGTGAATAATATTAACGTTACCCATGCTTAATATAACTTCTAAATGATCTCTTTACTCTCCCACAGGTCCATCAAGTGTCCACTCCCCACTGTCTAGCCGCAGGACGAAGACGGCTCCTTAGAGGAACCTCCAGCCTCTGAGGATGTACCATCAGCAGACCCAAGTGCACCCAGTAGCAAGGCTGATAAGCACACCTCAGTGGGTCTTTTGCGAGATAGGAGTAGAATTGTCACCTGGTGTCCAACACTTCACAAATGAGCATGAGCAGATGGTGTTGGCAGGGACAGCAGTGGAGACTCCTGACCAGAGGGTGCAGGACGCTCCAAGCTCTGCTGAGCAGCATGCAGATGCTGAGCCTCAGGGGCCATGGAGAAGAAGGGTGATCTTGAAGGGGCAGCAACAATTGCATGAGGCTCTGGCAGCTTTTGCAGCCGCAATGCCTGAAAATGTGCAGAGAATGGAGGAGTCCATCTCGAACATAAGCACCACCATGCCGCAGGCGATGGCAACAATGTGCTGTTCCATGGAAAGGGTGCCCACCTGCATGGAGCAGCAAATGTGCCCGTCACACGAGCACATGCTGGCTGTGGACAACAGATGGCAGATGCTCATAAACCTCGTCTCTAGGAGGGATACAAACGTAGACGTGGGTCTTCATTGCCCCACTGATGGGCAACAAGGTGCTCTCGAGCTCCTTGCTAGCAGGGAAGTGTGGGTGGCCCGTGAGAGGGTCATAGAAGTGGGGGCTCTTCTCAAAGCACTCCCACTTCTTCCCTGTTGCCTCCCTCTCAGTCAGAGCCCCACATGCTTCCTCGGATCCTGATGGCCCTGCACAGTCTTTGGTTGGGCCCTCACAGGTTTCAAAACTCAGAGGACATCCACCAAAACTATCTAACTGGTCGCAGCAGGGAGGTGAGCAGCCTGTCCCTACCTCTGCTGAAGACAGAATGGTTATAAAAAAATAAGAAATAGGAGCAGGAGTTGGCCATTTGGCCCATCGAGCCTGCTCCGCCATTTAATAAGATTGTGGCTGATCTGATCTTGGCCTCATGTCCACTTCCCTGCCCAGTCCCCATAATCCTACAAACCCTTATCATTCAAAAATCTGTCCATCT
Organism: Pristiophorus japonicus; assembly: GCF_044704955.1. Lineage (NCBI taxonomy): Eukaryota > Metazoa > Chordata > Chondrichthyes > Pristiophoridae > Pristiophorus > Pristiophorus japonicus. The sequence goes on from NC_091978.1 coordinate 226,749,810, forward strand.
CCACCTGAAATATATTCAATGACCAGGCCTCCACAGCTCTCTGGGGCAGAGAATTCCACAGATTTACAACCCTCTGAGAGAAAAAATTCATGCTCATCTCAGTTCTAAATGGATGGCCCCTTATTCTGAAACTATGCCCCCAGTTCTAGATTCCCCCACGAAGAGAAACATCCTCTCTGCATCTACCTTGTCGAGCGCCCTTAGTATCTTCTATGTTTCAATAAGATCACCTCTCATTCTTCTAAACTCCAATGAATATAGGCCCAAACTTTCTTCACAAGTCAATCCCTTCATCTCAGGAATCAACCTAGTGAACCTTTTCTGAACTGCCTCCAATGCAAGCATATCCGACCTTAAATAAGGAGACCAAAACTGTACGCAGTACTCTAGGTGTAGTCTCACCAATACCCTGCACAATTGTAGCAGAAATTCCCTGCTTTTATACTCCATCCACCTTGCAATCAAGGCCAACATTCCATTTGCCTTCCTGATTACTTGCTGTACCTGCATACTAACTGTTACATATATATGGATGTATTTATTCTGTACTGACACCAGAGGGCTTTTCCCCTGGAGTCCCAAGGGATCCCATAATCTCTTGGGAGCACAGGTATTTAAGGAGGCTTCACAGGTTGGAGAGGCACTCTGGAGACTTGCAATAAAAGGTTACGGTCACACTTTACTTTGAGCTCACAGTGTTCAGTCTGACTCTTTCTCCATAACAACTGGCGACGAGATACAGATAGCAAACCCAAAGATGCAGAGAACAGTGAGCATCCTGGAGAAATTCTCAGAGGAAGACGATTGGGAAACTTTTGTGGAGCGACTCGACCAATACTTTGTGGCCAACGAGTTAGATGGGGAAGAGAGCGCTGCCAAACGAAGGACGATCCTCCTCACCGTCTGTAGGGCACCAACGTATGGCCTCATGAAGAATCTGCTCACTCCAGCGAAACCCATGGAGAAATCATACAATGATTTGTGCACACTGGTCCGAGAGCATTTGAACCCAAAGGAAAGCATTCTGATAGCGAGGTACTGGTTCTACACCTACAAAAGGTCTAAAGGCCAGAAACTGGCGAGTTATGTCACTGAGCTAAGACGCCTTGCAGGACATTGCGAATTTGAAGGACATTTGGAGCACATGCTCAGAGATTTTTTGGTACTTGGCATTGGCCACGAAACCATACTTCACAAACTTTTGACTGTAGAGACCCCAATCTTGAGTAAGGCCATAGCGATAGCCCAGGTGTTCATTGCCACCAGTGACAATATGAAGCAAATCTCTCAGCACACAAGTGCTGTTTCAAGTACTGTGAACAAAATGATGTTGTTTTTGAAAGTAACGTACAGGGCAGAACACACATACCTGCAGCTGCACGTCCGCAGATGACTCAGAGTCCACCATCAAGTGTGATGAATGCAAGGCCATTAACACCTTGTTGGCGCTGCGCGAATGATCATCGTTTCCATTCATGCCGATTCAAAGAATACGTTTGCAAGGGCTGTGGAACAATGAGACACCTCCAACGAGTGTGCAGGCGAGCTGAAAAGCCTGTTAAACCTGCAAATCACCATGTTGCAGAGGAGGACAGATCCACAGAATATCACGACGAACCAGAGCCTCGGATCGAGGAGGCAGAGGTACATGAGGTGCACACATTCACCACGAATTGTCCCCCGATAATGCTGAATGTTAAACTAAATGCACTCCCAGTGTCAATGGAGCTGGACACGGATGCAAGCCAGTCCATCATGGGCAAAAAGACTTTCGAAAGATTGTGGTGCAACAAGGCCTCAAGGCCAGTCTTGACTCCAGTTCGCACGAAATTAAGAACTTACACAAAAGAACTGATTCCTGTAATTGGCAGTGCTACCGTAAAGGTCTCCTATGATAGAGCGGTGCACAAGCTACCGGGCGATGGTCCCATACTGCTCGGCAGGAGCTGGCTGGGAAAGATACACTGGAACTGGGACGACATCCGAGCGCTATTGCCTGCTGACAACACTTCGTGTGCCCAGGTCTTAAACAAATTTCCTTCGGTATTCGAACCAGGCATCGGGAAATTCCAAGGAGCAAAAATGCAGATCCAACTAATTCTGGGGGCGCGACCCATCCATCACAAGGCGAAAGTAGTACCATACATGATGAGAGAAAGGGTAGAGATCGAACTAGACCAGCTGCAAAGAGAGGGCATCATTTCACCGATCGAGTTCAGCGAGTGGGCCAGTCCTATTGTCCCAGTCCTCAAGGGAGACAGCATAAGAACATAAGAATTAGGAACAGGAGTAGGCCATCTAGTCCCTCGAGCCTGCTCCGCCATTCAACAAGATCATGGCTGATCTGGTCGTGGACTCAGCTCCACTTACCCACCCGCTCCCCATAACCCTTAATTCCCTTATTGGTTAAAAATCTATCTATCTGTGACTTGAATACATTCAATGAGCTAGCTTCAACTGCTTCCTTGGGCAGAGAATTCCACAGATTCACAACCCTCTGGGAGAAAAAATTCCTTCTCAACTCGGTTTTAAATTGGCTCCCTCGTATTTTGAGGCTGTGCCCCCTAATTCTAGTCTCCCCGACCAGTGGAAACAACCTCTCTACCTCTATCTTGTCTATCCCTTTCATTATTTTAAATGTTTCTATAAGATCACCCCTCATCCTTCTGAACTCCAACGAGCAGCACCATCAGTTACTTTGTAATCGCCACAGATTCTATCAATCGTTTCTCACTGCAGGACCAATACCCACTACCAAAGGCCGACGACCACTTTGCAACTCTGGCGGGAGGAAAGACGTTCACGAAGCTGGATCTGACTTCAGCCTACATGATGCAGACCTGGAGGAATCATCAAAGGCCCTCACCTGCATCAACACGCACAACGGTCTTTTTGTTTATAACAGATGCCTGTTTGGGATCCGATCAGCGGCGACGATATTCCAGAGAAACATGGAAAGTTTACTGAAGTCAGTTCCGCACACTGTGGTCTTCCAGCACAACATCTTGGTCACAGGTCGGAACACAGTCGAGCACCTGCAGAACCTGGAGGAGGTTCTTAGTCAACTCAACTGCGTGGGGCTCAGGTTAAAACGCTTGAAGTGCATTTTGCTGGCGCCTGAATTGGAGTTCCTGGAAAGGAGGATTGCGGCAGACGGCATCAGGCCCACCAATGCGAAGACGGAGGCAATTGTGAACGCACCGAGGCCACAGAATGTGACGGAGCTGCGGTCGTTTCTGGGACTCTTGAATTAGTTTGGTAACTTCTTACTGGGTCTCAGCACACTGCTAGAACCACTACATGTCTTACTACGAAAAGGGGGCGAATGGGTTTGGGGCAAAAGCCAAGAAAATGCCTTTGTAAAAGTGAGAAAATTGTTATGCTCCAACAAATTGCTTGTGTTGTATGATCCATGTAAGCATTTGGTACCAGCATGTGATGTGTTGTCATATGGCGTCGGGTGTGTATTGCAACAAGCTAATGATTTTGGGAAACTGCAACTGGTTGCTTATGCATCCAGGAGTCTGTCTAAGGCTGAAAGAGCCTACAGCATGATTGAAAAAGAAGCGTTAGCGTGTGTCTATAGGGTAAAGAAAATGCATCATTACCTGTTTGGGCTAAAATTCGAATTGGAAACTGACCATAAGCCACTTATATCCCTGTTTTCCAAGAGTAAAGGGATAAATACCAACGCATCGGCCTGCATCCAGAGATGGGTGCTCACGTTGTCTGCATACAACCACGCCATCGACCATAGGCCAGGCACAGAAAACTGTGCTGATGCTCTCAGTAGCCTGCCATTGCCCACCACTGGGGTGGAAATGGCGCAGCCCGCAGATTTAGCCATGGTTATGGAAGCATTTGAGAGTGAGCAATCACCCGTCACTGCCTGGCAGATCAAAACCTGGACAAGCCAGGGCCCCTTATTATCTCTAGTCAAAAGCTGTGCGCTTCACGGGAGCTGATCCAGTGTCCCGGTGGAAATGCAGGAAGGGATAAAGCCGTTCCAGCGGCGCAAAGATGAAGTGTCTATACAGGCAGACTGCCTTCTGTGGAGCAATCGAGTAGTGGTCCCCAAGAAGGGCAGAAACATCTTCATCAATGACCTCCACAGTACCCACCCAGACATCGTAATGATGAAAGCGATTGCCAGATCCCACGTGTGGTGGCTCGGTATCGATGCGGACTTAAGAATCCTGCGTTCACAAATGTAATACATGCTCGCAGTTAAGCAATGTACCCAGGGAGGTGCCGCAAAGTTTATGGTCTTGGCCCTCCAAACCGTGGTCTAGGGTACACGTCGACTATGCAGGCCTGTTCTTGGGTAAATTGTTCCTTGTGGTTGTAGACGCATATTCCAAGTGGATTGAATGTGAGATAATGTCGGCTAGCACGTCCGCTGCCACTACTGAAAGCCTGCGGGCCATGTTTGCCACTCACGGCTTACCCGATGTCCTGGTGAGCGACAACGGGCCATGTTTTACCAGTGCTGAGTTCAAAGAATTCATGACCCGTAACGGGATCAAACATGTCACATCTGCCCTGTTTAAACCAGCAGCCAATGGTCAGGCAGAGAGCGCGGTGCAAACCATCAAGCAAGGCTTGAAGAGGGTAACTGAAGGCTCACTGCAGACTCGCCTGTCCCGAGTCCTGCTTAGCTACCGCACGAGACCCCACTCACTCATTGGGATCCCACCTGCTGAACTGCTCATGAAAAGAGCACTTAAGACAAGGCTCTCGTTAGTTCACCCTGATCTACATGAACAGGTAGAGAGCAGGTGGCTTCAACAAAGTGCCTACCATGATAGCGCAAATGTGACACGCGAGATTGAAATCAATGATTCTGTATTTGTATTAAATTATGGACAACGTCCCAAGTGGCTTCCCGGCACTGTCGTGGCCAAAGAGGGGAGGAGGGTGTTTCGGGTCAAATTTTCAAATGGACTCATTCACCAGAAACACTTGGACCAAATCAAACTCAGATTCACAGACTATCCTGAGCAACCCACCTTGGACCCTACCTTTTTTGATCCCCCAACATACACACCAGTGGCAACCGGCACCACGGTTGACCACGAAGCAGAACCCATCATCCACAGCAGCCCTGCAGGGCCCAACATACCAGGCAGCCCAGCAAGGCCAGCTGCACAGCAGCCCAACGAGGGCCCAACAACACCAGCTTTCATGCCGAGACGATCAACCAGGGCAAGAAGGGCCCAAGATTGACTCACATTGTAAATAGTTACACTATTGATTTTGGGGGTGGGGGGGTGGTGGCGCGAGTGTTGTTATATATGTGGACGTATTTACTCTGTACAGCCACCAGAGGGCTCTTTCCCTGGAGTCCCAAGGGATCCCATAATCCCTTGCGAGCACAGGTATTTAAGAAGGCTTCACAGATTGGAGAGGCACTCTGGAGACCTGCAATAAAAGACTAAGGTCACACTTTACTTTGAGCTCACAGTGTTCAGTCTGACTCTTTCTCCATACACAACAGTAACTTTTTTGTTTCATGCATAAGGACCCCCAGGTCTCTCTGTACTGCAGCATTTTGTAATCTCTCTCCATATAAATAATAATTTGCTTTTTTATTTTTCCTGCCAAAGTAGATAAACTCACACTTTCCTACATCATACTCTATCTGACAAATGTTTGCCCACTCACTTAGCCTGCCCATACCCCATTGCAGATTCTTTGTGTCCTCCTCACAATTTGCTTTCCCACCCATCTATGTATCATCAGCAAACTTGGCTACATTACACTCGGTCCCTTCATCCAAGTCATTAATACAGATTGTAAATAGTTGAGGTCCCAGCACTGATCCCTGTGGCACACCACTAGTTACAGTTTGCCAACCGGAAAATGACCCATTTATCCTGACTCTCTGTTTTCTGTTAGTTAGCCAATCCTCTATCCATGCTAATATATTACCCGCAACCCCGTGAGCTCTTATCTTATGCACTAACCTTTTATGTGGCACCTTATCAAATGCCTTCTGAAAATCCAAATACACCACATCCACTGGTTCCCCCTTATCCACCCTACTTGTTACATCTTCAAAGAACTCCAGCAAATTTGTCAAACATGATTTTCCTTTCATAAAACCATGCTGACTCTGCTTGACTGTATCATGCTTTTCCAAATGTCCTGCTGCTGCTTCCTTAATAATAGACTCCAGCATGTTACCAGTGACAGATGTTCGGTAAACTGGTCTATAGTTTCCTGCTTTCTGTCTCCCTCCTTTTTAAAATAGGGGCGTTACATTTGCGGTTTTCTAAACCACTGGGACCTCTCCAGAATCCAGGGAATTTTGGTAAATTGCAACCAATGCATCCACTATCTTTGCAGCCACTTCTTTTAAGACCCTAGGATGCAGGCCATCCAGGGGACTTGTCCACCTTTAGTTCCATTATTTTACCGAGTACTTTCTCTTTAGTGATAGTGATTGTTTTAAGTTCCCCCCACCCCATTGCCATTGATTATCTATTATTGGGATGTTTTTAGTGTCTTCTACCGTGAAGACCGATTCCCTGTTCCCCATTATTAATTCCTCAGTCTCATCCTCTAAGGTACCTACGTTTACTTTAGCTACTCTCTTCCTTTTTAGATACCTGTTGAAGCTCTTACTGTCTGTTTTTATATTTCTTGCTAGTTTACTCTCATAAGCTATCTTCTCCCCCTTTGTTATTTTTTTAGTCATCCTTTGCTGTTTTTTTTAAATTTTCCAATCTTCAGGCCTCCCACTAATCGTGGCAACATTGTATGCCCTTGTTTTCAATTTGATACCATCCTTTTCTTCCTTAGTTAGCCACGGATGGTTCTCCCTTCTCTTACAGTCTTTCCTTCTCACTGGAATATATTTTTTGTTGAGAGTTATGAAATATTTCCTTAAATGTCTGCCACTGCTTTTCAACCGTCTTACACATTAATCAGTCCACTTTAGCCAACTCTTCCTTCATACCTTTGTAATCATCTTTACTTAAGACCAGGACACTGGTTTGAGACCCAACTTTCTCACCCTCCAACTGAATTTGAAATTCAACCATGCTATGATCACAATTCCTGGAGGATCCTTTACTATGAGATCATTTATTAATCCTGTCTCATTACACAGTACCAGATCCAAGATAGCCTGCTCCCTGGTTGGTTCCACAACGTACTGTTCAAGAAAACCATCCCGGATACACTCCATGAACTCTTCCTCAAGGCTACCTTAGCCAATTTGATTTATCCAATCAATATGAAGATTAACATCGCCCATGATTATTGCCGTACCTTTCTTACTCTGTCCAACAGTGTAGCGACTGCTCAGGGGCCTATAGACTTCGCCCCCCCCCCCCCACCAGTTTCTTCTTCCCCTTATTATTTCTTATCTCCACCCAAACTGATTCTACATTTTGATCTTCTGAGCTAATATCATTTCTCACTAACACATTGATCTCATCCTTTATTAACAGAGCTACCCCACCTCCTTTTCCTTTCTGTCTATCCTTCCGAATTGTCAAACACCTCTGAATATTCAGTTCCCAGCCTTGGTCACCTTGCAACCACATCTCTGTAATGGCTACCAGATCATACTCATTTATATCTATTTGTGCCATCAACTCATCTATCTTGTTACGAATGCTGCGTGCATTCAGATAAAGAGCTTTTAATTTTGTCTTTTTACCATTTTTCTCTGCTTTGAACCCACTTTCTGATAGACTCTTATTTTTATACATTCTGTCCCTTCCTGACACAGTCTGGTTATCATTTCCACATCGCTACCCTGCTCTACTGCCTTCTCTTTTCTCTTTGACTTTTTAAATTTCCGCTCACCTGTACCTTCCCCCCCATGATTTAGTTTAAAGCCCACTCTGCAGCCCTAGTTATTTGATTTACCAGGACACTCGTCCCAGCACGCTTCAAGAGAAGCCAGTCCCAACGGAACAGCTCCCTCTTACCCCCGTACTTGTGGCAGTGCCCCATGAATTGAAACCCATTTCTCCCACACCAGTCTTTGAGCCACATGTTCACCTATCTGATCTTACTTACCCTGTGCAAATTTGCTCGTGGCTCAAGTCGTAATCCAGAGATTATTACTGTTATGTATGCAATAAAGGTACAAACTGAGTACTGTTTAACTGAACTAGGTACACCCTTGGCTCTGCTTTATTACGGCCTAAAGTGCCTGACTCACAAAATGGCTGGCCTTTTATACCAGAGCAGCACCATGTGCGTGCTGCTCAGTGGCCTCCAACAATGACACCATCTGGTGGCTACAAACAGAATGTACATACATGACAATACCCTCTTCTGAAATCTTGTCACAGTCTTTCACAGGTTGAGATGGTCCAGTACTTTATGCTCCTGGGTTGACTGTCTCAGTTCGATTCCGGCCTTGGGTGAATGTTCGGAGTTTGTTGTGACTGGTGGCTGGATGGCTGACTTGTTGGGGGTGGCAGTGGCCATGTCAGGAATTGCAAGTCCATTTTTATTGAACAAGTCCGTGATGGGAATTCCGGGTTCACTGATGACCCTAGAGTCCACTGAAGGCTGCTGGTAGGTTGGTTGGTCATCGACGGTTTCTTCATCCGACTGCTCTAGCTCATCTGTGTGCCTCAGCTTTGTTTGATCCATGTGTTTCATGCAAGTTTGTCCATTCTTGAGCTTAATAACAAATACTCTGTTGCCCTCCTTGGCCATGACTGTACCAGCGATCCATTTTGGACCTGACCATAATTCAACACATATACAGGAACATTCACAGAAATCTCGCATGACACAGTTGCGCAATCGTGGTACCCTTGTTGACTCTGTCTTCTGTATTCAACATGATTACGTAAATGCGGGGAGATAACTTGGTCTTAAGAGCTCTTTTCATCATGAGTTCAGCAGGCGAGGCCTCTGTGAGTGTGTGGGGTCTTGTCCTGTAACCCAGCAGTATGCAAGACAAGCGAGTCTGCAGTGACCCTTGGGTTACTCTCCTCATGCTTTGCTTGATAATTTGTACTGCACATTCTGCTTGCCCATTGGATGCAGGCTTGAACGGTGCTGATCTTACATGTTTTATGCCTTTAAGTTTTACAAACCCCTGACTGGTGAAGCACGACCCATTGTCGCTCACCATTATGTCAGGCAGACCGTGTCGTGAACATGACATTGAGATTCTCTATGGTTGCCGTGGACGTACTGGATGACGTGATTATGCATTCTATCCACTTCGAATAAGCATCCACCACCACTAAAAACATCTTGCCCAGGAAGGGATCTGCAAAATCTACATGGATCCTGGACTAAGGTTTGGATGGCCATGACCACAGACTCAGCGGCGATTCCGCTGGTGCTTTGCTGAGCTGCATGCAGGTGCTGCACAGATGCACGCATACTTCTAGCTCAGAATCAATTCCTGGTCACCATACGTGGGGCCTGACGATGGCCTTCATCATCACTATACCAGGATGTGTGCTGTGTAACTCACGCACAAACTTCTCTCTCCCTTTCTTAGGCATTACAACATGATTGCCCCACAATATGCAATATGCTGGAATACACAGTTCATCCTTGTGACGCATGTACAGTTTGGCCTCCTCGTACATTTGCTTAGGTATGGCAGACCAATCCCCTTTGAGGATGCAACCCTTTACCACCGGTAATATTGGATTCTGGTTAGTCCAGGTCTTAACTTGTTGAGCCGTGACAGGGGTACCTTCACTCTCAAAAGCATCCATGATTAACATTAAATCTGCCGGTTGTGGCGTTTCCGCCTCCGGAACAGCAACCGGCTCAAAGCATCGGCACAATTCTCTGTGCCAGGTCTGTGGCAAATGACATAATCATAGGCAGATAATGTCAGCACCCACCTTTGGATGCGGGATGAAGTGTTGGTATTGATACCTTTGCTCTCGGAAAACAACAAAATGAACGGCTTGTGATCGGTCTCTAATTCGAAGTTCAGACCGAACAGGTATTGATGCATCTTTTTTTAACACCGTATACACACACACTAACACTTCTTTTTCTACCATACTGTAGGCTCTTTCTGCTTTAGACAAACTTTGAAGTTTCCCCGACTCATTGCCTTTTTGAAACATGCAAACAATTCCATATGACGGTGCGTCACAGGCCAAAACTAAACAGTTACATGGGTTATAATGTACCAGCAGCTTGTTCGAACAAAGCAGATTGGTGGCTTTCTTGAAAGCTCTGTCTTGCAATGAGCCCCACACCCAGTTGTTGCCTTTTCTCAATAACATGTGCAGTGGTTCAAGTAAGGTGCTCAATTTAGGTCGGAAGTTACCAAAGTAGTTGAGTAGACCCAGGAACAAACGCAGCTCCGCCATGTCCAGCGGCTTGGGTCCATTCTTGATGGCTTTGGTTTTCACGTAGGTCTGATGCCATCAGCGGTGATTTTCCTCCCAAGGAATTCGACCTCCGGTGCCATGAAGACGCAAGTCTGAGTCCCAATCTGTCCAAACGCAGTAGAACCTCTTCCAGGTTGTTCAGATGTTCCTTGGAGTCATGACCGGTGATCAGGATGTCATCTTGGAACATGACGGTTCTAGAAACGGACTTCAGTAGACTTTCCATATTCCTCCGGAATATTGCTGCAGCCAAGCGAATTCCAAACGGGCTCCTGCGGTAAATAAACAGTCCTTTGTGCGTGTTAATGCACGTAGGTCTCTTCGACGTCTCAACCAACTCCTGCGTCATATAGGCCCGTGTCAAGTCCAGTTTTGTGAACGACTTCCCTCCGGCTAGCATCGCAAACAAATCATCAGCCTTCGGTAACGGGTACTGATCTTGTTTCGAAACCCTGTTGATCGTAGTCTCCACAGATTCTGACCTTGCCATCATTTTTCAGCACAAGAACAATGGGGCTGGCCCATTCATTAAATTCGACCGGTGATATGATCCCTTCATGCTGGAGTTTGTCCAGTTCAATTTCGACCTTCTCCCTCATCAAATACAGCACTGCCCGAGCTTTATGATGGACGGGTCTTGCATCTGAGTCCACATGGATCTGCATCTTGGCTCCCGTGAAGTTGCTGATACCCGGTTTGAACAGCGAGGGGAACTTGCTCAATACTTGGGCACATGTATCTTCCTCCGACGACAATGCCTTTATGTCTTTCCTGTCGCATTTGATTTTCTCCAACCAGCTCCTGCTGAGCAGCGTTGGGCCATTGTCTGGAACAATTCACAGCGGTAACTCGTGAACCGCACCGTTATACGTCACATTCATTTGTGCACTGTCAATCACCTTTATCAGTTCTTTGGTGTACGTCCGCAGCTTGGCGTTATCAGGGCTCAGCCTGGGCCTCACAATCTTAATATCTCACAGCTTATTAAATGCCCTCTCATTCATGATCGATTGACTCGCCTGTGTCCAGTTCCATCGATACCGGTATCCCGTTAAACTTCACATGAATCAAAATTGGTTTACTCTTGGTTATGAAAGAGTATAGTCCATATACTTCCTCCTCTGGCATCTCGGATTGCATATCTGGATCTGCGCTAGTCTGACTCTCATCCTCCACGTGGTGTGTCGCAGCTCGCTTTCTCATCTGCAGACACTTGCGCTGGAGATGCCCCACTCAGACAGCCTTTGCAACTATTTTGCTTAAATCGGCACTGCTGGTGCCGATGATTTCTCCCACAATGCCAACACGGAGAAGTCGGATACATTCCCGCTGTCGGACTTTTGGCAGCCACAGGTTTCGCGAACACAGCCGGATAGGCCCTGCCATGTGCTGCTCTGCCGAACGCCGAATCAATCGCATTTACAGTACTTGCCGAGGTTCGGTTCTTCACCGATATTTGCTTTAAACTCTTGTCTGTTGTCATACATGATTGAGCGATCTGGATGGCCCTTTTTAAATTCAACTCCTCCACCGCCAGAAGTTTGCGCAGGATCACCTCGTGGTTGATACCGATAACAAAGAAGTCCCGCAGCATGTCTGCCAACACTGTCCCGAACTTGCACGGTCCCGCTAGACGTCTCAGGTTGACAACAAATTCCACCGCGCTCTGGCCCTCCGATCGAACGCGTGTATAAAACCTGTATCTCGAGATGATGATGCCGTCATCTGGTTTGAGGTGCTCTCGTACCAATGTACACAACTCCTCATACGTTTTCTCTGTTGGATCATTAGGCATGAGTAGATTCTTTATCAGACCGTAGATCTTTGAACCGCACATAGTGAGGAACACAGCCCGGCGCCGATCTGCATCGCCGACCTCCTTCATTTTGTTGGCCACGAAGTACTGGTTCAAATGGCTCACAAAGTCTGCCCAATCTTCTCCCTCCACGAATCGCTCTAAAAATCCAATCGTGCTCATTTTGCAAACAAAGGTTCTTGTATTTTCATCGCCAAATGTTATGTATGCAATAAAGGTAAAAACTGAGTACTGTTTAACTGAACAAGGTACACCCTTGGCCCTGCTTTATTATGGCCCAAAGTGCCTGACTCACAAAATGGCTGGCCTTTTATACCAGAGCATGCTGCTCAGTGGCCTCCAACAATGACACCATCTGGTGGTTACAAACAACATTACATACATGACAATGACCTTTGTGGTTCTGCTTTTTAATTTAGCCCCTAGCTGCTCATACTCCCTCAGCAGAACCTCTTTCTTCGCTCTACCTAGGTCATTGGTACCAACGTGGACCACGACAACTGGAATTTCCCCCTCACTCTCCAAGTTTCTCTCCAGCCCAGAGGCGATATCCTTAACCCTGGCAACACAGCCTTTAGGACTCACCCTCTCAGCTGCAGAGAACATTATCTATCCACCTAAATATACTGTCCCCTACCACAACATTTCTCTTTACTCCCCCCACTTGAATGGCCCCCTGAAGCACGGTGCTGTGGTCAGTTTGCTCATCCTCCCAGCAGTCCCTGCTCTCATCCACACTGGGAGCAAGAACCTCATACCTATTGGACAAGAGCACCTCATAGAAGCACTCGGAAAAGTAAAAAGACACAAAAGTCGATGCACAAGAGTGTATGAACAAATATTTGTGTTAAGTTTCAGTTATTTTTAGGACACAGATAAATGTATTTCTTTGCACCACTTGACCATTTTTATTTGCTGCCTTGGAAGTGGCTTTGTTACTTGGAGTGCATGGTGAGACATTACTTATCCTCTAGCAATAGGTGTTTTGGTGACAGGAATGGCTTGATCATTGTAGGGATTCTTTATGGTGTTGTTGGTGGGGGCAGGGGGTGAGGAAAACTTAGTACAGCATGTGGCAGCCATATGGGTGCATTGGAGCAGTTAAGTAAATCTGGCCATGATGAGGCCATCCCTGGCAACAATGTGCGCCACTGCTGGTGCCATCTCCACCTCAGGTTCCTCCTCCTCCTCGACTTCCATCTACTCCTCTGATGAGGCTCTGGGCTCTGAGCCTTGCCCCTCCAGCAGCTCTAATCTTCGCTGCTGCACTATGTTGTGCTGGGCACACCAGATGATGATGATTCTGGAGACCCTGGCTGGTGCGTACTGAGTGGCTCCTCCAGATCTGTCAAGGCATCTGAAGCGCATATTCAACATGCCTATTTGCTTGCTCTATGACACATCTGGCTCTCATTATATCGCTCCTCAGCCTCAGTACTTGGTCTCCTCAAGAGTGTCATGAGCCACATTTTCAGTGGATAGCCCTCGTTTCCAAGCAGCCAGTCGGTAATTTTGTTCGGAGGCGCGAAGAGCTGTGCGAGGGTGAACTGGCACAGCACAAAGGAATCAAGACATCTGCCAGGCAATCTGGTGCACACATGCATGATGATTGTTTTATAGTTGCACATTGAGAGAGTTGAAGCCCTTGCAGTTCAAACATTTCTGGGTGATGAGGGGGTGCCTTGATGGCCACATATGTGCAATCGATGATGCTCTCCATCTGTGGAAAGCCAACCAGAGCCGCAAAGTCAAGCGTTCACTCAGTAACAATGGCTTCATCAGTGGCAAAGTTGACATCATTGGCTGACTTGTAAAACATGGCATTGGTTACCTGGGTGATGCATCTGTGGGTGGTCGACTGAGAGATCCTGCAAATATCTGCTGCAGATCCCTAGAAGGAGCCTGAGATGAAGAGCTTGAGGGCAGTGGTGAGTTTGACAGCCACTGGTAAGACATGTACCTCAGATCCTCTGGGCAGCAGGTTTTGTTCCAGCAAGTTACAAATGTCTGCGACGACCAGCGCGATAACCTGAGGCTTCTGAAGCACTGCTGCTCAGTCATGTTGAGCAAACTCATCCTCTGCCTGTATACCTTGTGTTGGGGGTATCGCCTCTGGCACGGTGCTGACCCCCTCTCTCCTGTGCAGTATCAGGTTGTTGAGGAGAAGGCTGCTGTTGTGGTTGCTGCTGCTGCTGGAGCTGTTGGTGCTGGGGCTCATCTTGGTCCGATTCTGAGCTCCAAGGTGAGACAGCATAAGCAGCACCCATGTTGATATAATAGATGGCAGGTAATTGTGGAGATCAGAGGCCCAATCCCTCAATGTTGTGATAGTGACTGTGGTGAGAGTGGCTTCTGAGGTTGCAGAAATGACCTGCAATCTGCTGACCGCTAAATCTCTACACAAAGTGGAGTCAGCAAAGGCCTTTCCATTAGTCAAGTAATCAGGTGTAATGTGGGAGTATTTGTGTTTTTCCCAGCTCTCAATTAATGCACTTGTACAATGGCCACTGAACTTCTGCCCCCACCCACCCCCCTCACAAGCGAGGTTCTCGAGGTGTATGATACCTGTGCTCGTGAAGTTAAAGCCAAAAGGTGCTGTTTAAAAACTCTCTTTCGGGTCTCTCAATAATCAATCAAGTCCTTGAATACTTGAATGAGGTTGCCTGCCTCTCCCAATCAGGTCTGTGACATGCCTCCAAACATGACAGAGTTAAATGCGGAAGTCAGCGGGTTCCTGACGTGCTGTCATTTTCCGCAAATTTAACTACTGACCCACCCCCCCAAACCTGCACGTTCGGCAACAGGAAAATTCCGGCCTATATCTCTTCATATATAATCTTAAATGGCCAATAGAAAGTAATGGAAAGTGCTGCAAGCAATCAGGATTTTTTTTAAAGTAACATTAAAAGTAAATTTAAACTGTAATGGTGTCATCAGTGAAAAGTGGTTTCACTTTATATCAACGCTAACATTTTTGCAGTGAAAATCCAGTTAGGCTCGGGCCCTGGCTTCAGATTCACACTACATCTTTGGCACTGGTGCGAAACAAAAGCAACATAACGCCAACACTACTGTTGTCCAAATGCAACCCAAATAAGGAGCCACTGTGGGATAGATTATGTTAAGTGAAGGTCACTTTGTCAGAAACATTTCTTTCTCATTTGGCAACTTCTTGTAAATGGAATACATATAGAACGTCGAACATCGAGAAGGGAGTTACAACTATGAAGCACAACTGAAGCATTCTGCTGCCACTTGAAATTATAAAAAGGAACTCAAATATCCTTAATACATCATTGCAACCCCAAGACTCTTTGCCTTTGTTTCCAGGTGTGCAAAGTTTAGTGTGATGTTAGAGAGAGAATTGTCAGTATTTGCAACAAAATCAACACTGTAAAATCAAATTACTTCTTGAGGGTAGCTGGTAGAGAAGATAGCAGATTTTATCTTATATAGAGAGATTTAGGTCTCTATATCAGTTTAAAATTAAAATTAGACAATGCCAGCATTTTGTCCATTATTTCCTACCTCTGGAGGCATTCCTTCTTCAAGGTGTGGATAAAGAGCTAATGGATGCTGACTCAAGCCATATTCAATCTCTTCCATCTGCTCTCTCTTAGCCTGTTGTAATGGTAAAGCCTTGGAAAAACATATCTGTGATTTAGTGAGCCTTTTTGACACACTCTGAACAGGTTTGAAAGTTTCTGTTATGTTCATGAGCAAAGGACTAGGACCAGTGCCTTTCTGGCTCTGGATTATAGTCAAATCCTCTTGTGTCTGAGGTGGATACCCATCACGAAAATCATCCAGCCCATTTTTCAAGAAGCGCCATCGATGTCCATTCAAAGCATCATTCAGCAAGTTAGGATTGTTTTTTAGGCACTTCGTCTTTAACCTCTCCTTGTACCTACAAATTGAAATAGGTTTTCAGTTTCATTCATTACCTGGAACCCTGCCTCACCATATCTTGTCTTATCCTCAAAACCACAGCCCTGGATTTACAGAGCACATTATTTTTATAGGGTCAGCTCCGCAATCATCACTATGCCCCTCCAGGAACAGCTACTTTCTGTTGTTCACAGCTTTTGTCTACAACACAAGTGGCAGGGCTAGTAAAGATGAATACATGCCTGGGCTCTGCCTTCGCTCCTATGTGCAGGTGCACTCAGTGGGGATATTGAGGACAGAAAAATTCAGATGGAATTGGTTGCAGATTGTCACTGAATCCTTGTGCAGAAGGCAGAGACTGAACAAGGGAGGTGACACTTCATGGGCAGTCATAGAAAAGTGCTTAAAATAGGAAGGAATGCAGGAATAAGAGGTGCAAGATGATGCAATGACCACACGGTGCACAGCAGAAGTTAGAGGAAGTGTACCTCAACAACAACAACTTGTATTAATATAGTGCTTTTAAGGTAGTGAAACATCCCAAGGCGCTTCAAAGAAGTATTATGAGACTAAAAATTTTGACACCAAGCCACATAAGGAAAAATTAGGGCAGATGAAAGAGGTAGGTTTTAAGGACCATCTTAAAGGAGCAAAGAGATGCAGAGAGGTGGAGAGGTTTAGGGAGGGAATTCCAGAGTTTAATTCTTAGGCAACAGAAGGCACGGCCACCAATGGTTGAGCGATTATAATCAGGGATGCTCAAGAGGGTAGAATTAGAGAAGCGTAGACATCTCAGGAGGTTTTAGGGCTGGAGGAAGTTACAGAGATAGGAAGGGCGAGGCCATGGAGGGATTTGAAAATAAGGATGAGAATTTTGAAATTAAAGCTTTGCTTCACGGGAGCCGGTCAGCGAGCACAGAGGTGATTGGTGAGTGGGACTTGGTGTGGACACAGGCCAAGTTTTGCATCACCCCTAGTTTACATAGGGTAGAATGCCAGCTAGGAGCATGTTGGAATAGTCAAGTCAAGAGATAACAAAGGCATGGTGAGGGCTTCAGCCGCGGATGAGCTGAGGCAAGGACGGAGACGGGCGATATTAGAGGTGGAAATAGACTGTCTTAGTTATACTGCAGATATGTGGTTGAAAGCTCATTTCAGGGTCAAATATGACACCAAGGTTGTGAACAGTGTGGTTCCGCCTCAGACAGAAGTTGGGGAGAGGATGGAATCAGTGGCTAGTGAACAGAGTTTGTGACGGGGACCGACAACAATGGCTTCGGTCTTCCCAATATTCAATTGGAGAATATTTCTGCTCATCCAGAAATGGATGTCAGACAAGCAGTCTGATAATTTAGAGACTGTGGAAGGGTGAAGAAAAGTGGCAGCGAGGTAGAGCTGGGTGTCATCAGCGTACATGTGGAAACTGACACTGTGTTTTCAGATGATGTTGCCAAGGTGCAACATGTAGATGAGAAATAGGAGGGGGCTAAGGATAGATCCTTAGGACACAGTCACTGAAGACAGTGCCCCTTTCAAGTGCCCCAAGTCTTCCAGTACTGCAGCAGCAATTAACCTTCCCTAAATGGCCAGGAACTTAATCCAGGAGCACGCCTGCATTATGCTATCAACTTGAAATAAAGAAGGTGGCCACTTCTGGACCACGCTGTATCAACAATAACATGGCACTGAACATTAGCTGGGAGGAAGAGACTTACCACGGCTGAGGAAGTGGCTCCCTGTCAGAAAGAATTTTGCTTAACTCAGATTTTCCAACCAGAACCGTGTCATACTTGTGGGCCATACTCGTGGCTTGTGCTTATTTCCGAAAAGATTCGGTTAGCTGCCGAGCGATGTTGTGCCTGCCACAAGAGCGAGGTGGCGGCATGGTTTGCCTTCAGCCGCCCGCTGTCCCGCAGCCGCTTGCAAGTCTGGCTGAACGCGCCGCGGAATCTGGCACCAGCTCTAAACAATGCGGTTGCTGGGATACCCAAATCGACCGGAAAACCCCGGATGTCCACTTCCATTCACAGTGCTGCCAGCGTTTTTAATTACAGGACAGCAGTTTTTTGGGGGGCAGGAGAGGAAGCAAATGTGGGGAGTGTGTGGCAAGTATCATGTATAATACTACACCACAGAATGAGGCCATTCGGCCGATCGTGCCGGTGCCTGCTCTTTGAAAGAGCTATCCAATTAGTCCCACTCCCCCACCCTGTGCCCATAGCCCTGCATTTTTTTCCTTTGCAAGTTTATATCCAATTTCCCATTGAAAGTCACGATTGAATTTGCTTCCACCACCATTTCAAGCAGTACATTCAAGATCTTAACACATTTCAATATTGGAAAATGTCTTACCATCTACCCCGGGTTCTTTTGTCAATTATCTTAAATATGTGCCCTCTGGTTAATGACCTGCCTAGTAATCCCGATTCATGCGAATTAATCGCGAGACACGCAATTTTTATGGAAAATTTAGCCCAACTTGTGATCTCGCTATTCAGCAGCGAAATCTCGCAATTTTTTTCTTGGGGAATGATGCTGGGCAGGAGTTAAACAGCTCAGCAGTACTCCGATTGGTTAGTGCATGGCATCGCCACTCAGCATGTGCCATGGCGATCGGAACGCACCCTGGGAGCATGCACACGGGGATTAGAACCTTTGGTATTCCATTCCTGTGCCACGTGTACCCAGCACTCTCTCCGCATGCACCCCAACTCGTGGCTTGCGTTCCTGGGGACCCAGCCGGAGACTGCACGTGGTGTGCTCTTTTCCCATAGCACTTCAAATCATGCAGAGGAAAGAGCGTGGAGCGTGCTTCAAGGGCTGAAAGCATTATCAGGACTGAGCTGGTGAAAGTGGGAGCTGCCACTCTTTCAGAGATTATAGGAGACACTGTGAAAGTCGGGAGTCTAAATCAAAAATTGTAGAAATACATCACTATAATAACCGGGAGCTCACCACCAACATTCCAACGTGAGGCTGAGAACTTCGTGGATAGCACATTTCGAGAGGTGGCCACCCCGCAGCTTAAAAGTGTACAGGCAGAAAGGGAATGGGTGACCACCAGACAGAAGAGGAGGACCAGCCAGCTCGTGCAGGAATCCCCTGAGTGCATCTCGCTCTCCAAGCAGCGGCGATGGTTCCTCTGGGCAGTGCAGCCAGAGCCAAGCCCATGGCACCACAGGTGGCTCAGCTGCACGGGGAGTGGGGGGGGGTGGGTGGGGAAAGAAGAGTGGAAGAGCAATAATTGTAGGGGATTCAGTAGTTAGGGGAGCAGATGGGCGTTTCTGCAGCCGCAGACATAACTCCAGGATGGTAGGATGCCTCCCTGGTGCCTGGGTCAAGGATGTCACCGAATGGCTGTGGGGCATTCTGGGGGGGGGGGGGGGAGAGGGTGAACAGCCAGAGGTCATGGTCCATATCGGTACCAATGACATAGGTAGACAGAGGGATGAGGTCCTGCAGGCAGCTTTTAGAGAGCTAGGAGAGAGATTAAAAAGCAAGACCTCAAAGGTAGTAATCTCCAGATTACTCCCGGTGCCAGGTGCTAGTGAGTACAGACATAGGAGGATAGGACAGAAGAATGCGTGGCTGGAGAGAGGGAGGACATTAGATTCCTGAGGCATTTAGACCATTTCTGGGAGAGGTGGGACCTGGACAAGCCAGATGGGTTGCACCTCAACAGAGCCGGGACCAGTATACTCGCTGGGGGTGGGGGGGGGGGAGGGTGGCAGAGGAGGTGCCAGTGTTGTTAGAGAGGGTTTACACTAGCTTGGCAGGGGGATGGAAACCTGCGAATAAATTCAGTAGAGAGAGAAGCAAAGGTGGAATTGGAAAGCAGGAAACTAGAAAGTGAATTTGGAAGACAGAGGAAACAAGGGCTAGAAAATAGACAACAAGGATGTTTGGCAGTGCTAAATGGTATATACTTCAATGCAAGGAGTCTGGGGAATAAGGCAGATGAGCTGAGAGCATAGATACACACTTGGGAGTCTAGAAACATACAAATGTAGAAAATAGGTACAGGAATAGGCCATTCAGCCCTTTGAGCCTGCACCGCAATTCAATAAGTTCATGGCTGATCATTCCCTCAGTACCCCTTTCCTGCTTTCTCTCCCTACCCCTTGATCTCTTTAGCCGTATGGGCCATATCTAACCCCCTCCTGAATATATCCAATGAACTGGCATCAACAACTCTATGCGGCAGGGAATTCCACAGGTTAACATAGAAACATAGAAAATAGGTGCAGGAGTAGGCCATTCGGCCCTTCGAGCCTGCACTGCCATTCAATGAGTTCATGGCTGAACATGCAACTTCAGTACCCCATTCCTGCTTTCTCGCCATACCCCTTGATCCCCCTAGTAGTAAGGACTACATCTAACAACTCTCTGAGTGAAGAAGTTTCTCCTCATCTCAGTCCTAAATGGCCTACCCCTTATCCTAAGACTATGTCCCCTGGTTCTGGACTTCCCCAACATCGGGAACATTCTTCCCGCATCTAACCTGTCCAGTACCGTCAGAATCTTAAACGTTTCTATGAGATCCCCTCTCATCCTTCTAAACTCCAGTGAATAAAAGCTCAGTTGATCCAGTCTCTCCTCATATGTCAGTCCAGCCATCCCTGGAATCAGTCCTGTGAACCTTCGCTGCACTCCCTCAACAGCAAGAACGTCCTTCCTCAGATTAGGAGACAAAAACTGAACACAATATTCCAGGTGAGGCCTCATCAAGGCCCTGTATAACGGCAGTAAAACCTCCCTGCTCCTGTACTCAAATCCCCTAGCTATGAAGGCCAACATACCATTTGCCTTCTTCATCGCCTGCTGTACCTGCATGCCAACTTTCAATGACTGATGAACCATGACACCCAGTCTCGTTGCACCTCCTTTTCCTAACCATTCAGATAATATTCTGCCTTCTTGTTTTTGCCCCCAAAATGGATAACCTCACATTTATCCACATTATACTGCATCTGCCATGCATTTGCCCACTCACCTAACCTGTCCAAGTCACCCTGCAGCCTCTTAGCATCCTCCTCACAGCTCACACCGCCACCCAGTTTAGTGTCATTTGCAAACTTGGAGATATTACACTCAATTCCTTCATCTAAATCATTAATGTATATTGTGAAGAGCTGGGGTCCAGCACTGAGCCCCGTGGCACTCCACTAGTCACTGCCTGCCATTCTGAAAAGGACCCGTTTATCCCGACTCTCTGCTTCCTGTCTGCCAACCAGTTCTCTATCCACATCAGTACATTACCCCCAATACCACGTGCTTTGATTTTGCACACCAATCTCTTGTGCGGGACCTTGTCAAAAGCCTTTTGAAAGTCCAAATACACCACATCCACTGGTTCTCCCTTGTCCACTCTGCTAGTTACATCCTCAAAAAATTCCAGAAGATTCGTCAAGCATGATTTCCCTTTCATAAATCCATGCTGACTTGGACCGATCCTGTCACTGCTTTCCAAATGTGCTGCTATTTCATCCTTAATGATTGATTCCAACATTTTCCCCACTACTGATGTCAGGCTAATCGGTCTATAATTACCCGTTTTCTCTCTCCCTCCTTTTTTAAAAAGTGGTGTTATATTAGCTACCCTCCAGTCCATAGGAACTGATCCAGAGTCGATAGACTGTTGGAAAATGATCACCAATGCATCCACTATTTCTAGGGCCACTTCCTTAAGTACTCTGGGATGCAGACTATCAGGCCCCGGGGATTTATCGGCCTTCAACCCCATCAATTTCCCAAACACAATTTCCCGCCTAATAAGGATATCCTTCAGCTCCTCCTTCTCACTAGACCCTCGGTCCCCTAGTACATTTGGAAGGTTATTTGTGTCTTCCTTCGTGAAGACAGAACCGAAGTATTTGTTCAATTGGTCTGCCATTTCTTTGTTCCCCATTATAAATTCACCTGAATCCGACTGCAAGGGACCTACGTTTGTCTTCACTAATCTTTTTCTCTTCACATATTTATAGAAGTTTTTGCAGTCAGTTTTTATGTTCCCTGCAAGCTTCCTCTCATACTCTTTTTTCCCCCTCTTAATTAAACCCTTAGTCCTCCTCTGTTGAATTCTAAATTTCTCCCAGTCCTCAGGTTTGTTGCTTTTTCTAGCCAATTTATATGCCTCTTCCTTGGTTTTAACACTATCCTTAATTTCCCTTGTTAGCCACAGTTGAGCCACCTTCCCCGTTTTATATTAAATTATATTAATTTTATATTATATTATGATATTAAAGCTATTACTGAGACATGGCTGAAAGAAGGACAGGAATGGCAGCTAACTTTCCTGGTTACAGGGTTTTCAGACGGGATAAAGAGGGGTGTAAAAAACGAGGGGGGTCAAATATTGATTAAAGAAACAATTACAGCTGTAAGGAGGAATGATATGTTAGGAGGGTAATCAAATGAGGCCATATGGGTTGAATTGAAAAACAAAAAAGGGTGATCACACTGCTGGGAGTGTACGATAGACCCCCAAACTGTCAAAGGGAGAAAGAAGAGCTAATATGTAGGCAAATGTTTGAGAAGTGCAAAAACTATAGGGCAGTAATAGTAGGGGATTTCAACTACCTTAATATTAACTGGGATAAAATTCGTGTGACGGGTATAGAGGGTGCAGAATTCCTAAAATGTATTCAGGAGAACTTATTTAGCCAGTATGTAACAAACCCAACAAGGGAGGGAGCGGTATAAAAACAGAAAATGCTGGAAATCTCAGCAGGTCAGGCAGCATCTGTGGAGAAGAAGCAGAGTTAACGTTTCAGGTCGATGACCCTTCATCAGAATGGTTCTGGACTTCGTTTTAGGGAATGAAGCTGGGCAGGTGGAAGGGGTATCAGTGGGAGAACATTTTGGTGCTAGTGATCATAATTCAGTTAGATTTAGGGTAGTTACAGAAAAGGACAAAGATAGACCAGGAATAAAAGTTCTCAAATGAGGATAAGCCAATTTTGCTAAGCTGAGAGGTGATTTAGCCATAGTTGACTGAAAATAGTTTTGAAGGTAAATCAGTGTCCGAGGGCTCAATGCTGCACAATCTTGAGAGAAGTATAGAAAGTGCAGCGTGTAATTAAAAAGGAAATTAGGAAGGCAAAGAGCGAGCATGAAAAAATTTTGGCAGGTAAAATCAAGAAAAACCCAAAGATGTTTTATAAACATAGAAACATAGAAACATAGAAAATAGGTGCAGGAGTAGGCCATTCGGCCCTTCGAGCCTGCACCACCATTCAATGAGTTCATGGCTGAACATGCAACTTCAGTACCCCATTCCTGCTTTCTCGTCATACCCCTTGATCCCCCTAGTAGTAAGGACTACATCTAACTCCTTTTTGAATATATTTAGTGAATTGGCCTCAACAACTTTCTGTGGTAGAGAATTCCACAGGTTCACCACTCTCTGGGTGAAGAAGTTTCTCCTCATCTCGGTCCTAAATGGCTTACCCCTTATCCTTAGATTGTGACCCCTGGTTCTGGACTTCCCCAACATTGGGAACATTCTTCCTGCATCTCACCTGTCTAAACCCGTCAGAATTTTAAACGATTCTATGAGAGCCCCTCTCATTCTTCTGAACTCCAGTGAATACAAGCCCAGTTGATCCAGTCTTTCTTGATATGTCAGTCCCGCCATCCCGTGAATCAGTCTGGTGAACCTTTGCTGCACTCCCTCAATAGCAAGAATGTCCTTCCTCAAGTTAGGAGACCAAAACTGTACACAATACTCCAGGTGTGGCCTCACCAAGGCCCTGTACAACTGTAATAACACCTCCCTGCCCCTGTACTCAAATCTCCTCGCTATGAAGGCCAACATGCCATTTGCTTTCTTAACCGCCTGCTGTACCTGTATGTCAACCTTCAATGACTGATGTACCATGACACCCAGGTCTCGTTGCACCTCCCCTTTTCCTAATCTGTCACCATTCAGATAATAGTCTGTCTCTCTGTTTTTACCACCAAAGTGGATAACCTCACATTTATCCACATTATACTTCATCTGCCATGCATTTGCACACTCACCTAACCTATCCAAGTCACTCTGCAGCCTCATAGCATCCTCCTCGCAGCTCACACTGCCACCCAACTTAGTGTCATCCGCATTAAGAGCAACAGGATAAGTAAATACATTAAATACATTAAGAGCAACAGGATAAGTAAAGAAAGAGTAGGGCCCATTAGAAACCATAAAGGTAATCTGTATGGAGGTGGAAGATGTTCTTGATGAATACTTTGCGCCTGTTTTCACAAATGAAAGGGGCAATGCAGACATTGCAATCAGCGAGGAGGAGTGTGAAATATTAGATGAAATGAACATACCGAGAGAGGAAGTATTAAGGGGTTTAATAGCTTTGAAAGTGAATAAATCCCCAGGCCCAGATGAAATGTATCCCAAGCTATTAAAAGAAGCAAAAGAGGAAAACGGAGGCACTGACCATCATTTTCCAATTCTCTCTGACTACAGGTGTGCTGGATGCCTGCTAATGTGGTACCTTTGTTTAAAAAAGGAGAAAGGGATAGACCGAGTAATTACAGGCCAGCCAGCCTAATAATTCTTCATTTAGAAAGACACGGATTAATCAAGGACAGTCAGCATGGATTTGTTAAGGGAAGGTCATGTCTGATTAACTTGATTGAATTTTTTGAGGAGATAACAAGGAGGGTCGATGAGGCTAGTGCGTTTGATGTAGTGTACCTGTATATGGATTTTAGCAAGGCTTGAGATAAGATCCCAAATGGCAGACTGATTATGAAAGTAAAAGCACATGGGATCCATGGCAAAGTGTGAGGTAATGCATTTGGGGAGGGCTAACAAGGCAAGGGCATACACATTAAATGATAAGAAATTGAGAAGTGTAGAGGAACAAAGGGATGTTGAAGTGCATGTCCACAGATCCCTGAAGGTAGCAGGCCAGGTAGACAAGGTGGCTAGGCATACGGATAACTTACCTTTATTAGCCGAGGCATAGAATACAAGAGCAAGGGGTTATGCTTGAACTGTATAAAACACTAGTTCGGCCCCAGCTAGAGTATTGCATGCAGTTCTGGTCACCATTTTACAGGAAAGATGTGATTGCACTAGAGAGGGTACAGAGGAGGTTTACGAGGATGTTGACTGGACTGGAGAATTTTAGCTATGAGGAAAGATTAGATAGGCTGGGTTTGTTTTCTTTGGAACAGAGGAGGGGAGACCTTATTGAGGTGTATAAAATTATGAGGGGTCGAGATAGAGTGGATAGGAAGGACATTTTTTCCTTAGCAGAGAGGTCAAGAATCAGGGGGAATAGATTTAAAGTAATTGGTAGGAGGTTTAGAGGGGTTTTCAGGGGAAATTTCTTCACCCAGAGGGTTGTGGGGGTCTGGAACTCAGTCTCTGAAAGGGTGGTAGAGGCACAAACCCTCACCATATTTAAAGGGTACATGGATGTGCACTTGAAGTGCCATAACCTACAGGGCTACAGACCTAGAGCTGGAAAGTGGGATAAGGCTGGATAGCTCTTTGTTGGCCAGCGTGAACATGATGGACCAAAATGACCTCCTTCCGTGCTGTAAATTTCGATGATGCCATGAAGCCCGCTAAGCTGCCCGGCCGCACCACAGTCTGGAGGTCCGTGTCGGCCGTTAATCTGCTTTTACATAGAAGAAACTGCGCATGTGTGAAAATTTGAATGGGCCACGCAGCCAGTTAAAGGGACAGTGCGTGAAAATAAATTAGGGGAACATTGCTCAGCACATTGAACTGTTTCAGGAAATCCTTGCCGGCTTTGTCAAACTTATTCTGCACATGAAGCTGCTATTGGTGCTGTGATGAGAACGGTAAACAACCTTTCAGGCAATGGCAGTGAGCTGCGGAGCAGGACTGTGGCTGTCACTCCAGGGGCAGGCCTGTGTACCGAGCCCACAGCGGCCTGAGCCCAAATATCACATTTGTCATATTTGACCCTGAAATGAGATTCCAGCCACATATCTAAAACCGTCTTTTTCCACCTCTGTAACATTTCCCACCTCCGCCCCTGCCTCAGCATTTCTGCTGCTGAAACCCTCATTCATGCCTTTGTTACCTCTAGACTTGACTACTCCAACTCACTCGTGGCTGGCCTCCCACATTCTACACTACGTAAACTTGAGGTCATCCAAAACTCGGCAGCCCGTGTCCTAACTCGTATCAAGTCACGATCACCCATCACCCCTGTGCTTTCTGACCTACATTGGCTCCAGGTTAAACAACGCCTCTATTTCAAAATTCTTATCCTTGTTTACAAATCACACCATGGCCTTGCCCCTTCCTATCTCTTTTTCAGCCTTACAACTCCACAAGATGACTGTGCTCCTCAAATTCTGACCTCTTGAATATCCCTCATTATAACTGTTCAACCATCGATGGCCGTGCCTTCAGCTGTTTGAGCCCTAAGCTCTGGAACTCCCTCCCTAAATCTCCCCACCTCTCTACCTCTCTTTCCACCTTTAAGGATCAAGAGGTTGAATCAGTTTGGGTGAAGGTAAGGAATAATAAAGGGAAAAAGTTGCTGGTGGGCATAGACTATAGGCCCCCTAACAGGAGCTACACTGTTGGACGGAGTATAAATCTATAAATAATGGAGGCTTGTAAAAAAGAAACGACAATAATCATGGGTGATTTTAACCTTCATATTGATTGGACAAAGCAAATTGGCCAAGGTAGCCTTGAGGAAGAGTTCATAGAGTGTATCCGGGATAGTTTCCTTGAACAATACGTTGCGGAACTAACCAGGGAACAGGCTATCTTAGATCTAGTACTAGTGGGCAATTGCATGGCAGATGAAGTATAATGTGGATAAATGTAAGGTTATCCACTTTGGTGATAAAAACAGAGAGGCAGACTATTATCTGAATGGTGACAGATTAGGAAAAGGGGAGGTGCAACGAGACCTGGGTGTCATGGTACATCAGTCATTGAAGGTTGGCATGTAGGTACAGCAGGCGGTTAAGAAAGCAAATGGTATGTTGGCCTTCATAGCGAGGGGATTTGAGTACAGGGGCAGGGAGGTGTTACTACAGTTGTACAGGGCCTTGGTGAGGCCACACCTGGAGTATTGTGTACAGTTTTGGTCTCCTAACTTGAGGAAGGACATTCTTGCTATTGAGGGAGTGCAGCGAAGGTTCACCAGACTGATTCCCGGGATGGCGGGACTGACATATCAAGAAAGACTGGATCAACTGGGCTTTTATTCACTGGAGTTCAGAAGAATGAGAGGGGATCTCATAGAAACGTTTAAAATTCTGACGGGTTTAGACAGGTGAGATGCAGGAAAAATGTTCCCAATGTTGGGGAAGTCCAGAACCAGGGGTCACAGCCTAAGGATAAGCGGTAAGCCATTTAGGACCGAGATGAGGAGAAACTTCTTCACCCAGAGAGTGGTAAACCTGTGGAATTCTCTACCACAGAAAGTTGTTGAGGCCAATTCACTAAATATATTCAAAAAGGAGTTAGATGTAGTCCTTACTACTAGGGAGGTCAAGGGGTATGGTGAGAAAGCAGGAATGCGGTACTGAAGTTGCATGTTCAGCCATGAACTCATTGAATGGCGGTGCAGGCTCGAAGGGCCGAATGGCCTACTCCTGCACCTATTTTCTATGTTTCTATGTTTCTATAAATCCATGCTGACTCTGCCTGGCCGAATTATGCTTTTGCAGATGTCTTGCTGCTACTTTTTTAATAATGGACTCCAACATTTTCCCAACCACAGATATTAGGCTAATTGGTCTATAGTTTCCTGCTTTTTGTCTGCCTCACTTTTTTAAATAGGGGCGTTACATTTGCAGTTTTTCAATCTGCTGGGACCTTCCCAGAATCCAGGGAATTTTGGTAAATTACCACCAATGCATCCACTATCCCTGCCACTACTTCTCTTAAGACCGTAGCATGCAAGCCATCAGGTCCAAGGGATTTATCTGCCTTTAGTCCCATTATCTTACTGAGTACCACCTCCTTAGTGATTGTGATTGTGTTAAGTTCCTCCCCAGCTATAGCCCCTTGACTATCCACTGTTGGGATATTGTTCGTGTTCTCTGCTGTAAAGACTGATACAAAATCTTTGATCAGAGTTTCTGCCATCTCCATGTTCCCCATTACTAATTCCCCGGTCTTGTCCTCTAAGGGACTAACGTTTACTTTAGCCACTCTTTTCCTTTTTATATACCTAGAGAAACTCTTGCTATCTGTTTTTATATTTTGTGCTAGTTTACTTTCATAGTCTATCTTCCCTTTCTTAATCATTTTCTTAGTCATTCTTTGTTGGCTTTTAAAAGCTTCCCAATCTTCTGTCCTCGCACTAGTTTTGGCCACTTCATATGCCCTTGTTTTTAAATAAATACCGTCCTTTATTTCTTTAGTTAGCCATGGATGGCTACTTTTTCTCTTACACCCTTTCCTCCTCACTGGAATATATTTTTCTTGAGAGTTGTGAAATATCTCCTTAAATGTACACCACTGTTCATCAGCCGTCCTACACTTTAATCTATTTTCCCAGTTCCCAGTCCACTTTAGCCAACTCTGCCCTCATACCTTCATAGTCTCCTTTATTCAATCATGCTATGATCACTCATTCCAAGGAGATCCTTTACTTGGACATTCTTTATTAATCCTGTCTCATTACACAGGACCAGATCTAAGATAGCCTACCCCCTCGTTGGTTATGTTACATACTGCTCAAGGAACCCGTCCCTTATGCACTCTATGAACTCTTGGGGTGTAGCGCTATGCGCAGCCAACAGCGCATGCCGCAAGATATTGGTGGTGGTGGTCCGTGCACGCAACTCCGTAAGTTTCTGCCGTGCTACCTCCGTATGCTCAGCAGACACCTGTGAAAAGTCGCAAGTGAACTGGTTAAAAGCCTGGAGATGCTCGCGACTTATTGTGACCGTCTTCTCACACAGGGAGATCAAGCCCTCCAACCGATTGTCTCTAGGAGGCGAGTGCTAAACTCGCTGACCCGACCTCGATGGGGTCGGCGTGCGCACTATAATGCACCTTGGCGTGCCTCTTGGTCCCGGTGTCTCTTCTGTCTC
Source organism: Pristiophorus japonicus (assembly GCF_044704955.1). Lineage (NCBI taxonomy): Eukaryota > Metazoa > Chordata > Chondrichthyes > Pristiophoridae > Pristiophorus > Pristiophorus japonicus. The sequence continues at coordinate 226,778,904 of NC_091978.1, forward strand.
AATAGAGACCTTCAAGGCGGCTGCAGGTTCATCCCCTTCTGTGGAATTCAAATGTTCCTCCTCCTCCTCTGGTTCCATTGTCGTGAATTCATCCTTCTCCTCCTGTTTTTCAGATGTGATCTCCATTGGCGTCTCTGGTTGACCTTCAAAGCACATTTGAGTTTATTGCGCTTATTAGAACATAAGGGTACAAATTACCGAGAGACGTTATATATTAATGCATCGTGTGGATTTCACTGCCCCAGAAAGCTGTCACGGCTGCATCAGTCGCAGATGGACAGAGTAAGGGAGTGAGTGTTTATGGGGAGCAAACAGAAAAGGGGACAGATGGCCAGATGACCATCCCCTGCACTTAGTGTTTCTTATGTTGTCAACCTGAAAGTAGCACAAAGGCTGCATGCATGACATGACATGACATAATTCGTATATTGCATTATAATTACAGGGCGTTACATTACTTTTTAAAACTGTTTGACACTTTACTCACGAGATGTATAATGGGGTTCCGCAACACCACGGTGTTATGTCTGTAATGTAACTTATGAATGACTCTACGAGGTAATGTGTTGTACTCAAGCTGTAGTGACCTTGGTCCTTTATTCGTAACTCCAGAATGAGGCAGCCACATGGTGGCTAGCCTTTTATACAGCCCCTGCCACCAGGGCAGGAAACCCCGGTCTCCACCAGTTACACCCTCTAGTGGTGCCAGCATAGTATATACACAGTGTAAACCTTATTGATAGTACATCAGGTAAACAAGTCTCCATCTTATGCAACTATACAGTGACTAGACAGAGAGTATATCTATAGTCTGCATATATAACATCACTCTCCCCCAAGTCCTTTGTGCCAATTACCTTTGCAATATGTGCTCTGGCTTAGCTCTCTCCAGACTTAAATGGCAATAGCCCTTGCACCTTGGCTGTGCTTTGGCTTGGCTCTCTCCCTGTTAACCCCAAGTCCTTTTGCCACAACGTTGGGTAGTGGTTACTAGTTTGGATGGTTCGATGATGCAGTGGAGGTTCCAGTGGGTTCTGGGTGTGATCCATGTGTGTCCATGGCTACATTCATCCATTTCCCGCCCGCCCCCCCACAGCAAGATCATGAAATTGGCCCGTTACATTAACATACAGGATCAGACACAGTGCAAGTATAAAGAAAGGAAGAAAAAAAAACTGTTTGCATTGTGACACCTTGGTTCAGTGACTTTCATTCATTACATTTTATGGTCGTGCAGCAGGATTGAGTAAATTGCATTCATGGTTCAGTCATGGTCAGTACTGAGGTAGCAGAACAGGTATGCGAGGACGCTGGTTCCAGAGCAAGCGGATGGGGTCCTAGTCATCTGATGGTGGCGCTGTGTCCCCTGCTAGTGGCTGGGCTTGGTTCGCTCACCTAGCCAGGACTCAGGGACTTTGCTGTTGCCTAGTGGTGGGTAGAGCCACAAATGTGTGTGGTCCCCCTGTCCTCCTTTGAGGGATGCAGAATCTTCTGCCTGCTCTCTAACAGCATTGTGAACCTGGCTGTTCCAGGTTCCGTTTGGAGAACTTGTTGGTTCTGACCTTTCGCTCCTGGACATGGCCGAGGTAGTGACTGGGTCTGGGGGCTGCGCCGTCTCCACCCGGGTGGTGGGCAACGACGGCCGACTGTGTGTATTGGCACCGTTTTCGTTTCCAGGTCCGTGGCAAATAGTGCCATCGAGTGCCTGCAGCGTGGCATAGACCTGGGGCAGGGTATCAGGATCAGTGCCTTCACCCTCCTGAGGTCACTGGCCTATAACTTGTGGGGACACCTGGGGCAGGGCATCAGGATCAGCACCTTTGCCCTCCCGAATTCACTCACTTGCTAATTTTGGGGACACTCTATTCCCAACATCTCGCAACAACATTTTGTTCACAATCTTAATCGGTTCGTTACATTGATTGCCATGCATACAATGTCTCTTTAAGTTCAGTTGGTTGCAGGTCTCCTTTAAGAGAACCCTGCTGGCTTTATCCCAATCAAATCCTTTGTTAGACACCACGTGTTGGTCCCTCAGCATTGCACCTCGTGATATGGCCGTGGCCATCTTTTTTTTCAGCCACGCTGCACCTCGCTGCAGCAGGGACGCCATCTTGCCTCTGTCCTCGAGGTCGACTGCCTTGATCCTTCTCTCCCGCGATTCTGCCACAAAAGCTGGAAGAGTGCCTGTGAATTCAATCCTCCTCCTCAGGAGTCCTGTCACTGAAGCCGGGAAGGTACTTTTAGGTTGTTCCGGTCAGATCATTGCCACGCAGTCGTGATGGACGGTCTGTGCCTCAGATGTTGCGCTGGTCTGTTCTCTGGTGCCTGGCCCAAGTGAAGGTGAGGTTTTGCTCTGCCTCTGAGCACGGGGGACATCGATTGCTGGAGTGAAGAGGTCTTCCCATTTCCACTGGATCTTCCCTATCCATCTTCTTCCGAGTAGCGTTGGACCATCACCTGCAACAATCCACAGAGGTAACTTGTGCATCACGCCATTATGGATTACACTTACATCCGCACTACCAAGGACTGGGATCAGCTCCTTGGTATAGGTGCGCAACTTTTCCTGTACAGGAACCAGCTCGGGTCGTTTTTCATTGCATAGCCTCTCAAAGGCATCCTGGCTCATCACTGACTGGCTCGCTCCCGTGTCCACTTCCATGAAGACTGGAACGTCATTTATCTCGACTTCCATCTTCACTGGAGGACAATCGGTGGTGCAGGTATACACTCCATACACTTCTTCTTGGGGCTGAGCTGCCTCTCTGGCCAAATCATCATACTCCCCGCTGGATTCAAAGTCATCTACCGACTCTTCTGTTAGACAGTGAGTCGTATTTCTTTTACACATGCGTTGGAGGTGGCCCTTCATGTTACAGGCTTTGCAAACGTACTCAGCAAACCGACACTGGTGAGCCCTATGGTTTCCTCTGTAACGCCAGCATGGTGCTACTCGATTAGCACCCCTCGGCGGACTCTGAGTTCTGGAACCCTGAGGTCTGTGCTCTCTGATCTGGGCAGAGCCACGTTCTACAGTCTTGCCTGTGAAAGGCACCATTCTGTGTACAGTATTTGCTGGGTTTGAGTCTACAGGATGAATAATTTGCTTGGTGCTGCAGGTCAAGGTCATGAACGCCTGACTGATGCTGATGGCCTTCTGCAGATTGACTGTGGTGTCGGCAGATAATACCTTGTGAAGGAGGCCCTCGTGGCCAATTACTATAAGGATGATGTCTCGCAATGCTTCGTTGAGGTGCATGCCAAAATCACATGGTGCCGCAAGTCTCCTGAGGTCGACAGCATATTTTGCAATCTCCTGGCCCTCAGCTCTGCGGTGAGTGTAGAATCTGTGCCTGGCCATGAGGATGCTCTCTTTTGGTTTTAGTTGGTCGCAAATTAGTTCAGTCAGCTCATCGTATGTCTTATCCTTGACCTTCGTGGGTTCTAGCAAGCCCCTGACAAGGCAGTAGACCTCAGGCCCAAAACTGGTCAGCAGTACAGCCTTGCACTTCTCCGCCGATGCGACCCTCTCCCCTGCCAGGTCATTTGCCACGAAAGCTCGAGGCTTTCCGTGAAGGCATCGCAATCATCACCTTCTGCAAAGTCTTTTAGCGTGCCAAAGGTAGCCATAATTGCGTGAAAGTCCGTATTCTCGTCGCCAGTTGTTATGTCTGTAATGTACTTATGAATGACTCCACGAGACAATGTGTTGTACTCAAACTAGTAACCTTGGTCCTTTATTTGTAACTCCAGAGTGAGGCAGCCGCATGGTGGCTAGCCTTTTATACAGCCCCTGCCACCAGGGCAGGAAACCCCGGTCTCCACCAGCTGAACCCTCTAGTGGTGCCAGCATAGTATATACACAGTGTAAACCTTATTGATAGTACATCAGGTAAACAAGTCTCCATCTTATGCAACTATACAGTGCCTACACAGAGAGTATATCTATAGTCTGCATATATAACACACGGGTGGTGGCCGAGTGGCTTTGGTGGCCCACAAGCGCAGCTGCACGCTCCTCGAGGTCAGTGAGCGGTTGCAGCTGGGCAGTGCCTCCTCCGGTTAGCCTCTGCTCGCTGCGGTTATTAGATATCTTCTTCTGCAAACGTGAAAAGAGCATGGCATAAGCTAATTGACTAGGTAGTATCATGGAAACACAACAGTTTCAAATGTTACATAGAAAATAGGAAACATAGAAAATAGGTGCAGGAGTAGGCCATTCAGCCCTTCGAGCATTCACCAACATTCATCATGATCATAGCTGATCATGTACTTCAGTATCCTATTCCTGCTTTCTTTCCATACCTCTTGATCCCTTTAGCCGTAAGGGCCACATCTAACTCTCTTTTGAATATATCTAATGAACTGGCCTCAATAACTTTCTGTGGTAGACAATTCCACATGCTCACAACTCTCTGAGTGAAGAAGTTTCTCCTCATCTCGGTCCTAGACTGTGACCCCTGGTTCTGGACTTCCCCAACATTGGGAACATTATTCCTGCATCTAACCTGTCCAATCCCGTCAGAATTTTATATATTTCTATGAGATCCCCTCTCATTTTTCTAAATTCCATTGAATATAAGCCTAGTCGATCCAGTCTTTCTTCATATATCAGTCCTGTCATCCCGGGAATCAGTCTGGTGAACCCGCTGCACTCCCTCAAAAGCAAGAATGTCCTTCCTCAGATTAGGAGACCAAAACTGTACAAAATATTCAAGGTGTGGCCTCACCAAGGCTGTCATGTATCTTACATTATTATATATAATTGTATCCTAACAAGCTTTACATGACTGTAATAAGATATGACCTGTAACCACCATCATACCTTACCATCAGGGGTGCACTTGCAAGAGACAGATATATAAGGACAGGTCTCAGGCAAGTGCAGCATTCCAGAGCTGTGAAATAAAGGTGTAGGTCCAGAGTGACCTTGACTTCACTACATGCCTCGTGTGAATCTGTACTGAGGAGACAGGACTTTACAGTGGCGACGAGTTACGGGATTACAGAATCCACAGAATGGCGAACAACGGATCAGATGAAAAGTACAATACTGGAGACAATTGGGACGACTTTATAGAAAGGCTCCAGCAAAGCTTTGTAACCAAAGACTGGTTAGGAGACGACAAAGCAGACAAGAGAAGAGCCCATCTCTTGACCAGCTGTGGCTTGAAAACATACGCTTTAATGAAGGATCTGCTGGCATCCGAGAAACCAGCAAGCAAGTCGTTTGAAGAATTGAGCACACTGGTAAGAGACCACCTGAAGCCAGTGAGCAGCCTACACATGGCCAGACACAGGTTCTACAACTACAGACGCTGTGTAGGCCAGAGCATACCCGACTTCGTGGCGGAACTTCAGAGGTTGGCTAGTTTATGTGAGTTCTCCGATGAACTGAGGAGAGAAATGCTGAGAGACTTTTTCATTGAAGGAATAGGCCACGCAGGCATATTCCGAAAGCTCATAGAGACCAAGAACCTGACCTTAGAGGCAGCAGCACTGGTTGCACAGACATTCTTGGTAGGGAAATAAGAAACGAGGTTGATTTACAATGCAGGTACGACAACTAACGAAATATTGGAACAAGAAGTTCACAGTATTAAACAAGCTGCTACCCCCACACACAGACAAAACCGGGAGAACAGGCTCTCGACAGCAGGCAGTGGTGCCAGAAGCCATCAAGGGCCACAGGAACGGCCGTTCACACCTCATCAACCCACAATGCGAGCAATCAACTACAAACTGAGAGAAGCTCAAGAGAGATCAGCCAGAAGCAGTCTGTGCTGGAGGTGTGGGGGTGGGCACTCGTCAAGGGGATGTCGATTTCAGCAGGCTGTTTGCAGGAACTGTGAATATACAGGACATTTGGCCCGCATGTGCAAAAAAACAGCAGCTCGGCTGGTATACGAATCGGATGGGTCGAAAGCGGACCAGAAGACGGTGCGGACAGTACCTGGGACACCGATGTACAGCGGGTCAACACGATCAATGGCCGCTGCTCCTACAACAGGACGCCTCCTATAATGATGAGGGTCCTACTCAATGGGATACCGTCAACATGGAGCTGGATACGGGAGCGAGTCAATCTCTCATGGGCGCTCAACAATTTGAACAACTGTGGCCGCATAAAAGAGACAGGCCAAAACTCACAAGGGTCGACACCAAACTAAGGGATCTATACCAAAGAAATCGTACCAGTCCTCGGCAGCGCCATGCTCTCTGTCACACACAAAGGGACAGTGAACCGACTTCCCCTGTGGATTGTCCCCGGAGACCCCCCCAGCACTGCTGGGGAGAAGCTGGCTGGCAAAACTAAACTGGAAATGGGATGATGTCCATGCCATGTCATTAGAGGAACGGACCTCCTGCTCAACAGTTACAAAGCGATTTGAACATCTCTTTCAGCCAGGTGTGGGCACTTTCAAAGGGGCCAAAGTCAAAATCTACATCACACAGGATGCTAGACCGGTCCATCACAAGGCCAGAGCTGTACCCTATATGATCAGGGAAAAGATTGAACACGAACTAGACAGGCTTCTGTGGGAAGGCATTATATCACCTGTGGAATTTAGCGACTGGGCAAGTCCCATCGTCCCAGTCATGAAGCCTGATGGATCTGTACGAATCTGTGAGGACTACAAATCTACCATAAACAGAGTCTCCCTACAGGACCAGTACCCGCTGCCCAGAGCGGAGGACTTATTTGCCACATTGGCTGGAGGTAAACTTTTTTCAAAACTAGACCTCACATCTGCGTATATGACGCAAGAATTGACCGAGGAATCCAAGCTACTCACCACCATCAACACACATCGAGGCCTTTTCATGTACAATCGATGCCCATTCGGCATCAGGTCGGCAGCTGCCATATTCCAGCGCAACATGGAGAATCTGCTCAAGTCCATCCCGGGGACGGTTGTATTTCAAGACGACATACTTATCACGGGCAGGGACACCGACTCCCATCTCCGTAATTTGGAGGAAGTACTAAAGCGGGTTGGATCGGGTAGGCCTACGAGTCAAGAAATCCAAGTGCCTGTTTCTTGCACCCGAGGTTGAATTTTTGGGCAGAAGGATTGCCGCTGATGGAATCCGCCCAACAGAGTCCAAAACAGAAGCAATTCACCTGGCACCCAGGCCCCGGAATGTCTCAGAACTGCGCGCCTTTCTCGGGCTACTCAATTAATTTGGGAACTTTATGCAGAACTTAAGCACGCTGCTGGAGCCTCTCCATGTGCTACTCAGGAAGGGGTGCGATTGGTTTTGGGGGGACGCCCAGGAACGCGCCTTCAATAAGGCAGGCAACCTTCTGTGTTCCAACAGTGTTTTGACTTTCTTTGATCCAGGTAAAAAGCTAGTTCTCACATGCGATGCGTCAGCGTATGGGGTCGGGTGCATTTTGCAACATGTCAATAGTGCGGGCAAATTACAACCCATAGCTTATGCCTCCAGGTCACTTTCGCGGGTGGAGCGTGGATACGGAATGGTCGAGAAGGAGGTGCTTGCGTGCGTGTACGGTGTCAAAAAGATGCACCAATACCTTTTCGGGGCCAGGTTCGCATTAGAAACCGACCACAAGCCCCTCACGGCCCTCCTATCCGAGAGCATGGCAATAAACGCCAACGCCTCGGCGCGAATTCAACGGTGGGCACTCATGCTGGCGTCCTATAACTATAGCATAAGGCACAGACCAGGCACAGATAACTGTGCCGATGCACTCAGCAGGCTACCCCTGGCGACCACGGAAGGGTCTGACGAACTGGACTGTGAAGTAGTCATGGCAATCAATGCCTTTAAGTCCACAGGTTCGCCCATGACAGCTCGCCAAATCAGAGCCTGGACGGCCAGCGACCCCACGTTATCCTTAGTACAAAGATGTGTCCTAACCGGTGACTGGGCAGAGGCTCGCGATGCCTGCCCCGAGGAATTAAAACCCTTTCACAGGCGCATACATGAGCTATCACTACAAGCAGACTAACTGATGTGGGGCAGCCGAGTAGTCATGCCTGTGCGAGGCAGAGAGGCATTTGTCCGGGAGCTCCATCGCGAGCACCCGGGGATCGTTCTCATGAAGGCCATAGCCAGATTCCACGTCTGGTGGCCTGGTATTGACGCAGACTTGGAGCTCTGCGTCCGAAGGTGCACCATTTGTGCCCAACTCAGCAATGCCCCCAGGGAGGCTCCACTGAGCCCCTGGCCCTGGCCTACCAAACCGTGGTCGCGGGTGCATGTAGACTATGCGGGCCCATTCATGGGCAAAATGTTCCTCGTAGTTGTAGATGCATTTTCAAAGTGGATCGAATGCACCATTTTAAACTCGAGCACAACCTCCACCACTGTGGAGAGCCTCGCAACCATGTTTGCAATGCACGGAATCCCTGACATATTGGTCAGTGACAATGGTCCGTGCTTCACCAGTGCAGAATTCCAAGATTTTATAATTGACCACGGCATAAATCACGTCAAGACGGCACCGTTCAAGCCGGCCTCCAACGGCCAGGCGGAGAGAGCAGTGCAAATCATTAAATAAGGCATGCTTAAAATCCAAGGTCCCACGCTGCAGGGTCGCCTGTCGTGACTGCTGCTGGCATACAGATCTCGACCGCACTCATTGACTGGGATCCCCCCCGTGCAACTGTTGATGAAAAGGACTTTAAAAACAAGGTTCTCATTAATCCTCCCAAACATGCACGAAATCGTTGAGGCAAAGCGCCGTAAGCTAACTGAGTACCATGACAGAAATTCGAGGGGGAGATGGAATGAGATAGGGGACAAAGTGTTTGTACTAAACTATGGCAGGAGTCCCAAATGGCTCGCAGGGACAGTAACGGGCACGGAAGAAAACAGGCAACTGGTAGTACAAATGGACAATGGCAAAACCTGCCGGAGGCATGTAGACCAAGTCAAAAGCAAATTTACCAACAACACTGCGGAACCAGAGGCAGACTACAATGTGGAACTCGCACCACACCTGATGGACAGACAGAGGGAACAACCTGAGGAAAGGGCAATCCCAACAGACAGCCCAGGCGAGTCAACAACAATCACACCAATCGAAATAGACAGCCCAGGCAAGATACCAGCAAACACACCCAAAGAAAAACAGACACCAAGGCAAACAACTGAACCACAACTCAGATGCTCCACGCGAGAGCGTAGACCACCTGAGAGACTGAACCTATAAAGACAATAAGACCTTGGGGGAGGATGATGTCATATATCTTACATTATTATATATAACTGTATCCTAACATGCTATACATGACTGTAATAAGATATAACCTGCAACCACCAGCATACCTTACCACCAGGGGTGCACTTGCAAGAGACAGGTACATAAGGACAGGTCTCAGGCAAATGCAGCATTCCAGAGCTATGAAATAAAGGTGCAGGTCCAGAGTGACCTTGACTTCACTACATGTCTCGTGTGAATCTGTACGGAGGGGACAGGACTTTACAAAGGCCCTGTACAACTGTAATAAGACCTCCCTGCTCCTATTACATGCAAATCGTATCAACAATTGTTGCACGGTTCTAACAAAGCTCAGTGTGTTGACACATACATCTCTCTACAGTGCAGCAGACAGAGAGACTTAAAAAGGGCATGTCCATAGCCCTGTCCAGACACTAGCAGGGAATATATATATATGTGGATGCATGTATGCATTTATGTATGTATGTATGTACGTAAATAATTTACAACATTTACACCAATGAATTAGATCCAGGAGATTTACTATTATAATTATAATTACAATCTTCATCAATACAATATAAAATCTGTACTTACTCTTGCTGATGCCACCAGGCTGTTCCAGCGTTTGCAGCACTGGTCAGGTCCCCTCGCCTCATGGGACGCCGAGGAGATGACGTCCACTATTTCTGCCCAAATTTTAGGGTATGCCCGGGATGGAGGTTTCCCACTGCCACCGCAGGTTAATTTGTCCCTCCTGGAGTGCACCTCCTGGATGAGGGCCTCATTGGCCTCGTTGGAAAAAGGCTTTGCCCTCTTCCGACCCCCCTCCACACTATCTGATGAGGACATGATGATCTCTTTTCTTTTTATCACTTTTATTTATCTTTCTATCTTTTAAATCTCTCTTCTCTTTTTATGTTTCATTTGTCTCTTTTTTAAATCTCTAAATCTCTTCTTATCTCTTTTCTTTATCTCTTTTCCTCTTTCTCTTCTCTCTCACTCTCTTTCCTCTTCTCCTTTCTCTCACCTCTCTCCCTCTCTCTCTCCCCCCACCCCTCCCCCCGCACTCCGCAACAGCCTTCTGCGCATGTGTGGATGACCCTTGACCTCCCGAAATGCGGGAAAAGCTGTCCACCAAAAAAAAAAATCACATGCGCAGAAGGCCGTTGCTCGGGAAGCTTTTGCCTTCCACATCGCTGGCTTATCGTTGGGTCCACGTAACATCACTGGCCTATCGCTTCGCCTATTTCACTTTGCTGGCCTATCGCCGAGGCGAAAATCGTGATCCAAAAAATGAGCAATGTGCCAGCGATCATGAAGGCTGCCACATCGCCAAGGCTGGAACATCGTCCAATATTTGGATGATAGCCAGCAAAGTGGAAAGTCTAGCCCACCTTTTATTGTGTATAACCATGCAAGTTATGTATGATGATTATTTTGTTGTGATTATTTCTTCATTAAGGAGAGAGAAGCGTAATAGAGTTCCCCCTAGTAGATTACTGCTCCACCTAGTGGACTACTGTGGTAATGCAACTGCTGCTATAAATACAATAAAAGTCACATGATGCACTGGAGCCATCTTGTAAAGTGTGTTTGTCAGTGATGTCATAGGAATATATCACACAGTCAATTCTCAATCATCAGCAAAGTGATGGAACATGCTGATTACAGTGTTATCAAGCGGCACTTACAGCATTACAACAGTGACTACATTTCAAAAAGTACTTCATTGGCTGCATAGCGCTTTGAGACGTCGGTGGTCGTGAAAGGCTCTATATAAGTGTAAGCCTTTCTTTTCTCTTACTCACCAATAACACACTCACCAATGCTCAGTTTGGGTTCCGCCAGGACCACTCAGCTCCACAGCTTATTACACCCTTGGTCCAAACATGGACAAAAGAGATGAATTCCAGAGATGAGGTAAGAGTGACTGCCCTTGACATCAAGGCAGCATTTGACCGAGAGTGGCATCAAGGAGCCCTACTAAAATTAAAGTCAACGGGAATCAGGAGGAAAAATTCTCCAGTGGCTGGACTCATACCTAGCACAAAGGAAGATGGATGTGGTGTTTGGAGGCCAATCATCACAGTCCCAGGACATTGCTGTACTAGTTCCTCAGGGCAGTGTCCTAGGCCCAACCATCTTCAGCTGCTTCATCAATGACCTTCCCTCCATCATAGAAGTGGGAATATTGGCTTTTGATTGCACAGTGTTCAGTTCCATTCACAACTCCTCAAATAATGAAGCAGTCCATACCTTCAATGCAGCAAGATCTGGATGACATTCAGACTTGGGCTGATAAGTGGCAAGTAACATTCACACCACACAAGTGCCAGACAATGACTATCTCCAACAAGTGAGAGTCTACCCACTGCCCCATGACATTCAACGGCATTACCATCGCCGAATCTCCCGCCATTAACATCTTGGGGGTCACCATTGACCAGAAACTTAACTGGACCAGCAGCATAAATACTGTAGCAACAAGAGCAGGTCAGAGGCTGGGTATTCTGTGGCGAGTGTCTCACCTCCTGACTCCCCAAAGCCTTTCCACCATCTACAAGGCACAAGTCAGGAGTGTGATAGAATATTCTCCACTTGCCTGGATGGGTTCAGCTCCAACAACACTCAAGAAGCTCGATACCATCCAGGACAAAGCAGCCCGCTTGATTGGCGTCCCATCCACCACCTTAAACATTCACTCCCTCCACCATCAGCGCACCGTGGCTGTAGTGTGTACCATCTATAAGATGCACTGCAGAAACTCACCAAGACTTCTTCAGCAGCACCTCCCAAACCCGTGATGTCTAGCATCTTGAAGGACAAGTTCAGCAGGCACAAGGGAACACCATCACCTGCAAGTTCCCCTGAGGAACTACTGCAGCAATGCCCTGTCACTGCATCTGTCACTCGCAGATACCAGCTCAGAAACTGGCACTGCGTGTACTTTAGAGCCTAGTGTAGAAGTGGGTTCTGCACAGGGTGAGTCACCAGGCACAAGTGGGCTGCAGCAAGATCAGGGGGAAAACAGATAGCAAGAGTTTCTATAGGTATATAAAAAGGAAAAGAGTGGCTAAAGTAAATGTTGGTCCCTTAGAGGACGAGACCGGGGAATTAGTAATGGGGAACATGGAAATAGCAGAAACTCTGAACAAATATTTTTTATCAGTCTTTACAGTAGAGGACACTAACAATATACAAACAGTGGATAGTCAAGGGGCTATAGCGGGGGAGGAACTTAACACAATCACTGAGGAGGTAGTACTCAGAAAGATAATGGGACTAAAGGTGGATAAATCCCCTCGAACTAATGGTTTGCATACTAGGGTCTTAAGAGAAGTAGCAGCAGGGATTGTGGTTGCATAGGTTGTAATTTACCAAAATTCCCTGGATTCCGGGGAGGTCCCAGCAAATTGAAAAACTGCAAATGTAACAACCCATTTTAAAAAAGAAGGCAGACAAAAAGCAGGAAACTATAGACCAGTTAGCCTAACATCTGTGGTTGGGAAAATGTTGGAGTCCATTATTAAAGAGGCAGTAGCAGGACATTTGGAAAAACATAATTCAGTCAGGCAGAGTCAGCATGGATTTATGAAGGGGAAGTCATGTTTGACAAATTTGCTGGAATTCTTTGAGGATGTAACAAACAGGGTGGATAAAGAGGAACCAGTGGATGTGGTGTATTTGGACTTCCAGAAGGCACTTGACAAGTTGCCACATAAAAGGTTACTGCACAAGATAAAAGTTCACAAGGTTGGGGGTAATATATAGCATGGATAGAGGATTGGCTAACGAACAGAAAACAGAGTCAGGATAAATGGTTGATTCTCGGGTTGGCAATCAGACCATAATCGGATCAACCATGATCGTATTAAATGGTGGAGCAGGCTTGAGAGGCCATATGGCCTATTCCTGCTCCTACTTCTTATGTTCTTAAAGGGTAGCTTAGGGATCAGCTCCCCGGAGGTCGAGTTTGCACGAGAGTCCTACTGCACAGGACTCAGATGTTTCTGAGCCTTTGTGATTATGGAAGATCTCAGGACTGTTATACGGCGCCCGCAAAGTTTTGTGGGTGCCCTGCACCATGGGGAAACCCACTATCCTGGCAAAGCCACATTCGTGTTCGTCCTGCTTCTCTCTGCTCTGAAAAAAGAAAACATAGTCCCTTCTCCTGATGTAGAGAGCCTCAATGACCTCCCGGATGCAGTGATGGACAGCGAAGCATCCAATGGCAATGAAATTGAGGGCCATGATGACCTTGACTGCCACTGGGAGAGCTGTGGTGGCCCTCCCCTCAGGCTGCAAGTCTGTGCCCACCTCCTTGGTGAAGCGGAGCCTGCTAATACACTGCTCCTCACTTAAATGAATATAGGACTAGTGTTCTCGGAAGAGCCTGGGTGGAAAAGGCCTCCTGTTGAGAGCCCTCCTGTCCCTCCTCCTCCTCCCTCTGCGGGCACCTTCTCGTCTTCTCCGCTGCCTCCACTCCCTCTCCCTATGATACTCGAGCGCGAGCGGGACTGACAGTAAAGCCCCCATGACTGTAAGCAAATGTTGTGAGCAGAAGTGTTTAAGTAAGCATGAATGCGTTCCCCACTTGCAACAACACTTGTTACCTTAGAACCTTGAAAGAACTGAATTTCTAGGCCCTTCTCTAAAAAAAGTACAATGGATTGATCGTCTGGATGAGAAATAAATGGAAGACATTTATTATTTTTGGATTAAATGAATCAACTTGATAACATTTGGCACTTTGGGCTTCAGTATGGTCTCATAGTAGCTTCAGAGTCGACAGTGGCACAATGTCATTGATATGGAAGCTACCTAAATGGTTTAAATGTTCGATGCAGGATGGGATGAAGGGAGTGGGGAAGAATGTGACAAGGACTCTTTTGCAGAGGGGCTCTGTCTCAGTTCTCAGGGCAGCGGTGCACGAAGATGAATGGAATCGCTGAGCTATGAGCTAATCTCTCACATCTGTTGCTAAACAGCTCTGATGTAACCCTCTTTGCTCTGCTGCTTCTTCCTTCTCCCACATCTTCCTCAGATGATGACGACTCATGCTGCTCCTCCTCTCCCTGCTCCAAATGGAGGCCTCTCTGCAATGAAATGTTGAGCAATGTGCAGCATTGCATGTTACATGAGAACATAAGAACATAAGAAATAGGAGCAGGAGTAGGCCATTTAGCACCTCGAGCCTGCTCCGCCATTTAATAAGATCATGGTTGATTTGATCTTGGGCGCAACTCCACTTCCCTGCCTTCTCCCCATAACCCTTCACTTCCTTATCGCTCAAAAATCTGTCTATCTCCACCTTAAATATATTCAATGGCCCAGCCCCCACAGCTTTCTAGGGCAGAGAATTCCACAGATTTATGACCCTCTGAGAGAAGAAATTCCTCTTCATCTCACTTCTAAATGGTTGACCCCTTATTCTGAAACTATGTCCCCTAGGTCTAGATTTCCCCATGGGAGGGAACATCCTCTTTGCATCTACCTTGTCGAGTTCCCTCGGTATCTTATATGTTTCAATAAGATCACCTCCCATTCTTCTAAACTCCAACGAGTATAGGCCCAACCTGCTCAACTTTTCATCATAAGTCAACCCCTTCATCTCAGGAATCAACCTCATGAACCTTTTCTGAACTGCCTCCAATGCAAGTATATCCCTCTTTATATAAGGAGACCAAAACTGTACGCAGTACTCCAGGCGTGGCCTCACCAATACCCTGTACCCAATACAGTTGTAGCAGAACTTCCCTGCTTTTATACTCTATCCCCCTTGCAATTAAGGCCAACATTCCATTTGCCTTCCTGATTACTTGTATCTGCATGCTAACTGTAGCGTATATAGGCACCTTTAGTAATGACTCCACGAGGCAGGGTATGATACTTAAACTGTGTAGACCTGTAGTCCTTTATTTGTAGCTCCTGAGTGAGGACAACAAGCTGTGTGTTCCTTTTTATAGGTAACCCTTAGGTCTCCAGCAGCAGCACCCTCTGGTGTACAGGCAAGGTGTGTACAGTGTACAGTGTTGCATAACAGTGTTACAGACATCACACAGTAAACAGGCATGCATACACAACAACACTTCCCCCCTAAACATTTTTCATATCTTTATTGTCATGCCCAGGGGAGGTGATCAGTGGTGGGCTATGGGAGGTTGTGGTGAGGGTTGTGTGGTTGCCAGGTGTGACCCCTGTGCTTGAGGCTGGCCTCGTACATTTCCCCTCCCTCACACACAGACCATGTGGGTGTTACTGTTGTGGGATCCCTCGGGGGGGGGGGGTGGAGTAGCCACGGCAGCAGTGGCTGATGTAAATACACTGTGATGTGGGTAAATGTGGGCAGGGCCACAAGACTGGGTGGGCTCCTTGTCCACTGTTGTTGTGGGGTGGTGGGCAGGGCCACAAGACTGGGTGGGCTCCTTGTCCACCAATTGGGATGAGGGTCAGGTCATCCCAGGATTTGCCAGGGAAGCTGGAGGGCATTGGCCTCATGCTCCTGGTGTTGTCCCCGGTGGCCAGGGGTTGTAGGGCTGATCTTGTGTAGGTTGCCATTGGTGGTGGCTGGGCTGCCCTGTAGTGGGTCTGCTCCCACTGGCTGTGTGTGTCCTGCAAGGGGCATCACATTCGTTCCAAAGGTCCAGGCTACATGGTCAGGTAGCCTGCTGGACCTGGGGGTCTCCTACAGGGGGATTCCATTGGCATCAGCATGGTCCCTGTAGGACCCAATGTCCTTTGGCAGTGTCCTACCGGTATACATGACACCTTGGCTCTGATCACACATAATCGAGCCTGCATTATACATTCTAGCATTTGCATCACTTTTGGGTGTCCTGGTTTCAACAGACATGGTTACATTAGGCATTTCACATTCTTTATCATTATTGTTAAGCCTAACAAACTTGTAAGAAACAGAAAGGTGATGTCATAGCCAAGGGGGTAAGTGATTGGCTAGTGATTGGTGAGTAGCTTTTCTTTTTTCTCTTCTATAACAGTGAGTAAACTTTAGCATTGTTGTTGCCAATTTAAGTGTATCTAAGGATTAAGTCATGGCAGGAGAGCTCGGTCACGTGTTATGCTCCTCCTGTACCATGTGGGAACTCAGGGACACTTCCGGTGTCCCTGACGACTACGTGTGCAGGAAGTGTATCCGCCTCCAGCTCCTGACTGACCGCGTTGCGGAATTGGAGCTGAGGGTGGATTCACTCTGGAGCATCCACGATGCTGAGAATGACGTGAATAGCACGTTTAGTGAGTTGGTCTTATCGCAGGTGAAGGATCCACAGCCAGCTAGGGAATGGAAGACCAACAGGAAGAGCAGTGCAAGGAAGGTAGTGCAGGGGTCCCCTGTGGTCATCCCCCTGCAAAACAGATACACCGTTTTGAGTACTGTTGAGGGGGATGACTCATCAGGGGAGGGCAGCAGCAGCCAAGTTCATGGCACCGTGGCTGGCTCTGCTGCACAGGAGGGCAGGAAAAAGAGTGGGAGAGCGATAGTGATAGGGGATTCGATTGTAAGGGGAATAGATAGGCGTTTCTGCGGCCGCAACCGAGACTCCAGAATGGTATGTTGCCTCCCTGGTGCAAGGGTCAAGGATGTCTCGGAGCGGTTGCAGGACATTCTGAAAAGGGAGGGTGAACAGCCAGTTGTCGTGGTGCACATTGGTACCAACGATATAGGTAAAAAAAGGGATGAGGTCCTACAAGATGAATTTAAGGAGCTAGGAGCTAAATGAAAACGTAGGACCTCAAAAGTAGTAATCTCAGGATTGCTACCAGTGCCACGTGCTAGTCAGAGTAGGAATCGCAGGATAACTCAGATGAATACGTGGCTTGAGCAGTGGTTCAGCAGGGAGGGATTCAAATTCCTGGGGCATTGGAATCGGTTCTGGGGGATGTGGGACCAGTACAAACCGGACGGTCTGCACCTAGGCAGGACCGGAACCAATGTCCTAGGAGGAGTGTTTGCAAGTGCTGTTGGGGAGGAGTTAAGCTAATGTGGCAGGGGGATGGGAACCAATGCAGGGAGACAGAGGGAAACAAAAAGGAGACAAAAGCAAAAGACAGAAAGGAGATGAGTAAAAGTGGAGGGCAGAGAAACCCAAGGCAAAAAACAAAAAGGGCCACTGAATGTAAAGGGCTGCAGGAGGGGTCAAAACTAAAAATCATGGTTTAAAAACTAGTATTAAAACACTCTACCTAAACGCACGCAGCATTCGAAATAAAGTAAATGAGTTGACGGCACAAATCATTACAAATGGGTATGATTTGGTGGCCATTACAGAAACGTGGTTGCGGGGGCCCAAGACTGGGAATTAAACATACAGGGGTATCTGACGATTCGGAAAGATAGACAAGAAGGGAAAGGAGGTGGGGTAGCTCTGTTAATAAAGGATGATATCAGGGCAGTTGTGAGAGACGATATTGGCTCGAATGAACAAAATGTTGAATCATTGTGGGTGCAGATTAGAGATAGTAAGGGGAAAAAGTCACTGGTGGGCGTAGTTTATAGGCCCCCAAATAATAACTTCATGGTGGGGCGGGCAATAATCAAGGGAATAATGGAGGCATGTGAAAAAGGAACGGCAGTAATCATGGGGGATTTAAACCTACATATCGATTGGTCAAATCAAATCGCACGGGGTAGCCTGGAGGAGGAATTCATAGAATGCATATGGGATTGTTTCTTCGAACAGTATGTTACAGAACCTACAAGGGAGCAAGTTATCTTAGATCTGGTCCTGTGTAATGAGACAGGAATAATAAACGATCTCGTAAAAGATCCTCTCGAAATGAGTGATCACAGTATGGTTGAATTTGTAACACAGATCGAGGGTGAGGAAGTAGTGTCTCAAACGAGCGTACTATGCTTAAACAAAGGGGAGTACAGTGGGATGAGGGCAGAGTTGGCTAAAGTAGACTGGAAACACAGAATAAACGGTGGCACAATTGAGGAACAGTGGAGGACTTTTAAGGAGCTCTTTCATAGTGCTCAACAAAAATATATTCCAGTGAAAAAGAAGGGCGGTAAGAGAAGGGATAACCAGCCATGGATAACCAAGGAAATAAAGGAGAGTATCAAATTAAAAACCAATGCATATAAGGTGGCCAAGGTTAGTGGGAAAATAGAAGATTGGGAAAATTTTAAACGACAGCAAAGAATGACTAAAAAAGCAATAAAGGAAAGATAGATTATGAAGGTAAACTTGCGCAAAACATAAAAACGGATAGTAAAAGCTTTTACAGATATATAAAACGGAAAAGAGTGACTAAAGTAAATGTTGGTCCCTTAGAAGATGAGAAGGGGGATTTAATAATGGGAAATGTGGAAATGGCTGAGACCTTAAACAATTATTTTGCTTCGCAGTGGAAGACACAAAAACCATGCCAAAAATTGCTGGTCACAGGAATGTGGGAAGGGAGGACCTTGAGACAATCACTATCACTACGGGGGTAGTGCTGGACAGGCTAATGGGACTCAAGGTAGACAAGTCCCCTGGTCCTGATGAAATGCATCCCAGGGTATTAAAAGAGATGGCGGAAGTTATAGCAGATGCATTCGTTATAATCTACAAAATTCTCTGGACTCTGGGGAGGTACCAGTGGATTGGAAAACAGCTAATGTAGCGCCTCTGTTTAAAAAAGGGGGCAGACAAAAGGCAGGTAACTTTAGGCCGGTTAGTTTAACATCTGTAGTGGGAAAAATGCTTGAAACTATCATTAAGGAAGAAACAGCGGGACATCTAGATAGGAATAGTGCAATCAAGCAGACGCAGTATGGATTCATGAAGGGGAAATCATGTTAAACTAATTTACTGGAATTCTTTGAGGATATAACGAGCATGGTGGATAGAGGTGTACCGATGGATGTGGTGTATTTAGATTTTAAAAGGGCATTCGATAAGGTGCCACACAAAAGGTTACTGCAGAAGATAAAGGTACGCGGAGTCAGTGGAAATGTATTAGCATGGATAGAGAATTGGCTGGCTAACAGAAAGCAGAGAGTCGGGATAAATGGGTCCTTTTCGGGTTGGAAATCGGTGGTTATTGGTGTACCACAGGGATCGGTGCTGGGACCAAAACTGTTTACAATATACATAGATGACCTGGAAGAGGGGACAGAGTGTAGTGTAACAAAATTTGCAGATTGCACAAAGATTAGTGGGAAAGCGGGTTGTGTAGAGGACACACAGAGGCTGCAAAGAGATTTAGATAGGTTAAGCGAATGGGCTAAGGTTTGGCAGATGGAATACAATGTCGGAAAGTGTGAGGTCATCCACCTTGGGAAAAAAAACAGTAAAAAGGAATATTATTTGAATGGGGAGAAATTACAACATGCTGCGGTGCAGAGGGACCTGGGGGTCCTTGTGCATGAATCCCAAAAAGTTAGTTTGCAGGTGCAGCAGGTAATCAGGAAGGTGAATGGAATGTTGCCCTTCATTGCGAGAGGGATGGAGTACAAAAGCAGGGAGGTCCTTCTGCAACTGTATAGGGTATTGGTGAGGCCGCACCTGGAGTACTACATGCAGTTTTGGTCACCTTACTTAAGGAAGGATATACTAGCTTTGGAGGGGGTACAGAGACGATTCACTAGGCTGATTCCAGAGATGAGGGGGTGACCTTAAGATGATAGATTGAGTAGACTGGGTCTTTACTCGTTGGAGTTCAGAAGGATGAGGGGTGATCTTATAGAAACATTTAAAATAATGAAAGGTATAGACAAGATAGAGGCAGAGAGATTGTTTCCACTGGTCGGGGAGACTAGAAATAGGGGGCACAGCCTCAAAGTACGGGGGAGCCAATTTAAAACCGAGTTGAGAAGGAATTTCTTCTCCCAGAGGGTTGTGAATCTGTGGAATTCTCTGCCCAAGGAAGCAGTTGAGGCTAGCTGATTGAATGTATTCAAATCACAGATAGATAGATTTTAAACAATAAGGGAATTAAGGGTTATGGGGAGCGGCCGGGTAAGTGGAGCTGAGTCCACGGCCAGGTCAGCCATGATCTTGTTGAATGACGGAACAGGCTCGAGGGGCTAGATGGCCTACTCCTGTTCCTAATTCTTATGTTCTTATGTTGTTCTTAACCTTACTGACACCTGCATTGATCTCATTAGTCACATTAGTTAAACCAGCATCACAATTCATGGTTACATTGCATACATTTTCATACTTGCACCCTTTAATTGCATCTTTAAAGTCCGTGTACTCAAATAGTTGAAACTTCCCCTTGAAATTTTTTTGGTTACCGGTCTCCTTCAAGGGAGCCTTCAAATCCGATTGGCCGCTCGATGTCACATGATGCTCCTCCATGTTCACTCGTGACATGGCGGAGGCCATTTTGATTGCAGGTTCTGCTGCTTGTGGTGCTGCAGCCATTTTCTGGTCTTGCTGCAGGTCGGCTGTGGTGCTCTTTTCTTCCACAGGTTCGATCCTGGATGTTGGGAATCCATTTCTTTCGGCGATGTTCACCTCTTGGAGTGCTGCCCCGGTCCAGAAAGTGAAGTTTGGATACTCGGTCTTGGAGATTTCGCCGGGGTGCTGTGGGAAGTCGAGCTGGACAGTGGAATCTCCGGATGCTGCGATGGATCCATGTTTGAGGTCGATTGCCGGAGCCCGGAGGTCTGGGAGCAGCTTCGCTTGGACAGGATGCCGTTGTGGTCGATTGGCAGGATTCATCCAAAGTTCTTCAAAGGTCGCTTGGCTCATCACAGACTGGCTCGCGCCTGTATTGCTCTCCTTAGAAACTGGGACTCCGTCGACATCTACTTTCATTGTCCACAGAGAACTTTCACTGGAGCAGGTATGAGTTTAATACTCTTCTTCCAGGGGTTGAGCAACTTCACCTTCCTCTGTGTCGAAGCCCCGGTGATCAGCCAACTCATCTCAGACGCGGTGAGTAAAGCTTTCTTTGAAGGTGCCTTTTCTCTTTGCATGCATAGTCTTTATAGCGGCACGGGTGGGCCCTGTGGTTTCCTCCACAGCGCCAGCATGGGGCTAGCCGGTTCGCCCCATGTGGCGGACTCAGGGTTGTGGGACTCGGGGCAGTGTTTCTGCCCTTAGAAGTATCAATGTGGTGCACTGCTTTCGTCGGTTTAGAGTCCCTTAGTGCTTCATTTAGGTGGTCGCCAAAGTCGCACGGTGCAGCCAGTCTCCTTAAGTGTTCCAATCTTTCTACAAAAGCGTCCCAATCTTCCCCATCAGTAAATTGCTGAAAGATGCTGAGATTCGACATGCTGAGCATGTGGTTCGTGACCTCGTGTTTCCGTCGCCAGTTGTAGCGTATGTTAGTAATGACTCCACGAGGCAGGGTATAATACTTAAACTGTGTAGACCTGTAGTCCTTTAGTTGCAGCTCCTGAGTGAGGACAACAAGCTGTGTGTTCCTTTTTATACTGGGTTACCTGCAGTGTCCAAGTGTCTGTTAGTTCTACATCAGACCTAACGACGAGTATCGTCAGGGTATTTGACCATGTGGGCAGGAAACCCTTAGGTCTCCAGCAGCAGCACTCTCTGGTGTACAGGCAAGGTGTGTACAGTGTAAGGGTACATTCAGTGTTGCATAACAGTGTTACAGACATCACACAGTAACCAGGCATCCATACACAACACTAACTTTTTGTGTTTCATGCACAATGACCCCCAGGTCCCTCTGTACTGCAGTATTTTGTAATCCCTCTCCATTTAAATAATAATTTGCTTTTTTATTTTTCCTGCCAAAGTGGATAACCTCACACTTTCCCACATTATACTCCATCTGCTAAATGTTTGCCCACTCACTGAGCCTGTCTATATCCCTTTGCAGATTTTTAGTGTCCTCCTCACAACTTGCTTTCCCACCCATCTTTGTATCATAAACAAACTTGGCTACGTTACACTCAGTCCCTTCATCCAAATTATTAATACAGATTGTAAATAGTTGAGGCCCTCGCACCGATCCCTCTGGTACTCCACTAGTTACCATTTGCCAACTGGAAAATGACCCATTTATCCCGACTCTCTGTTTTCTGTTTATTAGCCAATCCACTATCCATGCTAATATATTACCCCCAACCCTGTGAGCTCTTAGCTTGTGCAGTAAACTTTTATGTGGCACCTTATTGAATGCCTTCTGGAAATCCAAATACACCACATCCGCTAGTTCCCCCTTATCCATCCTGTGCGTTACATCCTCAAAAATTTGTCAAATATGATTTCCCTTTCATAAAACCATGCTGACTCTGCTTGACTGTACTATGCTTTTCCAAATGTCCTGCTACTGCTTCGTTAATAATGGACTCCAGCATTTTCCCAATGACAAATGTTAGGCTAACTGGTCTATAGTTTCCTGCTTTCTGTCTCCCTCCTTTTTTGATGCTTGATGCTTGACATGCGATCTGGAGATATTGCAAGTGCCAGACTCCTAAATCTATTGCTTGAGCATTCCTATTGTGTGCTCTACAATGATCCTGATTGTGCCTTAGCTTCGACTGTATCTGCGCTGCTCGGGCTAGATGGGAATGCACAGGGGTATCATCAGCCAGATCTTCAGGGGTATTCCTTGTCCCCCAGCAGCCATCCTGTTACATTCTTCACCGGACAGGGCTGAATAGCAGGGGTTGGCAGAGTGAAAATAAAAGCATTGTGGCTGCACCCTGGTTACCTTGCACAACCTGCATGACGTTGTTCCTGTGACGGCTACTAGCTGTACATTGAATGCTATCATTTTGTGTTTACAAATGTTGCAGGCTCGTGTTCCGTTGCCCTGATAGTCACTTGTGTATCACGCAGTCAATTACGTGCTGCACGCAAGGGAACCCAGCCACTGCTACAAACCCATGAACTCTGTTCTGTTAAATGCTGAGGTCAGCATCAGTCACCTACCCAATGCAGCTGTGAACTGCAGACTAGGAGATGTGCGGGCCACATTTTCCGCATGCCTGACACAAGACTCCCAAAGCAAGCGCTCTACTCGGAACTCCTACACGGCAAGCGAGCCCCAGGTGGGCAGAGGAAATGTTTCAAGGACACCCTCAAAGCCTCCTTGATAAAATGCAACATCTCCACTGACACCTGGGAGTCCCTGGCCAAAGACCGCCCTAAGTGGAGGAAGTGCATCTGGGGGGGCGCTGAGCACCTCCAGTCTCGTCGTCGAGAGCATGCAGAAAACAAGTGCAGGCAGCGGAAGGTGTGGCAAACCAATCCCACCCACCCTTTCCTTCAATGACTGTCTGTCCCACCTATGACAGAGACTGTAATTCCCGTATTGGACTGTTGAGTCACCTAAGAACTCACTTAGTGAAAGCAAGTCTTCCTTGATTTCGAGGGACTGCCTATGATGATGAGGCGATGTGGTTGATGTCCATTGTAGCTAATTGAAAGTAGCATAAAAATTCAGATGTGGTGATGGTGGCGGTGGTAGTGGGTTGGCAACCCTAGGCACAATCCTTGGTGATTTTTTTCAGTAAACAGAGTCTCTGTGAAATGTTGACGGTTGGCATGTCTGAATTAGAGATAAGAAAAAAAGTGGGAATGCTAGAAATCTGAAATAAAACAAAAAACGTTGCAAATGCACAGCATGTATTTCTGACAAGAGGTTGCATTTGATATTTTAACCAATATATATTGTTTTTTCACAGTCTGCTTTACTGTGTATTTGGAACATTTCCTGTTTCAATCTGGATGTGCTGTCAGTGCGCACGCGTGTTGTTTATTTTTCAGTACGCAAGCGCAGAAGGGGGCGTTGTGCTGGGGTGATTGCAGCGACCGCGGGTAGGGTTCGCCTTGTCAATCTGGTGCGGGGTAAGGGTACTGTCAACAGCGCAGTCTGTGCGCCGCGTCCCGCTGCTCCTGTTATTCGTTACAATGGGTATCCGGCCTGCAGTTACTTACACGATCGGCATCCTTTGCATTATTTTATTAATAGTGAGCATTGCTCTCCTCGTCGCCAATGTCTTCCTCACGATTGTCCAAAATTACGTTAAAAAGGTAAGGGCTGAGATTATTCGCATTCTCTGTGCTGGATTTAGCTAATGGTTTTGCTAATCCTCATTTCCAGTTTGGATGTGCAAATCTTTTGAAACCCCTGGTGATCGGAGGTGGTACTGACTCAGACACCGATTATTTTTGATTGATATTGACATCATGAAATTAACAAGTGGGGCCAGTGCATCAATGAATTACATTGTATACAATGGATACTTTTGTTATTTATTGGGCTCTGTTCCATACTTCAAAAAAACATGCACACTTAAATATGGCAGAATATTCTGCCCAATTAAGAATGTTGTACAACAAACCTGGAATGAAAATTGTGCAATGCAGAATTAGTAATTAAGACTGTAGAAATGTTCTCCTTTAAGTATGGTTTTGTCAGTCCTCTTTAAAACTATAAAGTTTTAGTTAGGTGGTTTAATATATTTTGACTTTCATCTGTCTTTCTACTGATGTGCAGCTTGTATAAGTGGGGATGGACAACACAATTAACAGGGTTTGGTAATCTATCACAATCACTTTCAATTCCCCACCATCCTGACTTGGAAATATATCGCTGTTCCTTCATAGTCACTGGGTCAAAATCCTGGAACTTGCTCCCTAACAGTACCTTCGCCACACTGACTGCAAGAAGACAGCTTGCCACCATCTTCTCGAGGGAAATTAGGGATGGGCAATAAATGCTGGCCTTGCCAGTGACGGCCACATCCTATGAATGAATAAAACAATTCAAATATGTTGGAGTGTTGAATCATGGTGCAAGGATGGTACATGACTCATACAGCAATTTACATTCATAAAGTTCATTTGATGAAAGTCCCAATGTGCTTAACCAATGAAAATGCAGGGATTAGGAGGGGTAAGTGAAAGCTTGGTTGAAAATGTTTAGTTTTGAGGCTTTTTAAAGGAGGAAATGCAGGGGTTTAGGAATAGGTGGTTCAGAGGGCAGGGCTAATGCAGCTGAATGTTCTACTAATAATGGTGGGGTGATGAGGAGGATACACAAAAAGCTGGAGTTACATAGTGCTGTTTCTTTTAAAGAAATAGGGTTTTCTTTGTTGCATTGTGGTGTGCTGAGCATCCAATTGAATCAGCAAGGGCAGACATCGATGGTAAGGTCCAACACCACCTCCAGTGTGCCAGCGCAGTCTTCGGTCGCCTGAGGAAGAGAGTTTGAAGACCAGGACCTCAAAACTGGCACCAAGCTTATGATCTACAGGGTTGTAGTGATACCTGCCCTCCTATATGGCTCAGAGACGTGGGCCATGTACAGCAGATAACTCAAGTCGCAGGAGAAATTCCACCAACGATGCCTCCACAAGATCCTACAAATCCCCGGGGAGGACAGACACACCCATGTCAGTGTTCTCGCTCAGGCCAACATCCCCAGCATCGGAGCACTGACCACACTCAACCAGCTCCGTTGGGCGGGCCACATGCCTGACACGAGATTCCCAAAGCAAGCGCTCTACTCGGAACACCTACACGGTAAGCGAGCCCCAGGTGGGCAGAGGAAACACTTCAAGGAGACCCTCAAAGCCTCCTTGATAAAGTGCAGCATCCCCACTGGGAATCACCAGCCCAAGACCGCCCAAAGTGGAGGACGAGCATCCGGGTGGGCGTTGAGCACCTCTAGTCTCGTCGCCGAGAGCATGCAGAAATCAAGCGCAGACAGTGGAAGGAGCGTGCGGCAAACCAACTACCCACCTACCCCTTCCTTCAATCACTGTCTGTCCCACCTGTGACAGAGACTATAATTCCCGTGTTGGACTGTACAGTCACCTGAGAACTCATTTTGAGTGGAAGCAAGTCTTCCTCGATTTTGAGGGACTGCCTATGAAGATGATGCTATAACAGAGGATAAATGGAAATCAGCAATTTTAAGCTTGCATATCTTAATGTAGCCACATGGACTGGACAGGTTAGATGCGGAAGAATGTTCCCGATGTTGGGGACGTCCAGAACCAGGGGACACAGTCTTAGGATAAGGGGTAGGCCATTTAGGACTGAGATGAGGAGAAACTTCTTCACTCAGAAATTGTTAACCTGTGGAATTCCCTGCTGCAGAGAGTTGTTGATGCCAATTCATTGGATATATTCAAGAGGGAGTTAGATATGGCCCTTATGGCTAAAGGGATCAAGGGGTATGGAGAGAATGCAGGAAAGGGGTACTAAAGAAATGATCAGCCATGATCTTATTGAATGGTGGTGCAGGCTTGAAGGGCCGAATGGCCTACTCCACCTATTTTCTATGTTTAAGATGAGATTTTTGAATCTGTTGAATGGGGTATTGATGCCCTGGTGACAACCCAGAAAAGAATGACGAGGGTAATTCTGTGACTAGGAACTTTGTTGTTCAAATGACCTTTTTGAAGCTAAATGCATGCACAATTCTCTTACTAATGAATTTTACAAGACGTTGCGTAACCTGTTGTTAATTAGTAGATGTCTTCGAGGTACATCCCAGTACTTAGTCTATGTGGCCTGCCCAGCAGAGCTGATCAAGTGTGGTCAGTGCTTCAATGCTGGGGATGTTGGCCTGGTCGAGGATCCTAATGTTGGTGCGTCTGTCCTCCCAGGGGATTTGTAGGATCTTGCGTCGACGTCATTGGTGGTATTTCTCCAGTGACTTGAGGTGTCTACTGTACGTGGTCCATGTCTCTGAGCCATACAGGAGGGCTGGTATTTCTACAGCCCTGTAGACCATGAGCTTGGTGGCAGTTTTGAGGGCCTGGTCTTCAAACACACTCTTCCTTAGGCGGCCGAAGGCTGCACTGGAGGTGGTGTTGGATCTCGTCGTCAGTGCTTGCTCTTGTTGATAGGAGGCTCCCAAGACACGAGACTCCCAAAGTAAGTGCTTTACTCGGAACTCCTTCAAGGCAAACGAGCTAAAGGTGGGCAGTGGAAGCATTACAAGAACACCCTCAAAGCCTCCCTGATAAAGTGCGACATCCCCACTGACACCTGGGAGTCCCTAGTCAAAGACCGCCCTAAGTGGAGGAAGTGCATCCGGGAGGGCGCTGAGCACCTCGAGTCTCATCGCCGAAAGCATTCAGAAATCAAGCGCAGGCAGCGGAAAGAGCATGTGGCAAACCTGTCCCACCCACCCCTTCCCTCAACGACTATCTGTCCCACCTGTGAGAGAGTCTGTGGCTCTCTTATTGGACTGTACAGCCACCTAAAAACTCATTTTAAGAGTGGAAGCAAGTCTTCCTCGATTCCGAGGGACTGCCTATGATGATGGTGCGTACTTAGTCCTGTTAACAGCTTAATGTTGGCTTGATACTTTACAGCCTTGCTAATGAAGACCAATTTGTTGTATAAATGTTTCTTGTTTTAGTGTACATTACCTTATTTACACTTAAATTTAAGTCTAAATCCCTTCACCTGCCCACTTAGTATTCAAGAGGACCTGGATTACTTATCTGTCACTGCTGTATCTGTTGTCATTAATTTTTTAAATAAATACTAGTTGATTTCATGTAATACTGATGGATATTTTTAAAGGGAACAGAACTAGGGCTTTTTACTAAAAGTCAAGGAATTGATGGGGTAGATGGAGAGAAACAATTTCCTCTGGTGACGAGTCCAGAGTAAGGGGCATAACCTTCAAATTAGAACGAGGCCATTCAGGAGTGATGTCAGGAAGCATGTCTTCACACAAATGATGGTGAAAATATGGAACTCTGTCAAAAAGCTGTTGAGAATACATCAATTCAAAATGTCAAAACTGGGATTGATAGATTTTAATTAGGCAAGGGCAGTAAGGGTTACAGGACCAAGGTGGATAGATTAAGATACCGATCAGCCATGATCTAATTGAATGGTGAGACAGGCATGAGGGGCTGAATGGCCTACTCTTATTTCTATGTTTCTATGTTCCTGATAGCTAACTGCATTGTCAGAGGAAACATGCATGCTAGTTAACTGGGGAAAGTAGATGGTGCAGAAAGAATTAAGGAAAATAAAAAGGGAGAAAATTGCTACAAAAAATGTCGGCTGCTATATTTGAGTTTCAGTATCTTAAAATGAGTGCGTCCCACTTAGATTAATAAGCTTTTATTTATTTGAATGACCTCTTTCCTGGAAGAATAGTTGGAGTTTGACTTAATTTTTTATTGGAAAACAACAACAAAAAATAATAAAAGGAAACTAGCGAGTGGCTGTAGATCCAAAGTGGCCATCCCAATACCTCTATAGTGCGAGTCATTAAAGACAACATTCTTTATGCAGGCTGTCATACTTGCAGATATGGACCTGAATTCTTCAATGGTGACTAAGAAATAAGGGGCTCAAGTTTCGGTCTGAGTTGCTCCTATTTTTTCGGAACAACTAGTTTAGAATGGAGTATCTTAGAAATTGCAATTCTCGGCCTTTAGTTTGCTCCAGTTCTAGTGAGTTAGAATTGTTTTATTTTAGAACAGATTTTTTTTCAAAAGGGGGCGTGTCCGGCCATTTACGCCTGTTTTTGCAAGTTTAGGCAGCAAAAACTTACTCC
The DNA here is from genome assembly GCF_044704955.1 of Pristiophorus japonicus. Classification (NCBI taxonomy): domain Eukaryota; kingdom Metazoa; phylum Chordata; class Chondrichthyes; family Pristiophoridae; genus Pristiophorus; species Pristiophorus japonicus. The sequence goes on from NC_091978.1 coordinate 226,807,573, forward strand.
AGACTAACTTAGAATGGAGTAAATGTAGATTTTTGTACGTTCAGAAAAACCTTGCCTACACTTGGAAATCAGGCGTATGGAACGAAAGATGGGGGGCGGTTTACAAACATTAAACACAGCACTTTTACAAATAAAGAGCCATCATCAATAATAAATCAATAAATAAACCAATCCAAATAAAAAAATTAAAAATCACTCAATGAATAAAAAATTATTTCTACTCCCCTACTGCAGCACCAGGGAGAAGATGGCGGGGGGCAGGGGAGGGGGGGGGAAAGAGAAGAAAATGGAGGGGGGAAGAGAAGAAGATGGGGGGGTGCGGTGGGGGGAGAGAGATGACGACGAAGAAGAAGCCCCGCACGCAGCCAATGCCGGGCTGCCGCCGTCTCTTCGGGCAGTGCCCGCCCCCAGCGAGAGGCTGGGCAGGCGGGCCCTGCCGCCGAGGTAAGATGTGCAGGCCACTCGGCTGGGGATAGGGGTGACGTCCCTTCGGCCTGGGATAGGGTCGTCGCCCCGGAGACAGGATGCTCGCAGCTGCCGGCACTGTTTTCGGCGCAGGTGTAGCTCCGCCCCCAGCGGCGAGGTGGAAATAGGCCTACAGCTATCTGAGAATCGTGAGGTAAGTATTTGGCGCAATTTTTGTTCTATAAATTAGGCTGGCCTCACCGATGTGAGCCGTTCTAGCGGGCGGCCGAAACCTGACCCCATAATAAGTTGCTTTTGAAGTTCACAAACCTGCATATGTACTGATTCGTTATTTTGTGGCTTTTTAAAAAAAAAAAGACATCCAGTTAAAGAATTTGGAGCGGCCTCCTTGGCGAAACACTGATTGCGTGTGTGTACTCTCTGCTCGTCTGTTATTGTACCATTTAATACAATTTATAAACAAATGCTCCTGCATGTTTTATGGTCAAATATGGGGTCTGAAGCTTAAAAGAACATTTGTTTTCTGCTTTAGCCAGTGATGATCCCCATTCCATCACTAAACATATTAGCGTTCTCTGCAACTAGAAGGGTGCCGTTTTATTGTATTTAGCAAGCAGCATAATTCTACAAATCCAATAAGGAATTCAGGAGAAACTTTTTTTTACTCCGAATGGTTAGAATGTGGAGCTTGCTACCACATGCAGTTATTGGGCGAATTGCATAAATGCATGTAAAGGGTAAGGTACATGAGGGAGAAAGGAATAAAAGGATATGTTAGATTAAGTAGAGTGGGAGGGAGTAGGCTTGTGTGGAGCATAAACACCATCATTGACCAGTTGGGCTGAATGGCCTGATCCTGTGCTGTAAATTCTATGCAAGTAGAAATGTCTTTTATTGAAATGCTAGATCTTGTGATTTATTCTTATTGAACAAAATTCTAAATTGGGAGAACTTATGAGCCATCGTGCCATTATGTTCATGTCTCTGTGTTCCTGGTGGTGTGATCATGTGACTGGTATCATAAAGAGGCTGAACTCCAGGACATAGTCAACGTATTTACTGAGGCCTATGAAAGCATGGGCCTTACGCTAAACATCCGTAAGACAAAGGTCCTCCACCAGCCTGTCCTCGCCACACAGCACTGCCTCCCAGTCATCAAGATCCACGTCGCGGCCCTGGACACCATGGACCACTTCCCATATCTCGGGAGCCTCCCATCAATAAGAGCAGGCATTGACGACGAGATCCAACACAGCCTCCAGAGCACCAGTGCAGCCTTCGGCCGCCAGAGGAAAAGAGTATTTGAAGACCAGGCCCTCAAAACTGCCACCAAGCTCATGGTTTACAGGGCTGTAATAATTCCCGCCCTCCAGTATGGCTCAGAGATATGGACCATGTACAGTAGACACCTCAAGTCGCTGGAGAAATACCACCAACGATGTCTCCGCAAGATCCTACAAATCCCCTGGGAGGACAGGTGCACCGACATTAGCGTCCTCCTCCAGGTTAATATCCCCAGCATTGAAACACTGACCACACTTGATCAGCTCTGCTGGGCAGGCCACATAGTTCGCATGCCAGACACGAGACTCCCAAAACAAGTACTCTACTCGGAACTCCTTCACGGCAAACGAGCCAAAGGTGGGCAGCGGAAGCATTACAAGGACACCCTCAAAGCCTCCCTGATAAAGTGCGACATCCCCACTGACACTTGGGGCTGTCTTTGGCCTGGGACTCCCAAGTGGAGGAAGTGCATCCGGGAGGGCGCTGAGCACCTCGAGTCTCAATGCCAAGAGCATGCAGAAATCAAGCGCAAGCAGTGGAAAGAGCTTGCGGCAAACTAGTCCCACCCATCCATTCCCTCAACGACTATCTGTCCCACTTGTGACAGAATCTGTGGTTCTCCTATTGGAATACAGCCACCTAAGAACTCACTTCAGGAGTGGAAGCAAGTCTTCCTCAATTCCAAGGGATTGCGTGTGATGATGATGTCATTTAGACGAGTGAATAAATAGTCGAAGCTAGTCCAGCCAGTTGCTATCTACCCACCTACAACAGGCCTAGGCTGGTGCTGAAGCCCTGGTAATGGGCATGTCTTAATAGAAGAATGTTTAGGAAGCCAAAATTGATATCCTGCATTTAATACTAACACATCACACTCACAAACTCACTGAAGCCAACCTGATTGGCAAAAATGACTTTCTCTTCCTACTCAAACAAAAAGTAATTAAAGGCAGTGCCTACTTTAACGTTACATTGTGTTTTAGTTCAGTCTCCAAATTAAACTGTTGCATGTTTACATTTTTGTTAGGCTGGTTATTTCTTTAATAAATGCTTAAACTATCGAAGCAAGTACAATAAGTAGTGTGGAAAAGTTTAAAAACTGCTTCAGTGGGGAAGAAAAATAAGACCGACCTTATTTTCATGTTGTCGAAGAAAACTAAATTGGGCTCTTCTCCAAAGGCTCAGCAAGTTTTATCCAATGAGTCGCTGAGGTCATGAAGTCCCCAGCTTTGATCGTGAGATTTTGCTGGGGCAGCAGTAATGGCGCCATAACTGTCCTTAAAGTGTTGCATTAGGATAGGTTTCTGTTTCTAACCATTGACTTCTGCCAGCAATGTATGTGTAGATGTCTTGAGAAAACAACTGAATTCGGTGGTTATGCATCCCATGATTGAATAGCCTACCAACACTTGTAATTAAAGCTCACACGTGAATAATGTCTACTTGGGATGAGATGATAGAAGACACCCAGTGTTCATGGTACCATATATCATGAATTAAATGCCATCAGAAAGGAAGAAAACTGGGATGGGGGAAAAGGAAGATTCACTAAATTGAACTGTAAAAAGCATTTTTGTGGTCAGCAGGAAAATGTTTATGCAAAAGTAACTTTATTTTCCGCTGAAGGATGCATCAATGGGTTCATCTAAAAATGAAGCATTATATAACAAATCGCATAATACAACAAATCAAGTAACCATATCTCTCAAGCAGACGTTGTTGTCATGATCATAAACATAGTTCAACTGACTGTCGAAATGTTGCGAGCTGGATAGATACCAGTATTGACTCACATTCGCCACCCCACCCTGCCTATCCTACAAGCTGTTTCTTATCTTCCTAGTACAAATGTGTGGGGATATAAATCTTCAAGAGGCCCATGTACTTGTTGTTAGTAACATAGACTGAGTAATATTCTTCAATCAAAATTACCTGTACTTAGCCATTATCTTTTTGCAAAAAAAGTAATTAAAATTGCTTTACACATTTCACACTTGGGACATATGAAGACCAGGGAAAATTGGGATTTTTTTTTTGCCCAATTGCTGTGTGTTTATTTAAATTGAGATTCCTGCCTTGTCGATCAAATACATTTGAACACAGTTGCTGTGAGCGTACACTTGCCAGAACTTTTTGAATTGCTCCGGGGAGACACAAGCAGTGTTTGAACTGTGTAAACAATTGAGTAGTAATTTCTCTTAATTCTGCCTTTTTGTTACGCTTGGTATTTTTCTTGTTTAATATTCCAAAGAAAAACTTTAGCACCCCCCCCTCCCCCCCCTCAAAACATTTAAAAATAAAACCTGACTTTAATGATCCTTAACCTTTTCTTCTATTTAAAAAAATAAATTGAACAGAAATCAACAGTAGTTCTGGGTTCTCTGAATTCTTGTCGATGCTAACTTTGTCACAAGGGCATTAGAAATAATTGGGCCAGGATTAATATGGCATTGTGGGGATTTTCATTTTGAAGACAATGAACAAGCTATGGTCACAATTGTTCTGAATTGTATGCTCGACGTTGAATGGCTTGTTACCAACACCAGTTCAAATGTGATCTGTTGCGGAGGGAATAACTTCTAAAAATTGCAGCAAATAGTAGATATCCTTTTAGCTTGCTTGTATTTATTCAAATGCGTTGTCACTTTATCTTTTAGTTAGATATTGAGAATATTCATTGTTTAGAGATCAGATCTGTTCAAGCAAATTTCTCGTTTTTAAAAGTACACAGTAGTGTATTTTCTACACCTTTTTGGTAAGCCACCAAAGTGCCTTTTTCTTCTTTTAATTTGAAACAGAAAGTCACCTTTCTGATATAACCTCCCTTTTTTGGTATTGGTGTGATGTCAGATATGCAGCCAATTACTTTAACTCGAGTATAGATTGTTTTGTTTTATCAATGCATTGATTTGCATTACAGTCTTCCAGTGGCAGTGGAGAGGTATGTTAAATGTGGTCAAAAATCAAACTAAATCAGAAAATGCTACAGTCAGGCAGCAACTGTGGACAAGGCACGAGATAGTTGACCTTTCAAGTGTAAACTCGCCTCAGAACTGAATGTCATTTAAGAAAGAACATGATCAAAGGAGGGGGAGAGAGACCTGTAAAGTGCAATTGTGGGGATCGGGAAATGGTTAAAGAGCAGAAGTGATGTGCACAGGAGCAACTGGAGGCATAATGAGATAAGTCAAAGAAAAAAGATGCATATAAGACACTGAGTGTGAGAACAGCTAAAGAGGGATGGGTAAATAGAATGGGAAGTATGGAAAAACTGGTAAAGTGCAGCAGGTTCCAGTGGCTCAAGACTAGGGTGGAAGAAGAGGAACAGGTTGACCTCTCTGGCACCCATCCCACATTGCCAGTGAGGTGGTGAATGAGCAGGTGTTCCATCTCTCGGGCTTCCACAGCAAGGTGCCAGGGGAAGGAGAGCAGGTAGTGGCGGTGATGGGAGAGTGACCCAGGGTGTCTAAGTAGGATCAATTCCTCCAAAATGCTGGTAAGGGAGGAGGAGAAGTGAAGAGGTGTTTGGTGGGATTGTATTTGAGGTGGCAGAAATGACAGATGATGATCTGCCAACTGGGGGACTGTTGGCGTGGGAGGTTAGGATGGGGCGGGGGGCGGGCCGGCCGGATCATGGTTCTGGGGGGGGTGGGGGCAGGTGGGAGAGAGAAAGGAAGACTGCTTTCCAGGGCCCCAAACACTGCTGTCAGGCGAGACAGCAATTTACATGGGCATCTTTCAATCTCGTATACTGTATTTGCGGCTCATGGTATGGTCTCTTCTACATTAAAAATACCAAATACAAATTAGGCAATTGCTTCACCGCTGCCTCTGCTCTGTCCGCAAGTGCAACTATGAACTTCCTGTTGCTCGCCACTTTAGTCCTCTGCCTCACTCCCACTCTCAGTCTTTGGCCTTCTACACATGAAACTCAACACAAGATCAAAACCAGCACTACCTCTTTCTAGTAGGCGCCACAAATACAGTATACGAGATTGAAAGATGCCCATGTAAATTGCTGTCTCGCCTGACAGAAGTGTTTGGGGCCCTGCTCATAACATTTCTGTCCTTTAGCTATTTCCTGACCACCACATTCGCACTTTCTCAGGTCCTGTCCGCCTCTCGCTCAAATCTGCTGTCATCACCGCTCTTCTCAAAAAAAACCTCTCGATCCCTCCGTCCTTGCAAACCAGCACCTCATCTCCAACCTCCCTTTCCTCTCAAGGCCTTGAACATGTTGTCGCCTCCCAAATCCGTGCCCATCTTTCCCTCCAATCCTGTTTCCGCGCCAGCCACAGTACGGAAACGGCTCTCATCAAAATGACAAATGACATCCTTTGTGACTGTGACAAAGGGAAACTATCCCTCCTCATCTTTCTTGACTTGTCTGCAGACTTTGACACGGTTGACCACTCCATCCTCCTCCAAAGCCTCTCCACCGTCGTCCAGTTGGGTGGGACTGCACTTGCCAGTTCCATTCTTATCTATCTAATTATAGCCAGAGAATCACCAGCAACGGCTTCTCTTCCTGCCCCTGCATCATTACCTCTAGTGTTCCTCAAGGATCTATCCTTGGCCCCCTCCTGTTTCTCATCAACATGCTGCCCCTTGGCGACATCATCCGGAAACACAGCGTCAGTTTCCAAATGTACGCTGATGACATCCTGCTTTACCTCACTACCACTTCTCTCGTCCCCTCCGTGGTTTCTAAATTGCTTGACTGCTTGTCCAACATCCAGTTCTGGATGAGCAGAAATTTTCTCCAATTGAATATTGGGAAGATCAAAGCCATCGTTCTCAGTTCCCGCCACAAACTCCGTTCCCTAGCCAGGACTCCATCCCTCTCCGCCCTTGCCTTAGCTCATCCGCTGCTGAAGCCCTTATCCATGCCTTTGTTACCTCTAGACTTGACTATTCCAACACACTCCTGGTTGGCCTCCCACAATCTACCCTAAGTAAACCAGAGGTGATCCAAAACTTGGCTGCCCGTGTCCTAACTCGCACCAAGTCCCGCTCAACCATCACCCCTGTGCTCACTGAACTACCCCTCGAGCCTGCTCCGCCATTCAATAAGATCATGGCTGATCTGATCATGGACTCATCCCTGCCCGCTCCCCATAATCCTTTATCGTTTAAAAAACTGTCTATTTCGGTCTTAAATTTATTCAATGTCCCAGCTTCCACAGCTCTCTGAGGCAGCAAATTCCACAGATTTACAACCCTCAGAAGAAATTTCTCTTCATTTCAGTTTTAAATGGGCGGCTGCTTATTCTAAGATCATGCCCTCGAGTTCTAGTCTCTCCCATCAGTGGAAACATCCTCTCTGCATAATCTTAAACATTTCCATAAGATCACCTCTCATTCTTCTGCATTCTAATGAGTAGAGGCTCAACCTACTCAACCTTTCCTCATAAGTTAACCCCCTCATCCCCGGAATCAACCTAGTGAACCTTCTCTGAACTGCCTCCAAAGCAAGTACATCCTTTTTAAATATGGAAACCAAAACTGCACGCAGTTTTCCAGGTGTGGCCTCACCAATACCCTGTATAACTGTAGTAAGACAACCTGGGAAACTCGAAAAGCTGACTAACTGCATCAGAAAAGCTGATGCTGCATCTGAAGAGCTGAGAACTTAACCTTCCAACTGACGAAGGAAGGTCACTGCTTCACGGTGATCAACTCGAATTCTGACTTTCATTGCACAAGATTTCAGGATTTTTAGTAAAGTTTTGGGAATCGTATTTAGCAATTCAGTCCATTTTCCGTTCAAAGGCATTGCAAGTATACGCAGTATTATGTTGTGTGCTGCAAGGGAAATTAAACTACAGAAGTATGCTCTTTTGCAGTGCTGAATCTTTTACTACTTTAAAAATAAACCTGTGCAGGGAATGTGAGCACTGAAGATATGGGATTTATTTCCTGGGGGTGGGGGTTTATAAATATTACAATTAAGTAATTGGTACAAAAATAATCAAGTCACATCAAAAGGTGAACAGTAGAATAGTCATTGAAGTCGCCACAATCAGATTTTAAAATACAGTTTCACTGTCATCTGGAAAGGCAGTATATACAGTACTCCCTGGATTAGGGACATCAAAATACTCTAGTGTTTTGAGTATATTTTACTAAACAGATGTCGGTGAGGGGTTTTAAAAATTTAAATAAGTCAGCATTTTCCACACCAAACAAAAGCTGGTTGTTTCGGTCGGTGTCTCTGCCCCCCGTACCCCCCCCCCCCCCTCCCCTCCATATGTTGAAGAATTGTAATCTCCGCTCACCAACCAACACACACTCTTGTCACTTTAACTATTTCTGTCTTGTTCTTGGCTGAAGCTGATCCCATTTCCTTTAAACTTTACATACTGATGGAGGCAGTGGAGCTTTTGCCCTTGGCATAAGACCCATTGTTTTGGGATGTAAGTAAAATATGTGCTGTAAATAATCAATCTAGAGTCAAACTAGCACCTAGTTCACAATCTTGTCTGTAATGTTGGGGGGAAGTGGGAGTACAGGAGGGACAATCGGTGGTGGGGGAGGGGAGTACAGGAGGGACAATTGGTGGTGGTGGGGGGGGCGGGGGGGGTGCAAGAGGGGTGGTGGGGCTAGGCGGGAGGAAATGCAGGAAGGAGAGAGAAGTGGAAGCTAGACATTTTTTCATGGAGAGGAAGACATTCTGAATTTTGAAAGTCAAAGCAACTGGACCAAAAACAATGCAACAAAAATAAGCAAAGACACAATCCATCGATGCTAACCTGGGAAGGGGAAGAAGGAAGGCGCATGTACATCTGTGTTCTGTAACATGGCTCATTTCCTCACCGACCACCACCTCACCCAAGCCTCTCAATTGTCTAAAATGTTAGGAGCAGGATGAAATACTCGCCATGGGGTACGGTAGCATAGTGGTTATGTTACAGGACTAGTAATCCGGTGATTTCAAATCCCACCATGGCAGCTGGGGAATTTAGATTCAGTTAATTAAACAAATCTGGAATAAAAAGCTAGTACAGGTATTAGTAATGGTGAACATGAAAGTACCAGATGGTCATCTTGTTCACTAATGACTTTCAGGGAAGGAAATCTGCCATCATTATCTGGTCTGGCAATGTGGTTGACTCTTAACTGCCCTTGGAAATGGCTGAACAAGCCATTCAGTTGTACCAAACCACTACAAAGAAGTATACTAAGAATAAAACTGGAAGGACCACCCAGCATCGACCTAGGCACTGGACACAACAAAGGCACACTGAATCGTCCCTGCAGATTCTTCCTCACTAACATCTGGGGACTGGTGCCAAAATTGGGAGAGCTGTCCCACAGACTAGTCGAGCAACAGCCTGACGTAGTCATACACACAGAATAGTACCTTTCAGTCGATGTCCCAGACTCGTCCATCAGCAGAAGTGGCAGTACAGTGGTATACAGTCAGAAGAGAGTGGCCTTGGAAGTCCACAACATTGGCTCTGAACCCCATGAAGTTTCATGGATTCAGGTCAAACATGGACAATGAAACCTCCTGCTGATTACCACCTACCAACCTCCCTCAGCTGATGAATCAGTACTCGTCCATGTTGAACACCACTTGGAAAAAGCACTGAGGATAGCAAGGGCACCGAATGTACTCTGGGTGGGGGATTTCATTCCCCATCATTGAGTCCTGAAGAACATGGGCATGTGACAGGTGGTGAGATCCAACACAAGGGAAAACCTACTTGATCTCGTCCTCACCAATTTACCTGTTGCAGGTACATCTGTTCATGACCGTATTGGTAGCAGTGATCACCGATCAGTCCTTCTGGAGATCAAGTCCCATCTTCACACTGAACACACTCCATTGTGTTGTGTGGCATTACCATTATGCTAAATGGAATAAATTCAGAACAGATGTAGCAGCTCAAAACTGGGCAACAATGTGGCGCTTTGGGCAATCAGCAGCAGCAGAATTTTATTCCACCACAATCTCTAACCTCATGGCTCGTCATATCCCTTACTCTACCATTACCATCAAGCCAGGGGACCAACCCTCGTTCAATGAGTAGTGTAGAAGAGCATGCCAGGAGCAGCACCAGGCGTACCCAAGAATGAAGTGCCAACCTGGTAAAGCTACAATACAGAACTACATACATGCTAAACAATGGAAAGAGGCTGCTATAGTCAGAGCTAAATGATCCCACAACCATCGGATCAAAGCTCTGCAGTCCTGCCACATCCAGTCCTGAATGGTGCTGGACAATTAAACAACTAATAGGAGGAGCCTCTTTGAACATCCCCATCCTCAATAATGACAGAGCCCAGCACGTTAGTGAAAAAACGTTGCCAACCATTTTCAGTCAGAAGTGCCGAGTGGATGATCCATCTCGGCTTCCTCCGGAGGTCCCCACAATCACAGAAGCCAGTCTTCAGACATTTCAATTTATTCCACATGATATCAAGAAATGGCTGAGCGCACTTGAGACAGCAAAGGCTGTGGGTCTCCGATAACATCCCGGCTGCCGTGCTGAATACTTGTGCTCCAGAACTAGCTGCGCCTCTAGCCAAGCTGTTCAAGTGCAGCCACAGCACTGGCATCTGCCCGACAATGTGGAAAATTGCCCGGGTATGTTCTGTCCACAAAAAGCGGGACAAATCCAATCCGGCCAATTACCACCCCATCAGCCAACTCTCCATCAGCAAAGTGATGGAAGGTGTCATCGACAGTGCTATCAAGCAGCACTTACTCACTAATAACTTGCTCACCAATGCTCAGTTTGGGTCCTGTAGGACCACTGGGCTCCAGACCTCATTACAGCCTTGATACAAACATGGACAAAAGAACTGAATTCCAGAGTTGAGGAGAGAGTGACTGCACTTGACATCAAGGCAGCATTTGACTGAGTGTGGCATCAATGAGCCCGAGTAAAATTGAAGTCAATGGGAATTGGGGAAAACTCTCCACTGGCTGGAGTCATACCTAGCACAAAAGAAAATGGCTGTGATTGTTGGAGGCCAATCATCTCAGCCCCAGGACATTGTTGCAGGGGTTCCTCAGGGCAGTGTCCTAGGCACAACCATCTTAGAAACATAGAAACATAGAAAATAGGTGCAGGAGTAGGCCATTCGGCCCTTCGAGCCTGCACTGCCATTCAATGAGTTCATGGCTGAACATGCAACTTCAGTACCCCATTCCTGCTTTCTCGCCATACCCCTTGATCCCCCTAGTAGTAAGGACTACATCTAACACCTTTTTGAATATATTTAGTGAATTGGCCTCAACAACTTCCTGTGGTAGAGAATTCCACAGGTTCACCACTCTCTGGGTGAAGAAGTTTCTCCTCATCTCGGTCCTAAATGGCTTACCCCTTATCCTTAGACTGTGACCCCTGGTTCAGGACTGTCCCCAACATTGGGAACATTCTTCCTGCATCTAATCTGTCTAAACCCATCAGAATTTTAAACGTTTCAAGAGATCCCCTCTCATTCTTCTGAACTCCAGTGAATACAAGCCCAGTTGATCCAGTCTTTGATATGTCAGTCTCACCATCCCGGGAATCAGTCTGGTGAATCTTCGCTGCACTCCCTCAATAGCAAGAATGTCCTTCAAGTTAGGAGACCAAAACTGTACGCAATACTCCAGGTGTGGCCTCACCAAGGCCCTGTACAACTGTAGTAACACCTCCCTGCCCCTGTACTCAAATCGCCTCGCTATGAAGGCCAACATGCCATTTGCTTTCTTAACCGCCTGCTGTACCTGCATGCCAACCTTCAATGACTGATGTACCATGACACCCAGGTCTTGTTGCACCTCTCCTTTTCCTAATCTGTCACTATTCAGATAATAGTCTGTCTCTCTGTTTTTACCACAAAAGTGGATAACCTCACATTTATCCACATTATACTTCATCTGCCATGCGTTTTCCCACTTACCTAACCTATCCAAGTCACTCTGCAGCCTCATAGCATCCTCCTCGCAGCTCACACTGCCACCCAACTTAGTGTCATCCGCAAATTTGGAGATACTACATTTAATCCCCTCGTCTAAATCATTAATGTACAATGTAAACAGCTGGGGCCCCAGCACAGAACCTTGCGGTACCCCACTAGTCACTGCCTGCCATTCTGAAAAGTACCCATTTACTCCTACTCTTGGCTTCCTGTCTGCCAACCAGTTCTCAATCCACGTCAGCACACAACCCCCAATCCCATGTGCTTTAACTTTACACATTAATCTCTTGTGTGGGACCTTGTCAAAAGCCTTCTGAAAGTCCAAATACACCACATCAACTAGTTCTTCCTTGTCCACTCCACTGGAAACATCCTCAAAAAATTCCAGAAGATTTGTCAAGCATGATTTCCCTTTCACAAATCCATGCTGACTTGGACCTATCATGTCACCTCTTTCCAAATGCGCTGCTGTGACATCCTTAATAATTGATTCCATCATTTTACCCACTACTGATGTCAGGCTGACCGGTCTATAATTCCCTGTTTTCTCTCTCCCTCCTTTTTTAAAAAGTGGGGTTACATTGACTACCCTCCATGCCATAGGAACTGATCCAGAGTCTATGGAATGTTGGAAAATGACTGTCAATGCATCCGCTATTTCCAAGGCCACCTCCTTAAGTACTCTGGGATGCAGACCATCAGGCCCTGGGGATTTATCAGCCTTCAATCCCATCAATTTTCCCAACACAATTTCCTGACTAATAAGGATTTCCCTCAGTTCCTCCTTCTTACTAGACCCTCTGACCCCTTTTATATCCGGAAGGTTGTTTGTGTCCTCCTTAGTGAATACTGAACCAAAGTACTTGTTCAGTTGGTCTGCCATTTCTTTGTTCCCCATTATGACTTCCCCTGATTCTGACTGCAGAGGACCTACATTTGTCTTCACTAACCTTTTTCTCTTTACATATCTATAGAAACTTTTGCAGTCCGTCATAATGTTCCCTGCAAGCTTCCTCTCGTACTCTATTTTCCCTGCCCTAATCAAACCCTTTGTACTCCTCTGCTGAGTTCTAAATTTCTCCCAGTCCCTGGGTTCACTGCTATTTCTGGCCAATTTGTATGCCACTTCCTTGGCTTTAATACTATCCCTGATTTCCCTTGATAGCCACGGTTGAACCACCTTCCCTTTTTTATTTTTACGCCAGACAGGGATGTACAATTGTTGTAGTTCATCCATGCAGTCTCTAAATGTCTGCCATTGCCCATCCACAGTCAATCCCTTAAGTATCATTCGCCAATCTATCCTAGCCAATTCATGCCTCATACCTTCAAAGTTACCCTTCTTTAAGTTCTGGACCATGGTCTCTGAATTAACTGTTTCATTCTCTATCGTAATGTAGAATTCCACCATATTATGGTCACTCTTTCCCAAGGGGCCTCGCACAACGAGATTGCTAATTAATCCTCTCTCATTACACAACACCCAGTCTAAGATGGCCTCCCCCCTAGTTGGTTCCTCGACATACTGGTTTAGAAAACCATCCCTTATGCACTCCAGGAAATCCTCCTCCACCGTATTGCTTCCAGTTTGGTTAGCCCAATCTATGTGCATATTAAAGTCACCCATGATAACTGCTGCACCTTTATTGCATGCACCTCTAATTTCCTGTTTGATGCCCTCCACAACACTACTGTTTGGAGGTCTGTACACAACTCCCACTAATGTTTTTTGCCCTTTGGTGTTCTGCAGCTCTACCCATATAGATTCCACATCATCCAAGCTAATGTCCTTCCTAACTATTGCATTAATCTCCTCTTTAACCAGCAATGCTACCCCACCTCCTTTTCCTTTTATTCTATCCTTCCTGAATGTTGAATACCCCTGGATGTTGAGTTCCCAGCCCTGATCATCCTGGAGCCACGTCTCTGTAATCCCAATCACATCATATCTGTTAACATCTATTTGCACAGTTATTTCATCCACTTTATTATGGATACTCCTTGCATTAAGACACAAAGCCTTCAGGCTTGTTTTTTTAACACCCTTTGTCCTTTTAGAATGATGATGTAGTGTGGCCCTTTTTGTTTCTTGCCTTTGTTTATTTGGCCTTCCACTATTGCTTTTTACCTTTCTACCATCTGTTTCTGACTCCATATTACTTCGCCCTATTTCGCTGCATAGGTTCCCATCCCCCTGCCATATTAGTTTAAACACTCCCGAACTGCATTAGGAAATGTTACTCCTAGGATATCAGTTCCAGTCCTGCCCAAGTGCAGACCGTCCCATTTGTACAGTTCCCACTTCCCCCAGAACTGGTTCCAATGTCCCAGGAATTTGAATCCCTCCCTCTTGCACCACTGCTCAAGCCACATATTTATTCTAACTATCCTAATTAGCACGTGGCACTGGTAGTAATCCAGAGATTACTACCTTTGAGGTCCTACTTTTTAAATTTAACTCCTAGCTCCCTAAATTCAGCTTGTAGGACCTCTTCCCGCTTCTTACCTATATCGTTGGTACCTACATGTACCACGACAACTGGCTTTTCACCCTCCCTCTCCAGAATGCTCTGCAGCCGCGCCGAGACATCCTTGACCCTTGCACCAGGAAGGCAACATACCATCCTGGAGTCTCGGTTGCGGCCGCAGAAACTCCTATCTATTCCTCTTACAATAGAGTCCCCTATCACTATAGCTCTCCCACTCTTTTTCCCACCCTTCTGTGCAGCAGAACCACCCACGGTGCCACGAACCTGGCTGCTGGTGCCTTCCCCTGGTAAGTCATCTCCCCCAACAGTATCCAAAACGGTATATCTGTTTTGGAGGGAGGTGACCGCAGGGGACTCCTGCACTATCTTCCTGCTCTTGCCTTGTTTTTTGGTCACCCATTCACTATCTGTCCTAACCCTTGCCTGCGGTGTGACCAACTCACTAAATGTGCTATCCACAACATTCTCAGCATCGCACATGCTCCAGAGTGAGTCCATCCGCAGCTCCAGTGCCGTCATGTGGTCTGTCAGGAGCTGCAGCTGGACACACTTCCCGCACACATAGTCAGGGACACTGGAAGCATCCCAGACTTCCCACATAGCACAGGAGGAGCATGACACAGGTCCGAGCTCTCCTGCCATGACTTAACCCTTAAATTAATTTACTTAAACACCAAACAGCTACTTAGTAGTTCACTGCCAATTAAACCAATCTAAAAGTCAGTCTAAAAGAGAGTTATACTTACCAGTCGAACAGCCAACCACTTACCAGCTTGGCTGTGACGTCACCTCTCGATTTCGCACCCCTCTATCTTTGTCTGCAACTGGTTGGGCTGGTCTCTGGGCCTCCGCCTCCTACTCTCGCACTCCTTATCAGTTGCTCTAGTGTCAGCACTGGTAGGAAAAACAAGACAAAACAGCACTTGCCGCCCCCCCGCTTGCCCAAACTCTCAAATGCCACTCTATATTATTGCACTCCATGCTCTGCATGAGCTGCCTCTTTTTAAACTGTATCTAGGTCAGATGACTCACTACTGGTCAGTCGGTTACAGAACTGGTTTTAACTAGCTGCTAATTGCCTCCAACTGGAGAGTTACCTTGTTTTTCTCTGCCTAAACCTGAAAGATTCCCAACTATTTAACTTTTCCCCTTTAAATTAAATTGCTACTTACTTAGAAGCTACTGGCAATTGCCACTAACAATTTACTTCAGCCTCCAAATGGTTTAAAGAGAATAACCCTTAAAACTCACCCACTTACCAAACTCACAAATGCCACTCTATGCTGTTGCACTCTGTGCTCTGCATGAGTTGCCTCTTTTTAAACTGTATCTAGGTCAGATTCATTAGTGACCTTCCCTCCATTATAGAGTTAGAAATGGGGAATTTCGCTAATGATTGCAAAGTGTTCAGTTCCATTCGTAACTCCTCAGATATTAAAGCAGTCCATGCCCGCCTGCAGGAAGACCTTGATGACATTCAGGCTTGGGCTGATAAATGGTAAGTAATATTTGTGCCACACAAGTGCCAGCCAATGACTATCTTCAACAAGAGAGCGTTTAACCACCACCCCTTGACATTCAACAGCAGTACCATCGCCAAATCCCCCAGCATCAACATCTTGGGGATTACCGTTAACCAGAGACTTAACTGGACCAGCCACATAAATACTATGGCTACAAGAGTGGGTCAGAGGCTGAGTATTCTGCGGCGAGTAACTCGTCTCCTGACCGCTGTTTCCTCCAAGGTGCGCAGACACGTGCACATCCCCAAGTTTGCCCGCACTTCAGATTGAAAGCTGCACCGAGAACTGGACAGCTGGAGCCGGACCCAAAATGCAGACAGTCGTTTGCGAGTCTTGCGACTTCAAAACCGATCCCAATTGGAAAGTAACAAGAGTTGGGGCAGCGGCCACATGACAGGGGAATGGGTGACATTTTGGTTGTGTCGCCCTCTGGGAAGTTCCACCTGCAGGAAGAAACTGCAGAAGAGCTGTACTCAGCCAGTTGCCATGGTGATGAGGGCAACGTCTCGCTCCTCCTTTGGCTCCAGGGGTCTGTGTCACAGAAACTCCGCGGTTGCCGCAAGGCAAATCGGAATAAGGCCATTCTGGAGTGGGGCAAATCAGAGCGGGCCAGCTCAATGCAACCAGCCACTGCTATAGAATTCAAGAGCAGAGAAGTTATGTTAAACTTGTATAAATCATCATCATAAGCAGTCCATCGAATCGAGGATGACTTGCTTCCACGTCAAAAAGTTCACAGGTGTTTCAATGAAGGACCTAAAATTCCAGGTCCCGGACAAAATCTTGAAATGTGGAAGATGCCTGTGCGTGGATTTTTTTAACGTGTAGTGACCGTTGCACACCAGCCAGCACACGGGCTTGACAGAGCTAGGTCTTTGTCCAGTAGCAAGGATTAACCAAGACGACTGGAGACCAGCTCTGCTGCACAGACCTAGTGTGCGCACATATCGCAGTGTGGGTTGGCCCGCGCTGCCCCTGGACCATCGCCTCTTCTGGGCCCCGAACTCACGCCTCTCGTAGAAACATAGAAATATAGAAAATAGATGCAGGAGTAGGCCATTCGGCCCTTTGAGCCTGCACCACCATTCAATAAGATCATGGCTGATTATTCACCTCAGTACCCCTTTCCTGCTTTCTCTCCATACCCCTTGATCCCTTTAGCCGTAAGGGCCATATCCAACTTCCGCTTGAATATATCTAACGAACTGGCATCAACAACTCTCTGCGGAAGAGAATTCCACAGGCTAACAACTCTGAATGAAGAAGTTTCTCCTCATCTCGCTCCTAAATGGCTTACCCCTTATCCTTGGACTGTGACCCCTGGTTCTGGACTCCCCCAATATCGGGAACATTCTTCCTGCATCTAACCTGTCTAATCCCGTCAGAATTTTATGTTTCTATGAGATTCCCTCTCATTCTTTTAAGCTCCAGTGAATACAGGCCCAGTCGATCCAGTCTCTCCTCATATGTCAGTCCTCACATTTATCCACATTATACTGCATCTGCCATGCATTTGCCCACTCACCTAACCTGTCCAAGTCACCCTGCAACCTCTTAGTGTCCTCCTCACAGCTCACACCGCCACCCAGCTTAGTGTCATCTGCAAACTTGGAGGTATTACTCTCAATTCCTTCATCTAAATCATTGATGTATATTGTAAATAGCTGGGGTCCCAGCACTGAGCCTGCAGCACCCCACTAGTCACTGCCTGCCATTCTGAAAAGGACCCGTTTATCCCGACTCTCTGCTTCCTGTCTGCCAACCAGTTCTCTATCCACGTCAATACATTGCCCCCAATACCACGTGCTTTAATTTTGCACACTAATGTCTTGTGTGGGACCTTTTCAAAAGCCTTTTGAAAGTCCAAATACACCACATCCACTGGTTCTCCCTTGTCCACTCTACTAGTTACATCCTCAAAAAAATTCTAGAAGATTTGTCAAGCATTATTTCCCTTTCATAAATCCATGCTGACTTGGACCGATTCTGTCACTGCTTTCCAAATGCGCTGCTATTTCATCTTTAATAATTGATTCCAACAATTTCCCCACTACTGATGTCAGGCTAACCGGTCTATAATTACCCGTTTTCTCTCCCTCCTTTTTAAAAAAAGTGAACCCTGATCATGTCCCTCTACAATCTCTCGTCACTCCTTTGCCCTGACCTCGCCGCTTCTGTTGTACTGCCCACGCGCCAATCACTGACCTGGACCTTGATGACAACCCTTTTCACTGCCGTTGCTCTCCTGCTCTAGCACGTGCTGCTCCCTGGAGTGATCCCTGCTCCTTCCGCTCCCCGGCCTGCTCTGATGGTACTCGCAACCCAGGGGCCGCACAAACTGCTGGGCCACTCAAACAGCCATAGTTTATTTCACTCGGCACAAAAGTGTAGAACCTATATAGAATCTTATGAATGTCCCATGATTTGAGACGGTGGGGTGGCAATATGGCATTACTGTATATATGCTTTTAAGTGGTTGCTGCCGCTGTTATTGTTAAATCTGCCCACGGGCGAAAAGGAGTTCATGGCTCACTCGGTACAAAAAAAAATTAGAGGGAGCATTGTTCCTGACTCCCCAAAGCCTTTACACATTTACAAGGCACAAGTCAGGAGTGTGATGGAATATTCTTCACTTGCCTGGATGAGTGCAGCTCCAACAACACTCAAGAAGCTCGACACCATCCAGGACAAAGCAACCAACTTGATTGGCACCCCATCCACCACCTTAATCATTCACTCCCTCCACCACCGGCCTACCGTGGCTGCAGTGTATAACCCTCCAAGGCTTCTTCGACAGTCCCTCCCAAACCTGTGACCTCTACCACCTAGAAGGACAAGAGCAGGAGGCACATGGGAACACCATCACCTGCAAGTTTCCCTCCAAGTCACGCACCATCCTGACTTGGAAATATATTGCCGTTCCTTCATAGTCGCTGGGTCAAAACCCTGAAACTCACTCCGTAACACACTGTGGGAGTACCTTAACCACAAGGACTGCAGCAGTTCAAGAAGGCAGCTCACCACCACCTTCTCCAGGGCAATTAGGGATGGGCAATAAATTCTGGCCTTGGTAGCAACGCCCACATCCTGTGAATTAATATTTGTTTAAAAAGCACTTCCCCAGATGGATGTAGCTACAAGAATTCCCCTTTTATTCCCTTATCTTGTTTTATCTTTGTTTTTCTGGTGTGACATTTTTCCACAAACTCTTATTCCAGGTTCAAACTCCTTAAAGCTAACCCTCCTGGCTAGGACAATATATTTGGCCTCAGTGCCCCCAGGTTAGGGATGGGAAAAACTAGCTCGGATTTGTTTTGCTTTTTATGTGTATGATCTGTTTTTTTTTAAGTGATCAGGATTGGTTGTGGTGCTCTTCATGTCAAATAACTTGCTGACACTTGTTCTCTGGTCTCTCCTGAAGACTAGCCACTTGAATGAAGGATTGGTGGGATTTCTAGTACCAATAAAAATAAATTAAAAAAAAAAACCTTTTTCACAGAATGTGAGCAGTACTGGAAAGACTGCAATTATAGTTCTTCCCTAGTTGCCCTGAATGTGGTGGTGGTTGGTCGTGAAGGAGTTGAGCCATTCTCACAGAATACCCATCCTCTGCCTTGTTTTTTTTAGCCATGCTGTTGATGTGGCCATTCCAATTAAGGTCAATAATGACCTCCATGATGTTGTTCGTGCGGCTTCAGTGTTGGTTCCATTGAAAGTCAAGGTGAAGTGGTTGGATTTTTTCTCTTATTGCAGATGGCCATTGGAGAGCGGGCAGGGAAGCGGACCCGAGTCCATGATTGGATCAGCCATGATCATATTAAGTGGTGGAGCAGGCTCGAGAGACTGTACGGCCTACTCATGCTCCTATTTCTTGTGTTCTTGTGTTCTTGGCCTCTTGTCAGACTGAATATGGATGTTGTCCTTTACCTACTGCTGGCTAGCATAGGCTGCTTCATTATCAAAGGAGTTATGGAACTGAACACAGGAATTGTCAATGAATAGCCCCACTCCTGACCTTTTATGTTGGAGGAAAGGTGGTTAGTGAGTAGCTAAATATCATGGGCAGAGGATGTTTCTGTGGTGTACTCCTCCTTTAATAATGCCCTGGATCTGCGATGATTGGCCTCTGACAACCACCTTGCACATCGGCTGCTATTCCAGCTACTATAGAGTTTTTTTCCCCATGACCTCATTTCTGCTGGAACTCCTTGATGCCGTACCCTGCCGGTCATTGCCTTGATGTTGACGCTCACAACAGCACTCTGGCATTCAGCTCTTACACACATGTCTGCCCAAGGCCAGTGGGGAGATGTGGAGCTGAGTGATTCTATCAGAACCCAAACTAAGCTTTTAGTATGTGTTGCTTGAGATGACTCTATTGATTACTCCTTCCATACTCCTTTTGTGATCATTGGGAAGCTGATAAGGTGGTAATTGGCTGGATGACATTTATCCTTTTTTCTTCCTGTTGAGACATACCTGGGCAATTTTCATATTTCTAGGTAGATAACAATGTCATGGCTGCACTGGAACAGCTTGAGTGGGAGATAGTTATTTCTAGTGTGCAGGTGTTCAGCATTACAGCCAGGATCTTGCCAGAGCCGACAGTCTTTGCTGTGTCCAGTACACCCAGCCTCCTCTTAATGTCACATGGACTCCAGCCAATTCAGTTCAAGCCTCGTTCAAAAGCATTGAGATTGTCCTGGCTAAATTTCACTAATTCAGTGCAAGCTAGATTTGAAAATGTATCTTTCTGCTCTTGTAGCTCAATTATTCACACTCTATATTTGGAGAAGTCTGATTTTTAGAAATAATTTTAACACAATATATTTATTACCATTGCTTAAATTCTTCTCTTTCTGCCACCACCCACCCATCCTCAACCTAAGCCTGGCCAGTACTTAAACAACCGCAAGATGGTTGCAATATCGACCAGGATTGTTTCCTCCCACTGGCGAGTACATTTTCTCTGCTTGTCCGCTACCTTCAATGCACAGCAGTACTTATCAAATCAGGCTTTCACTGTGGGGAATTGAACATCGAAGTTCATATTTATTTTAATTAGAATAACATCTTGTTAACGAGGGTTTTCTGAAGCTGACGTTTTAAATTAGTATTCCTATTGGACTGTACCATTAAATTTATTCTTTGTTGCTTTAACAATAGAATATAGATAGAAATCTTCTCAATCTTCCACGCTGCCATGCTCCACCTCACAGTCGACAAGCTCCCTGCTGGAGTGGAACTAAACTACAGAACCAGTGGGAAGCTGTTCAACCTATGCCGCCTCCAGGCCGGGTCCAAGACTACCCCAACCTCTCGTCGAGCTACAGTATGCGGACGACGCCTGCGTCTGTGCATATACAGAGGCTGAACTCCAGAACATAGTCGACGTATTTACTGAGGCGTTCCAAAGTACGGGCCTTACGCTAAACATCAGCACGACAAAGGTCCTCCACCATCCTGTCCTTAATGCACAGCACTGTCCCCCAGTCATCAAGATCCATGGTGTGGCCCTGGACAATGTGGACCACTTCCCATAAATCGGGAGCCTCCTATCAACAAGAGCAGGCATTGACGACGAGATCCAACACCGCCTCCAGTGCAGCAGTGCAGTCTTCGGCCGCCTGAGGAAAAATGTTTGAAGACCAGGCCCTCAAAACTGCCACCAAGCTCATGGTCTGCAGGGCTGTAGTAATTCCCGCCCTCCTGTATGGCTCAGAAACATGGACCATGTACAGGAGACACCTCAAGTAGCTGGAGAAATACCACCAACGATGTCTCTGCAAGATTCTACAAATCCCCTGGGAGGACAGACGCACCAACATTAGCGTCCTCGACCAGGCCAACATCCCCAGCATCGAAGCACTGCCCACACTTGATCAGCTCCGCTGGACAGGCCACAGAGTTCGCATGCCAGACACGACACTCCCAAAGCAAGCGCTCTACTCGAAACTCCTTCACGGTAAACAGGCAACGGGAACGTTACAACGACGCCCTCAAAGCCTCCCTGATAAAGTGCAACATCCCCACTGACACCTGGGAGACCCTGGCCAAAGACTGCTCTAAGTGGAGGAAGCGCATCCGGGAGGGCAATGAGCAACTCAAGTCTCGTCGCTGAGAGCATGCAGAAACCAAGCGCAGGCAGCGGAAAGTGCGTGCGGCAAACCTACCCACCCCTTCCCTCAATGACTATCTGCCCCACCTATGACAGAGACTGTGGTTCTCGTATTGGACTGTACAGCCATCTAAGAACTTGGGTTAAGAGTGGAAGCAAGTCTTCCTTGATTCCGAGGGACTGCCGATGATGATGATGATGATGATGATGACAGATATAAATGCAACCAAGGTTCAATGGATTGATCCCTGGGATGAGAGAGTTGTCATATGAGAAGAGATTGAGTAGATTGGGCCTATACTCTGGAGTTTAGAAGAATGAGAGGTGATCTCATTGAAACATACAAGATTCTGAGGGGGATTGACGGGGTAGATGCAGAGAGGTTGTTTCCCCTGGCTGGAAAGTCTAGAACTAGGGGACATAGTCTCAGGATAAGGAGTTGGCCATTTAAGACTGCGATGAGGAATTTCTTCACTCAGACAGTTGTGAATCTTTGGAATTCTCTATACCACAGAGCCGTAGATGCTCAGTCATGGAGTATATTTACTGCTATGAAAGAGAGAATTTTGGACTCTAGGGGAATCAAGGGATATGGGAATTGTGCTGGAAAATGGAGTTGAGGTCGAAGATCAGCCACGATCTTATTGAATGGCGGAATAGCCTCGAGGGGCAATATTTTAATTTTTTTTGGGTGCACTGCCCCTTTAATGGGCTGCGTGCTCGGTTTTTCTTATTGTAAGGTCGGCTAGTGGCCTACGCGAGAGCTCCAGATAGATGCACAGCTTAAAGGAAACATTGGCTGTATGGCCTACTCCTGCTCCTAATTCTTGTGTTCTTATAT
Source organism: Pristiophorus japonicus (assembly GCF_044704955.1). Classification (NCBI taxonomy): domain Eukaryota; kingdom Metazoa; phylum Chordata; class Chondrichthyes; family Pristiophoridae; genus Pristiophorus; species Pristiophorus japonicus. Next base: position 226,830,172 of record NC_091978.1, read on the forward strand.
TCTTGTGTGTTATAATGCCTACTATTTTAAAGATTTGCCCCCTTCATGTTACTAGCCTTTGTTACTTCATATCTTTTTGCAGGAAGTGCAGCTGAGGAATGGTACGGTTGCCTTTGAGAATTGGGAAAATCCACCTCCTCCAATTTACATGCAATTTTACTTCTTCAATGTCACAAACCCTGGTGAAGTGCTAGATGGCGGGAAACCTTTTCTTGAGGAGAAAGGCCCTTACACTTACAGGTATGATGAATGAAATTCTTATCTGTTCAACTGAAGCTACTGTAATGTATCTTTCATAGTTTTGGAGAGATTTTGGTGGTTTTTTTTAAACTGCTATTTTAAAAGCAGGAAAAAAAACATAAAATGAGGACGACTATTTTGTCCCTGAAATGTGTTCCTTCCAGAGACCATGTATAGTGTGTGGCATTGTGTACGCTGTCCAATGTATTCAATCTCCTGTTAACTGCATTAGTTTCTCTGTGCATGTTAACCTTGCAACAACTGATCAGCAGCTTTTTTAAAAAAAAGTTGATGGAGCCCCTGAAGCTGACCTCTCAAAAATAGCTCTGTTTTATAAGCCTGTAACTTGTGAAAATAAAGTTACTGGAGCTTTTTAATTTAATATGTAGGTATACACAACATTCCTTCACTTGTTATTGGAGGGAAGGGAAACAATATACGCTCATGGAAACATGAAGGGAAAAATACAAATGTTGAAGGCACGACATTGATGGGGCTATTCCACGGGGAGACTAGGACATGCTACGTTGAATGCTTCCATTTTAAATATCGTGCATTCTAGTCCATTTTTAAGCACTTTACAATGAACCCTCTTTTTAAAAAAAAAAATTATTTTAATGATCAAAGTGACATTTTGAATTTTTCCAACAGTGCAACCTTCGCCAAAAGTCGATAGTCACTTTCCAACATCTCCAATTACTTTTCTACCCTCCCCCCGGCCCAATTTGGAGGCACTCCAACTCTTCTGGTCACTGCCCAGAGACGACCTCCTTCCTGCACCTGTTTCTGCTACTTTAACCTATGTCCCCTCGTAATTGACCCCTCCACCAAGGGCAATAGGCCCTTGCTATCCACTATATCCAGGTCCTTCAAAATTTTATACACCTCAATACGGTTTCCTCTCAGCCTCCTTTGTTCCAAGTAGAACAAACCCAGCCTATCCAATTTGTCCTCATAGCTAAGATTCTTCATTCCAGGCAGCATCCTTGTAAATCTCCTCTGCACCCTCTCCAATGCAATCATGTCCTTCCTATAATACGGCGACCAGAACTGCGCGCAGTATTCCAGCTGTGGCCTAATCAGTGTATTATATAATTTAAACATAACCTCCCTGCTAAAGGCAAGCATTCCGTATGCCTTCTTAACCACCTTATCCACCTGGCCTGCTACTTTCGGGGATCTGTGGACAAGCACTCCAATGTCCCTTTGTTCATCTACACTTCTAAGTGGCCTACGATTTAATGTGTATACCGTTTCCTTATTAAACCACAAGTGCATTACCTCACACTTCTCCGAATTAAATTCCATTTGCCACTGTTCTGCCCACCTGACCAGTAGATTGATATCCTCTTGCAGTCCATGACTTTCCTCTTCATTATTAACCACACAGCCAATTTTAGTGTCATCTGCAAACTTATTAATCATACCCCCTATATTCAAATCTCGATCATTGATGTATACCACAAAAAGCAAGGGACCCAGTACTGAGTCCTGCAGAACTCTACTGGAAACATCCTTCCAGTCACAAAAACATCCATCAACCATTACCCTTTGCTTCTTACCTAAGCCAATTTAGGATTCAAGTTGCCACATTGCCCTGGATCCCATGGACTTTTATCTTTGTGACCAGTCTGCCATGTGGGACCTTATCAAAAGCTTTGCTAAAGTCCATATACACTACATCATATGCACTACCCTCATTGACCCTCCTGGTTACCTCCTCGAAAAATTCAATAAGGTTAGTCAAACCCAACCTTCCCTTAACAAATCCATGCTGACTATCCCTAATTAATCGTTGCCTTTTTAAATGTAGATTTATCCTGTCCTTCAGGATTTTTTCCAATAATTTTCCCATTACTGAGGTTAGGCTGACAGGCCTGTAATTACTTGGCCTATTCCTTTCTCCCTTCTTAAACAAGGGTTCCACATTAGCAGTCCTCCAGCATCATGCCTGAATCCAAAGATGACTGGAAAATGATGGTCAAGGCCTCTATTTCCTCTTTTGCTTTGCTCAACAGCCTGGGATGCATTTCATCAGGGCCTGGGGACTTATCTACTTTCAAAACTGCTAAACCCCTTACTACCTTCTCTTTCACTGTTTATTTCATCCAGAATTTCACACTCCTCCATAGCAGTATCTACATTGCCCCTTTTCTTTGTGAAAACAGATGCAAAGTATTCATTAAGAACCATATCCACATCTTCTGCCTCCACACACAGATTCCATCATAGGCGGTCCCTTGAAACGAGGATAACTTGCTTCCACGCCCCAAAAAAAGGACAAGTTCACAGGTGTTTCAGTGAAGGACCCGAACTACATCCTGAAGGGTGGAAGATGCCTATGTGTGCATTTTTTTAATGTGGGGTGGCCGTTGCACACCAGTCACCACACAGGCTTGACAGAGCTAGGTCTTGGTCCAGTGGCAAGGACACACAGATTACCCTCATGGTCTCTAATAGGCCCTATACTAACTTTAGTTATCCTCTTGCTCTTAATATAGAACATCTTTGGGTTTTTCTTGATTTTACTTGCCAAGAATGTTTCATGCTCTCTCTCAGCATTCCTAATATCCTTTTTAATTTCACCTCTGAATTTTCCATATTCCTCCAGAGATTCTACAGTATTTAGCCGTCAGTATATGACGTAAGCTTCTCTTTTTTTCTTTATCCTCCCCTGTAAGTCCCGAGACATCCAAGGGGCTCTAGAATTTTTATTCCCACCCTTTTTCTTTAAGGGCACATGTTTGGCCTGAGCCCTCCAGCTCTCATTCTTGAATGCCTCCCACTGTTCTGACACTGATTTACCTTCAAGTAACTGTTTTCAGTCCACTGTGGTCAAATCACTTCTCAACTTAGTAAAGTTAGCTTTTCCTCAATTTGGGACTTTTATTCCTGATCTATCCTTATCCTTATCCATAACTACCTTGAATCTGACAGAATTATGGTCATTGGCACCCGAATGCTCTCTCACTAATACCCCTTCTACCTGCCCAGCTTCATTCCCCAAAACTAAATCCAGAACTGCTCCCTCCCGTGTTGGGCTTGTTACATACTGACTTAAAAAAGTTCTCTTGAATGCAGTTTAGGAATTCCGCACCCTCTATACCCTTCACACTATATTTGTCCTAATCAATATTAGGATAGTTGAAATCCCCTATTACTGCCCTATGGTTTTTGGACTTCACAGAAACTTGCCTACATATTTGCTCCTCTATCTCCCTTCCACTGTTTGGGGGTCTATAATACACACCCAGCAATGTGATCGCCCTTTTTTATTTTTCAATTTGACCCATATGGCCTCATTTGATGATCCCTCTAACGTATCATCCCTCCTCACAGCTGTAATAGTTTCTTTAATCAATACCGCAACCCCCTTCCCCCCCCCCTCCTCCATTTTTTTTACACCCCTCTCTGTCCTGTCTAAGAATCCTGTAACCAGGAATTATGGGCTCAAAACTGGCCAGGAGTTGCTCTGTTTTTTTTTTCGAGCAACTTGATTTTTCTGGAGTATCTTAAAAATCCCCATTTTGCACATTCAATTTGCGCCAGTGTAAGCGAGTTAGTTACGATTTTTTTAGTTTAGTTTAATTTTTCTCAAAAGAGGGAGTTATCAGCCACCCTCGCCGGTTTTGGCCATTTAGGCCACTTTGGCCAGCTAATAGTTACTTCAAATCTATTTCGGCCAGCGTATGTGGCCACTTCAGAATACGCTTGCAGAGAGTTAAGAAATCAGTGCAGGTAGGTACATCAGAGGCCAGCAGAACTTAATGACTTGACTAAAGAATGTGAATAGGATCAAACAGCTATACAGGACATCCTATGACAAACTTCGCAAAGTTAATTTACTATACAACAGAAGCATTCATGGAAGCTTAAACTACAAAAATAAAAGAAGTAAAAGATAGTTGAATTAAATTGCCCTAATCGCTGAACTAATTTGAACAACTATTTGTTTGCAATGATTATACTGGGCCAAAATTGAGCCCATATTATCTAAATAAAGTCTACTTCAATAAATAAAATATTCTGTGTTCCTCCGTCACTTATGTTCTTCTGTCACAATAGCCCTGCCCGCCCGCCCCTAGCCTTGGCCGAATGGCCGATCGATGCGATTTCTAGATGGTTAAAGCTGCAAATCAAATACCCCTACTCACAGCAACATTTGTCGGTATCGGGTCCCACGCAGCAACAACATACAGAGGCTGGGGGCGGCGAAGAGCTATTGCGCATGCACGCACACTCCACTGCGCATGTGCAGACGTCCCGGCACGGTTTTCAGCGCGGGACACTGGCTCCGCCCCCGACTAGACTGGCCATGCTGCGCGAAGACCCGGGAGAGGCCGGACAGCGTCCAAAGTCGGGACGTCTTTTTTCGGCGCGCTTGGAAACGTAGAAAAGCAGCGCAACTCGGGTGAGTGCGCCAAAAATCGGCATGGACCAATTTTGAGCCAAACCTGCCCCTCTTTCAGCCATGTCTCTGTAATGGCTATAATGTCATACTCCCAAGTGTCTACCTGTGCTCTCAGCTCATCCGCCTTATTTGCTATACTCCTTGCATTGAAGTATATGCCATTCAGTACAGGAAGTCTCCTTGATTACTACTTATTAACCCTTGTTTCCACTGACTTACTGATTCATTTTCTACATACTTTCTTTCCAATTTCAACTTTACTTCCTTCCCTATTGAATTTGTTCTCTGGTTCCCATCCCCCTGCCAATCTAGTTTAAACTCTCCCCAACAGCACTAGCAAAACTCCCCGTGAGGATATTGGTCCCAGTGCTGTTGAGGTGCAACCCATCTGGTTTGTACAGGTCCCATCTCCCCCAGAAGCGGTCCCAATGCCTCAGGAATTTAAAGCCCTCCCTCCTACACCAACTCTTCAGCCACGCGTTCATCCTCTCTATCCTTCTGTTCCTGTACTCATTAGCACATGGCATACTACCTTTGAGGTCCTATCCTTTAATTTTTCTTTTTGTTCCCTAAATTCTGCCTGCAGGACCTCATCCTCGCTGGATCAATTTCGGATGGGATGGCTCACCCATCTGCCCCGGTCGATAAGGCCTCTCCGCTCCATTCCTGACTCTTGGAGGCGGTAATGAAGCTTATAGAGGGGGGCAAATTCGGTACCCCAGTCTGAGTTTTCAGTTCCTCCAGCTAAATATGGCTGAGGGAGGGGTGGAGTTTGTGGTGGGAACTGCTAATGGATTCCGTCTTCCTGCTGACTCCATCTTCCTCCCTGCCAATGGTCTTTGGTTGGACCAGGCTGTTGGCTACCTCCCTGTTCAACCTCAAGTTGATTTTCTGACTCGATATCCTCTCCATCACCAAGACAGCTTACTTCCATCTCCATAGCATCACTTGTACCCACCCCAACTCAACCCATCTGTCAGTGAGACCCACTTAAATGCCTTTTGTTACCTCCAGACTTGATTTTAAGCCAATGCTCTTCTTGCCCATCCCCCTCTCCCACCACCACAAAGTTTAAAAAAAATTATATATTCATTCATGGGATGTGGGCATTGCTGTCTTTGCCGGCATTTGTTGCCCATCACTAATAGCCCTTGAGAAGGTGGTGATGGGCCACCTTCTTGAACTGTTGTAGCGGTGTAATACAACTGAGTGGCTTGCTCGGCTTTTTCAGAGGGCAGTTAAGAGACAACCACTTTGCTGTGGGTCTGGAGTCACACATAGGCCAGACCCGGTAAGGACGGCAGATTTCCTTCCCAAAAGAACATTAGTGAACCAGTTGGTTTTTTTCTGACAATCTGGTAGTTTCATGGTCACCATTACTGATACTAGCTTTTTTTTCAAGTTTATTTAATTAACTGAAATTAAATTCACCTAGTTGCTACGGTGAGACTTGAACTCACGCCCCTGGATTACTAGTCCAGTAACATAACCACTTTACTACCGTACCCCGAAATCCACCACATCCAAAGCTCTGCCTCCAAACTTTTTACCTGATCCTTGCTCTCCGTCTCCGACGCCTCACTTAAAATTGTTCTCCATGTTTTTAAATCCCTCTGTAGTCTTTCCTCGCCCCTCCCCAACTTTCTCCAGCTCCAGAACCCCTCCCTGAAACTGTTCCTCTGACTCCTAGCCTCTTGTGCCTCCCACCACACCACCAGCAATTAGGAAACACTGCATTTCTTCCCCCTCCCTTCACTAATCCAGGGCATTCAAGCCAATTGTAGCTCCCCTACTGCTGCCCCGGATGAGATTGACTAATTTGGTATAGACCAGGGATTAAAATGTATAGATCAGTTGATAATACTCTCCAGAGTCAAAGTTGTGGGTTCAAACTCCGCTCCAGGACTCAATCTAGGCTGACACTTCAAAGTAGAACTGGGCATTGTTGGACGCACACTCTGTTACACGAGACGCTAAACTTAAACCCTATATGTCTGTTCAGTTGGCCATAAGAGATCTTGTGGCACATTTTATGAAGCATGAACTCTCCCAGTTCCAACATTCATCCCTCAACCAACACTACCACAACAGATCATTTATTTCATGACTGTCTGTGGAAAATTATCTGTCGTGTTAACCTTAAAAAAAAAGTGACTGAACTTCAAAAGTAATTATTTGGCAGTGAAGTGCTTTGCAATGTCCAGAAGTCATGAAAGGCAATATACGAATGCAACCCTTTTTTTGCCTCCCACTTTCCCTGGTCAGTATGGCTCAATCACTGGCTGATTAAACCTACTGAGACATCAAGATGGACGGACGGTGGGGTTAGAGAGGGAAGGTGTGAGGGGTATGTTTCTTTGTATGTGCTTGAGTAGTTATCCATGTTTTTTGAGCCGTAATTGGTTCCCTTAATAGTAACTAGCTTTAGCTTAATCTTTCAGGGAGTATAATCCAAAAGAAAATGTGACGTTTGTGGAAGATGGCAAGTTGGTGTCTGCTATGACCCCAAAGACCTATGTATTTGTTCCTGAGTTGTCTGCAGGAGATCCTGAAACTGACTTGATTCGAACAGTGAATATTCCAGTTGTGGTGAGTTGCTGCCATTTAAAAAAAAATCAATTTTTAATAAACATCCTAAAACACAGTCAGATTAACCTGCAGATTTTTGAGATCAACTTTGAAGTTTGAGCTGCTTCTGATTTTTAAGTGACTTTGGGACCAGAAAGTGTTTTAGAAATAACCGCCTGATTTTGGTGATGGAATTTCAGATTATCGAAAGGGAGGCTTTTTCTTTATCAGCACAGTGCAGAATATCTGAGGTGCACTGCACCTGAGGAGGGAGCTGCCCGAATGACTCGGGAACTCCAGGCTTGGTCTGTGTGTTTATATATTTTTAAAAGGTGAAAATTGGGAACTGTGGCTGTGCTCTGAACTTTTGACATCGGGGTTTTCTGATGGAGTTCAGTAGAAGGCTACCAAGTGGAGATGGAGTGGGTGGGGGTGGGGGGGGGGGGGATAAAGAGATGGAGTGGGTGGGGGGGAAGAGATGGAGTGGGTGGGGGGAGGGGGGAAAGCGATGGAGTGGGTGGGGGGGAAGAGATGGAGTGGGTGGGGGGAGGGGGAAGAGATGGAATGGGTGGGGGGAGGGGGGAAGAGATGGAATGGGTGGGGGGAGGGGGAAGAGATGGAATGGGTGGGGGGAGGGGGGGAAGATATGGAGTGGGTGGGGGACGAGGGGGGAAAGCGATGGAGTGGGTGGGGGGGAAGAGATGGAGTGGGTGGGGGGGAAGAGATGGAGTGGGTGGGGGAGGGGGGGAAGAGATGGAGTGGGTGGGGGGGAAAGAGATGGAGTGGGTGGGGGGAGGGGGGGGGAAGAGATGGAGTGGGTGGGGACGAGGGGGGAAAGCGATGGAGTGGTGGTGGGGGGGAAGAGATGGAGTGGGTGGGGGGGAAGAGATGGAGTGGGTGGGGGGAGGGGGGGAAGAGATGGAGTGGGTGGGGGGGAAAGAGATGGAGTGGGTGGGGGGGAAAGAGATGGAGTGGGTGGGGGGGAAAGAGATGGAGTGGGTGGGGGGAAAGAGATGGAGTGGGTGGGGGGAAAGAGATGGAGTGGGTGGGGGGGAAAGAGATGGAGTGGCTGGGGGGAGGGGGGGAAGAGATGGAGTGGCTGGGGGGAGGGGGGGAAGAGATGGAGTGGGTGGGGGGAGTGGGGGAAGAGATGGAGTGGGTGGGGGGAGGGGGAAGAGATG